>NC_073230.2:7067083-7389166 GCF_029281585.2 Gorilla gorilla gorilla
AACCTGGCTGCACCTGATGCTTAGCCAAACGGGGAACCCACAGTTCTGTGTATCAGGTGATGTTTAATCTCTGGAGGTTAATGAACGTGAGGGAGAGATACTGTCTGGGACTCTCCACATACTGCGTCTGAGTCACTGAAGGAAAAGAATGTGGGGTCTGTTTGCTGGGACTGGACACCTCCATAATCACATGCTCCATGAAATGCAGGCAGGAGATCTCGCTTTCTACCTCTGGGATGGGAGTGTGCAGTTTCAGAATGAGACTAGCCCACACAACTGACTCTTTATTTGGGAAAGAGAAATGAAATCAGATGCAGCAATTTAATATCCACTAAGATGATATCTTAATCACAAACACTCTTCTGGTTTTTAGAAATGTGAATGTTATTTACACTAAGTTAAAAAACCTGAATATCCAACAGCATGACACCGACTAAAGAAATACTGGCGCACTCTGGAACCTTGCACACCACTTATTGGCATGGGAACAATGGGAACACGCCTATGCAAAGATGTGCATGGAAATTAGAAGAATGCAACACTGTAGAACAGATGTGACTAGGTGCATGATCAAGAGCACACAAGACCAAGCCTGCCTCTGCACACACAAGACCGCGCCTGAGTCTGCACCACGTGACGGGACCATTGTGGAGCAAGCCGGGGAGATTTTGATGTAGGCAGCAGAGGCGTCACTTAGGGACCAGACCCTAAAACAACCCTAACCCTGGACCCTGACCCTAAAACAACCCTAACCCTGGACCCTGACCCTAAAACAACCCTAACCCTGGGCCCTGACCCTAAAACAAACCTAACCCTGGGCCCTGACCCTAAAACAACCGTAACCCAGGGCCCTGACCCTAAAACAACCCTAACGCTGGGCCCCGACCCTAAAACATCCCTACCCCTGTGCCCTGAACCTAAAACAACCCTAACCCTGAGCCCTGGCCCTGACCCTAAAACAACCCTAACCCTGGCCTGGCCCTGACCCTAAAACAACCCTAACCCTGGGCCCTGGCCCTGAGCCTAAAACCCTAACCCTGGGCCCTGGCCCTGACCCTAAAACACCCCTAGCCCTGGGCCCTGGCCCTGACCCTAAAACAACCCTAACCCTGGGCCCTGGCCCTGACCCTAAAACAACCCTAACCCTGGGCCCTGGCCCTGAGCCTAAAATCCTAACCCTGGGCCCTGGCCCTGTGCCGAAAACCCTAACCTTGGGCTCTGGCCCTGAGCCTGAAACCCCAACCCTAGGCCCTGGCCCTGAGCCTGAAACCCTAACCCTGGGCCCTGGCCCTGAGCCTAAAACCCTAACCCTGGGCCCTAACACTAAAACAACCATAACCATGGGCCCTGACCCTAAAACAACTCTAACCCTTGGCCCTGACCCTAAAACAACCCCAACCCTGGGCCGTAACCCTAAAACAACCCTAACCCTGGGCTATGACCCTAAAACAACCATAACCCTGGGCCCTGGCCCTGACCCTAAAACAACCCTAACCCTCGGCCCTGGCCATGACCCTAAAACAACCCTAACCCTGAGCCCTGGACCTGACCCTAAAACAACCCTAAACCTGGGCCCTGGCCCTGAGCCTAACAACCTATCCCAGGGCCCTGGACCTGAGCCTAAAACCCTAACCCTGGGCCCTGACCCTACAACAACCCTAAACCTGGGCCCTGGCCCTGACCCTAAAACAACCCTAACCCTGGGCCCTGACCCTAAAACAACCCTAACCCTGGGCCCTAACCCTAAAACAACCCAAACCCTGGGCACTGACCCTAAAACCCTAACCCTGGGCCCTGGCCCTGAGCCTAAAACCTTAACCCTGGGCCCTGGCCCTGAGCCTAAAACCCTAACCCTGGGCCCTAAACCTAAGAGAACCATAACCCTAGCCCCTGACCCTAAAACAACCCTAACCCTGGGCCCTGAGCCTAAAACAACCCTAACCCTGGGCCCTGACCCTAAAACAACCCTAACCCTGGGCCCTGACCCTAAAACAACCCTAACCCTGGGCCCTGACCCTAAAACAACCATAACCCTGGGCCCTGGCCCTGACCCTAAAACAACCCTAACCCTGGGACCTGGCCATGACCCTAAAACAACCATAACCCTGAACCCTGGCCCTGACCCTAAAACAACCCTAACCCTGGGCCCTGGCCCTGAGCCTAAAACCATAACCCTGGGCCCTGGACCTGAGCCAGAACCCTAACACTGGGCCCTGAACCTAAAACAACCCTAACTTTGGGCCCTGGCCCTGACCCTAAAACCCTAACCCTGGGCCCTGGCCCTGAGCCTAAAACCCTAACCCTGGGCCCTAAACCTAAGGGAACCATAACCCTAGGCCCTGAACCTAAAACAACCCTAACCCTGGGCCCTGACCCTAAAACAACCCTAACCCTGGGCCCTGACCCTAAAACAACCCTAACCCTGGGCCCTGACCCTAAAACAACCCTAACCCTGGGCCCTGGCCCTAACCCTAAAACAACCCTAACCCTGGGACCTGGCCATGACCCTAAAACAACCATAACCCTGGGCCCTGGCCCTGACCCTAAAACAACCCTAAACCTAGGCCCTAGCCCTGAGCCTAAAACCATAACCCTGGGCCCTGGACCTGAGCCTAAAACCCTAACCCTGGGCCCTGAACCTAAAACAGCCCTAACTTTGGGCCCTGGCCCTGACCCTAAAACCCTAACCCTGTGCCCTGACCCTAAAACCCTAACCCTGGGCCCTGACCCTAAATCCCTAACCCTGGGCCCTGACCCTAAAACTCTAATCCTCGGCCCTGGCACTGACCATAAAAACCTAACCCTGGGCCCTGGCCCAGAGCCTAAAACCCTACCTCTAGGCCCTGGCCCTGAGTCTAAAACCCTAACCCTGGGCCCTGGCCCTGAGCCTAAAACCCTAACCCTGGGCCCTGAACCTAAAACAACCCTAACTTTGGGCTCTGGCCCTGACCCTAAAACCCTAACCCTGGGCCCTGACCCTAAATCCCTAACCCTGGGCCCGGACCCTAAAACTCTAATCCTGGGCCCTGGCACTGACCATAAAAACCTAACCCTGGGCCCAGGCCCTGATCAAAAAACCCCAACTGTGGGCCCTGACCCTAAAACAACCCTAACCCTCGGCCGTGACCCTAAAACAACCCTAACCCTGGGCCCTGACCCTAAAAAAACCCTAACTCTGGGCCCTGACCATAAAATAACCCTAACAATGGGCCCTGACCCTAAAACAACCCTAACCCTGGGCCCTGGCCCTGACCCTAAAACAACCCTAACCCTGGCCTGGCCCTGACCCTAAAACAACCCTAACCCTGGGCCCTGGCCCTGAGCCTAAAACCCTAACCCTGGGCCCTGGACCTGAGCCTAAAACCCTAACCCTGGGCCCTGACCCTAAAACAACCCTAACTTTGGGCCCTGGCCCTGACCCTAAAACACCCCTAGCCCTGGGCCCTGGCCCTGACCCTAAAACAACCCTAACCCTGGGCCCTGGCCCTGACCCAAAAACAACCCTAACCCTGGGCCCTGGCCCTGAGCCTAAAACCCTAACCCTGGGCCCTGGCCCTGTGCCGAAAACCCTAACCTTGGGCTCTGGCCCTGAGCCTGAAACCCCAACCCTAGGCCCTGGCCCTGAGCCTAAAACACTAACCCTGGGCCCTGGCCCTGAGCCTAAAACCCTAACCCTGGGTCCTAACACTAAAACAACCATAACCATGGGCCCTGACCCTAAAACAACTCTAACCCTTGGCCCTGACCCTAAAACAACCCCAACCCTGGGCCCTAACCCTAAAACAACCCTAACCCTAGGCTCTGACCCTAAAACAACCGTAACCCTGGGCCCTGGCCCTGACCCTAAAACAACCCTAACCCTCAGCCCTGGCCATGACCCTAAAACAACCCTAACCCTGAGCCCTGGACCCGACCCTAAAACAACCCTAAACCTGGGCCCTGGCCCTGAGCCTAAAACCTTAACCCTGGGCCCTGGACCTGAGCCTAAAACCCTAACCCTGGGCCCTGGCCCTGAGCCGAAAACCCTAACCTTGGGCTTGGGCCCTGAGCCTGAAACCCCAACCCTGGGCCCAGGCCCTGAGCCTAAAACCCTAAACCTGGGCCCTGGCCCTGAGCCTAAAACCCTAACCCTGGGCCCTAAACCTAAGAGAACCATAACCCTAGGCCCTGACCTTAAAACAACCCTAACCCTGGGCCCTGACCCTAAAACAACCCTAACCCTGGGCCCTGACCCTAAAACAACCCTAACCCTGGGCCCTGACCCTAAAACAACCATAACCCTGGGCCCTGGCCCTGACCCTAAAACAACCCTAACCCTGGGACCTGGCCATGACCCTAAAACAACCATAACCCTGAGCCCTGGCCCTGACCCTAAAACAACCCTAAACCTGGGCCCTGGCCCTGAGCCTAATACCATAACCCTAGGCCCTGGACCTGAGCCAGAACCCTAACCCTGGGCCCTGAACCTAAAACAACCCTAACTTTGGGCCATGGCCCTGACCCTAAAACCCTAACCCTGGGCCCTAAACCTAAGAGAACCATAACCCTAGGCCCTGACCCAAAAACAACCCTAACCCTGGGCCCTGACCCTAAAACAACCCTAACCCTGGGCCCTGACCCTAAAACAACCCTAACCCTGGGCCCTGACCCTAAAACAACCATAAACCTGGGCCCTGGCCCTAACCCTAAAACAACCCTAACCCTGGGACCTGGCCATGACCCTAAAACAACGATAACCCTGGGCCCTGGCCCTGACCCTAAAACAACCCTAAACCTGGGCCCTGGCCCTGAGCCTAAAACCATAACCCTGGGACCTGGACCTGAGCCTAAAACCCAAATCCTGGGCCCTGAACCTAAAACAACCCTAACTTTGGGCCCTGGCCCTGACCCTAAAACCCTAACCCTGTGCCCTGACCCTAAAACCCTAACCCTGGGCCCTGACCCTAAATCCCTAACCCTGGGCGCTGACCCTAAAACTCTAATCCTGGGCCCTGGCGCTGACCATAAAAACCTAACCCTGGGCCCTGGCCCAGAGCCTAAAACCCTACCTCTAGGCCCTGGCCCTGAGTCTAAAACCCTAACCCTGGGCCCTGGCCCTGAGCCTAAAACCCTAACCCTGGGCCCTGGCCCTGACCCTAAAACCCTAACCCTGGGCCCTGGCCCTGATCAAAAAACCCTAACTGTGGGCCCTGACCCTAAAACAACCCTAACCCTGGGCCCTGACAATAAAACAACCCAAACCCTGGGCCGTGACCCTAAAACAACCCTAACAGTGGGCCCTTACCCTAAAAAAACCCTAACTCTGGGCCCTGACCCTACAACAACCCTAACACTGGGCCCTGACCCTAAAACAACCCTATCCCTGGGCCCTGGCCCTGACCCTAAAACAACCCTAACCCTGGCCTGGCCCTGACCCTAAAACAACCCTAACACTGGGCCCTGGCCCTGAGCCTAAAACCCTAACCCTGGGCCCTAACACTAAAACAACCATAACCATGGGCCTTGACCCTAAAACAACCCAAACCCTGGGCCCTGACCCTAAAACCCTAACCCTGGGCCCTGGCCCTGAGCCTAAAACCCTATCTCTGGTCCCTGGCCCTGAGCCTAAAACCCTAACCCTGGGCCCTGGCCCAGAGCCTAAAACCCTAACCCTGGGCCCTGGCCCTGAGCCGAAAACCCTAACCTTGGGCTCGGGCCCTGAGCCTGAAACCCCAACCCTGGGCCCAGGCCCTGAGCCTAAAACCCTAAACCTGGGCCCTGGCCCTGAGCCTACAACCCTAACCCTGGGCCCTAAACCTAAGAGAACCATAACCCTAGGCCCTGACCCTAAAACAACCCTAACCCTGGGCCCTGACCCTAAAACAACCCTAAATTTGGGCCCTGGCCCTGACCCTAAAACAACATTAACCCTGGGCCCTGGCCCTGACCCTTAAACAACCCTAAACCTGGGCCCTGGCCCTGACCCTAAAACAACCCTAACCCTAGGCCCGGACCCTAAAACAACCCTAACCCTGGACCCTGACCCTAAAACAACCCTAAACCTGGGCCCTGAACCTAAAACAACCCTAACCCTGGGCCCTCACCCTAAAACAACCCTAACCCTGGGACCTGACCCTAAAACAACCCTAACCCTGGACCGGGACCCTAAAACAACCCTAACCCTGGGCCCTGACCCTAAAACAACCCTAACCCTGGGCCCTGACCCTGAGCCTGAAACCCCAACCCTGGGCCCTGAACCTGAGCCTGAAACCCTAACCCTGGGCCCTGACCCTAAAACAACCCTAACCCTGGGCCCTGACCCTAAAACAACCCTAACCCTGGGCCCTGACCCTAAAACAACCCTAACCCTGGGCCCTGACCCTAAAACAACCCTAACCCTGGGCCCTGACCCTAAAACAAACCTAACCCTGGGCCCTGACCCTAAAACAACCCTACCCCTGGGCCCTGACCCTAAAACAACCCTAACCCTGGGCCCTGACCCTAAAACAACCCTAACCATGGGCCCTGACCCTAAAACAACCCTAACCCGGGGCCCTGACCGTAAAAAAACCCTAACCCTGGGCCCTGACCCTAAAACCCTAACCCTGGGCCCTGGCCCTGAGCCTAAAACCTTATCTCTGGTCCCCGGCCCTGAGCCTAAAACCCTAACCCTGCGCCCTGGCCCTGAGCCTAAAACCTTAACCCTGGGCCCTGGCCCTGAGCCTAAAACCCTAACCCTGAGCCGTGGCCCTGAGCCGAAAACCCTAACCTTGGGCTCGGGCCCTGAGCCTGAAACCCCAACCCTGTGCCCTGACCCTGAGCCTAAAACCCTAACCCTGGGCCCTGGCCCTGAGCCTAAAACCCTAACCCTGGGCCCTAAACCTAAGAGAAACATAACCCTAGGCCCTGACCCTAAAACAACTGTAACCCTGCGCCCTGACCCTAAAACAACCCTAACCCTGGGCCCTGACCCTAAAACAACCATAACCCTGGGCCCTGAGCCTAAAACAACCATAACCCTGGGCCCTGGCCCTGACCCTAAAACAACCCTAACCCTGGGACCTGGCCACGACCCTAAAACAACCATAACCCTGGGCCCTGGCCCTGACCCTAAAACAACCCTAACCCTGGGACCTGGCCCTGAGCCTAAAACCCTAACCCTGGGCCCTGGCCCTGAGCCGAAAACACTAACCTTGGGCTCTGGCCCTGAGCCTGAAACCCCAACCCTAGGCTCTGGCCCTGAGCCTAAAACCCTAACCCTGGGCCCTGGCCCTGAGCCTAAAACCCTAACCCTGGGCCCTCGCCCTGAGCCTAAAACCCTAACCCTGGGCCCTGACCCTAAAACAACCCTACCCTCTGCCCTGACCCTAAAACAACCCTAAGCCTGGGCCCTGACCCTAAAACAACCCTAACCCTGGGCCCTGACGCTAAAACAACCCTACCCCTGGGCCCTGACCCTAAAACAACCCTAACCCTGCGCCCTGACCCTAAAACAACCCTAACCCTGGGCCCTGACGCTAAAACAACCCTAACCCGGGGCCCTGACCCTAAAACAACCCTAACCCTGGGCCCTGACCCTAAAACCCTAACCCTGGGCCCTGGCCCTGAGCCTAAAACCCTATATCTGGTCCCTGACCCTGAGCCTAAAACCCTAACCCTGCGCCCTGGCCCTGAGCCTAAAACCCTAACCCTGGGCCCTGACCCTAAAACAACCCTAACCCTGGGACCTGGCCATGACCCTAAAACAACCATAACCCTGGGCCCTGGCCCTGACCCTAAAACAACCCTAACCCTGGGCCCTGGCCCTGAGCCTAAAACCCTAACCCTGGGCCCTGGCCCTGAGCCGAAAACCCTAACCTTGGGCTCTGGCCCTGAGCCTGAAACCCCAACCCTAGGCCCTGGCCCTGAGCCTAAAACCCTAACCCTGGGCCCTGGCCCTGAGCCTAAAACCCTAACCCTGGGCCCTAACACAAAAACAACCATAACCATGGGCCCTGACCCTAAAACAACCCTAACCCTTGGCCCTGACCCTAAAACAACCCCAACCCTGGGCCCTGACCCTAAAACAACCCTAACCCTGGGCTCTGACCCTAAAACAACCATAACCCTGGGCCCTGGCCCTGACCCTAAAACAACCCTAACCCTGGGCCCTGTCCATGACCCTAAAACAACCCTAACCCTGAGCCCTGGACCTGACCCTAAAACAAGCCTAAACCTGGGCCCTGGCCCTGAGCCTAAAACCCTATCCCTGGGCCCTGGACCTTAGCCTAAAACCCTAACCCTGGGCCCTGACCCTAAAACAACCCTAAACCTGGACCCTGGCCCTGACCCTAAAACAACCCTAACCCTTGGACCTGACCCTAAAACAACCCTAACCCCGGACCCTGAACCTAAAACAACCCTAACCCTGGGCCCTGACCCTAAAACAACCCTAACCCTGTGCCCTGCCACTGAGCCTAAAACCCTAACCTTGGGCTCTGGCCCTGAGCCTGAAACCCCAATCCTGGGCCCTGGCTCTGAGCCTAAAACAACGCTAAACCTGGGCCCTGGCCCTGACCGTATAACAACCATAACCCTGGGCCCTGACCCTAAAACAACCCTAACCCTGGGCCCTTACCCTAAAACAACACTAACTCTGGGCCCTGACCCTAAAACAACACTAACGCTGGGCCCTGACCCTAAAACAACACTAACCCTGGGCCCTGACCCTAAAACAACCCTAACTTAGGGCCCCGGGCCCTGACCCTAAAACAACCCTAACCCTGGGCCCCGGGCCCTGACCCTAAAGCCCTAACCCTGGGCCCCGGGCCCAGGTCCTAAAGCCCTAACCTTGGGCCCCGGGCCCTGACCCTAAAGCCCTAACCCTGGGCCCCGGGCCCTGCCCCTAAAGCCCTAACCCTGGGCCCCGGGCCCTACCCCTAAAGCCCTAACCCTGGGCCCCGGGCCCTGGCCCTAAAGCCCTAAGCCTGGGCCCTGGGCCCTGACCCTAAAACAACCCTAAACCTGGGCCCTGGCCCTGAGCCTAAAACCATAACCCTGGGCCCTGGACCTGAGCCTAAAACCCTAACCCTGGGCCCTGAACCTAAAACAACCTTAACTTTGGGCCCTGGCCCTGACCCTAAAACCCTAACCCTGGGCCCTGACCCTAAAACCCTAACCCTGGACCCTGACCCTAAATCCCTAACCCTGGGCCCTGACCCTAAAACTCTAACCCTGGGTCCTGGCCCTGACCCTAAAAACCTAACCCTGGGCCCTGGCCCTGACCCTAAAAACCTAACCCTGGGCCCTGGCCCAGAGCCTAAAACCCTAACTCTGGGCCCTGCCCCTGAGGCTAAAATCCTAACCCTGGGCCCTGGCCCTGAGCCTAAAACCCTAACCCTGGGCCCTGGCCCTGACCCTAAAACCCTAACCCTGGGCCCTGGCCCTGACCCTAAAACCCTAACCCTGGGCCCTGGACCTTACCCTAAAACCCTAACCCTGGGCCCTGACCCTGATCAAAAAACCCTAACTGTGGGCCCTGACCCTAAAACAACCCTAACCCTGGGCCCTGACCCTAAAACAACCCTAACCCTGGGCCCTGGCCCTGAGCCTAAAACAACGCTAACCCTGGGCCCTGGCCCTGACCCTATAACAACCCTAACCCTCGGCCCTGACCCTAAAACAAAACTAACCCTGGGCCCTGACCCTAAAACAACACTAACCCTGGGCCCTGACCCTAAAACAACACTAACCCTGGGCCCTGACCCTAAAACAACCCTAACTTCGGGCCCCGGGCCCTGACCCTAAAACAACCCTAACCCTGGGCCCCGGGCCCTGACCCTAAAGCCCTAACCCTGGGCCCCGGGCCCTGCCCCTAAAGCCCTAACCCTGGGCCCCGGGCCCTGCCCCTAAAACCCTAACCCAGGGCCCTGACCCTAAAACAACCCTAACTTTGGGCCCTGGCCCTGAACCTAAAACACCCCTAGCCCTGGGCCCTGGCCCTGACCCTAAAACAACCCTAACCCTGGGCCCTGGCCCTGACCCTAAAACAACCCTAACCCTGGGACCTGGCCCTGAGCCTAAAAACCTAACCCAGGGCCCTGGCCCTGAGCCAAAAACCCTAACCTTGGGCTCTGGCCCTGAGCCTGAAACCCCAACCCTAGGCCCAGGCCCTGAGCCTAAAACCCTTAACCTGGGCCCTGGCCCTGAGCCTAAAACCCTAACCCTGGGCCCTAACACTAAAACAACCATAACCATGGACCCTGACCTTAAAACAACCCTAACCCTTGGCCCTGACCCTAAAACAACCCCAACCCTGGGCCCTGACCCTAAAACAACCCTAACCCTGGGCTCTGACCCTAAAACAACCATAACCCTGGGCCCTGGCCCTGACCCTAAAACAATCCTAACCCTGGGCCCTGGCCATGACCCTAAAACAACCCTAACCCTGGGCCCTGGCCCTGGGCCTAAAACCCTAACCCTGGGCCCTAAACCTAAGAGAACCATAACCCTAGGCCCTGACCCTAAAACAACCCTAACCCTGGGCCCTGACCCTAAAACAACCCTAACCCTGGGCCCTGACCCTAAAACAACCCTAACCCTGGGCCCTGACCCTAAAACAACCATAACCCTGGGCCCTGGCCCTAACCCTAAAACAACCCTAACCCTGGGACCTGGCCATGACCCTAAAACAACCATAACCCTGGGCCCTGGCCCTGACCCTAAAACAACCCTAAACCTGGGCCCTAGCCCTGAGCCTAAAACCATAACCCTGGGCCCTGGACCTGAGCCTAAAACCCAAATCCTGGGCCCTGAACCTAAAACAACCCTAACTTTGGGCCCTGGCCCTGACCCTAAAACCCTAACCCTGTGCCCTGACCCTAAAACCCTAACCCTGGGCCCTGACCCTAAATCCCTAACCCTGGGCCCTGACCCTAAAACTCTAATCCTGGGCCCTGGCGCTGACCATAAAAACCTAACCCTGGGCCCTGGCCCAGAGCCTAAAACCCTAACTCTGGGCCCTGCCCCTGAGGCTAAAACCCTAACCCTGGGCCCTGGCCCTGAGCCTAAAACCCTAACCCTGGGCCCTGGCCCTGACCCTAAAACCGTAACCCTGGGCCCTGGCCCTGACCCTAAAACCCTAACCCTGGGCCCTGGCCCGGATCAAAAAACCCTAACTGTGGGCCCTGACCCTAAAACAACCCTAACCCTGGGCCCTGACCCTAAAACAACCCTAACCCTGGGCCGTGACCCTAAAACAACCCTAACCCTGGGCCCTTACCCTAAAAAAACCCTAACTCTGGGCCCTGACCGTAAAACAACCCTAACACTGGGCCCTGACCCAAAAACAACCCTAACCCTGGGCCCTGGCCCTGACCCTAAAACAACCCTAACCCTGGCCTGGCCCTGACCCTAAAACAACCCTAACCCTGGGCCCTGGCCCTGAGCCTAAAACCCTAACCCTGGGCCCTGGACCTGAGCCTAAAACCCGAACCCTGGGCCCTGACCCTAAAACAACCCTAACTTTGGGCCCTGGCCCTGACCCTAAAACACCCCTAACCCTGGGCCCTGGCCCTGACCCTAAAACAACCCTAACCCTGGGCCCTGGCCCTGACCCTAAAACAACCCTAACCCTGGGCCCTGGCCCTGAGCTTAAAATCCTAACCCTGGGCCCTGGCTCTGTGCCGAAAACCCTAACCTTGGGCTCTATCTCTGAGCCTGAAACCCCAACCCTAGGCCCTGGCCCTGACCCTAAAACAACCCTAACCCTGGGCCCTAACCCTAAAACAACCCAAACCCTGGGCCCTGACCCTAAAACCCTAACCCTGGGCCCTGGCCCTGAGCCTAAAACCCTATCTCTGGACCCTGGCCCTGAGCCTAAAACCCTAACCCTGGGCCCTGGCCCTGAGCCTAAAACCTTAACCCTGGGACCTGGCCCTCAGCCTAAAACCCTAACCCTGGGCCCTGGCCCTGAGCCGAAAACCCTAACCTTGGGCTCGGGCCCTGAGCCTGAAACCCCAACCCTGGGCCCAGGCCCTGAGCCTCAAACCATAAACCTGGACACTGGCCCTGAGCCTAAAACCCTAACCCTGGGCCCTAAACCTAAGAGAACCATAACCCTAGGCCCTGACCCTAAAACAACCCTAACCCTGGTCCCTGACCCTAAAACAACACTAACCCTGGGCCCTGGCCCTAAAACAACCCTAACTTTGGGGCCTGGCCCTGACCCTAAAACAACCCTAACCCTGGGCCCTGGCCTTGACCCTAAAACAACGCTAACCCTGGGCCCTGACCCTGACCCTAAAACAACCCTAACCCTGGGCCCTGGCCCTGAGCCTAAAACCTTAACGCTGGGCCCTGGACCTCAGCCTAAAACCCTAACCCAGGGCCCTGACCCTAAAACAACCCTAAATTTGGGCCCTGGCCCTGACCCTAAAACAACATTAACCCTGGGCCCTGGCCCTGACCCTTAAACAACCCTAAACCTGGGCCCTGGCCCTGACCCCAAAACAACCCTAACCCTGGGCCCTGACCCTAAAACAACACTAACCCTGGACCCTGACCCTAAAACAACCCTAACCCTGGGCCCTGACCCTAAAACAACCCTAAATTTGGGCCCTGGCCCTGACCCTAAAACAACATTAACCCTGGGCCCTGGCCCTGACCCTTAAACAACCCTAAACCTGGGCCCTGGCCCTGACCCTAAAACAACCCTAACCCTGGGCCCGGACCCTAAAACAACCCTAACCCTGGGCCCTGACCCTAAAACAACCCTAACCCTGGGCCCTGACCCTAAAACAACCCTAACCCTGGGACCTGACCCTAAAACAACCCTAACCCTGGACCGGGACCCTAAAACAACCCTAACCCTGGGCCCTGACCCTAAAACAACCCTAACCCTGGGCCCTGACCCTGAGCCTGAAACCCCAACCCTGGGCCCTGGACCTGAGCCTGAAACCCTAACCCTGGGCCCTGAACCTAAAACAACCCTAACCCTGGGCCCTGACCCTAAAACAACCCTAACCCTGGTCCCTGACCGTAAAACAACCCTAACACTGGGCCCTGACCCAAAAACAACCCTAACCCTGGGCCCTGGTCCTGACCCTAAAACAACCCTAACCCTGGCCTGGCCCTGACCCTAAAACAACCCTAACCCTGGGCCCTGGCCCTGAGCCTAAAACCCTAACCCTGGGCCCTGGACCTGAGCCTAAAACCCGAACCATGGGCCCTGACCCTAAAACAACCCTAACTTTGGGCCCTGGCCCTGACCCTAAAACACCCCTAACCCTGGGCCCTGGCCCTGACCCTAAAACAACCCTAACCCTGGGCCCTGGCCCTGACCCTAAAACAACCCTAACCCTGGGCCCTGGCCCTGAGCTTAAAATCCTAACCCTGGGCCCTGGCTCTGTGCCGAAAACCCTAACCTTGGGCTCTATCTCTGAGCCTGAAACCCCAACCCTAGGCCCTGGCCCTGACCCTAAAACAACCCTAACCCTGGGCCCTAACCCTAAAACAACCCAAACCCTGGGCCCTGACCCTAAAACCCTAACCCTGGGCCCTGGCCCTGAGCCTAAAACCCTATCTCTGGACCCTGGCCCTGAGCCTAAAACCCGAACCCTGGGCCCTGGCCCTGAGCCTAAAACCTTAACCCTGGGACCTGGCCCTGAGCCTAAAACCCTAACCCTGGGCCCTGGCCCTGAGCCGAAAACCCTAACCTTGGGCTCGGGCCCTGAGCCTGAAACCCCAACCCTGGGCCCAGGCCCTGAGCCTCAAACCCTAAACCTGGGCCCTGGCCCTGAGCCTAAAACCCTAACCCTGGGCCCTAAACCTAAGAGAACCATAACCCTAGGCCCTGACCCTAAAACAACCCTAACCCTGGTCCCTGACCCTAAAACAACACTAACCCTGGGCCCTGGCCCTAAAACAACCCTAACTTTGGGGCCTGGCCCTGACCCTAAAACAACCCTAACCCTGGGCACTGGCCTTGACCCTAAAACAACGCTAACCCTGGGCCCTGACCCTGACCCTAAAACAACCCTAACCCTGGGCCCTGGCCCTGAGCCTAAAACCATAACGCTGGGCCCTGGACCTCAGCCTAAAACCCTAACCCAGGGCCCTGACCCTAAAACAACCCTAAATTTGGGCCCTGGCCCTGACCCTAAAACAACATTAACCCTGGGCCCTGGCCCTGACCCTTAAACAACCCTAAACCTGGGCCCTGGCCCTGACCCCAAAACAACCCTAACCCTGGGCCCTGACCCTAAAACAACACTAACCCTGGACCCTGACCCTAAAACAACCCTAACCCTGGGCCCTGACCCTAAAACAACCCTAAATTTGGGCCCTGGCCCTGACCCTAAAACAACATTAACCCTGGGCCCTGGCCCTGACCCTTAAACAACCCTAAACCTGGGCCCTGGCCCTGACCCTAAAACAACCCTAACCCTGGGCCCGGACCCTAAAACAACCCTAACCCTGGGCCCTGACCCTAAAACAACCCTAACCCTGGGCCCTGACCCTAAAACAACCCTAACCCTGGGACCTGACCCTAAAACAACCCTAACCCTGGACCGGGACCCTAAAACAACCCTAACCCTGGGCCCTGACCCTAAAACAACCCTAACCCTGGGCCCTGACCCTGAGCCTGAAACCCCAACCCTGGGCCCTGGACCTGAGCCTGAAACCCTAACCCTGGGCCCTGAACCTAAAACAACCCTAACCCTGGGCCCTGACCCTAAAACAACCCTAACCCTGGTCCCTGACCCTAAAAGAACCCTAACCCTGGGCCCTGACCCTAAAACAACCCTAACCCTGGGCCCTGACGCTAAAACAACCCTAACCCTGGGCCCTGACCCTAAAACAACCCTACCCCTGGCCCCTGACCCTAAAACAACCCTAACCCTGGGCCCTGACCCTAAAACAACCCTAACCATGGGCCCTGAAGCTAAAACAACGCTAACCCGGGGCCCTGACCGTAAAACAACCCTAACCCTGGGCCCTGACCCTAAAACCCTAACCCTGGGCCCTGGCCCTGAGCCTAAAACCCTATCTCTGGTCCCTGGCCCTGAGCCTAAAACCCTAACCCTGCGCCCTGGCCCTGAGCCTAAAACCTTAACCCTGGGCCCTGGCCCTGAGCCTAAAACCCTAACCCTGAGAAGTGGCCCTGAGCCGAAAACCCTAACCTTGGGCTCGGGCCCTGAGCCTGAAACCCCAACCCTGTGCCCTGGCCCTGAGCCTAAAACCCTAACCCTGGGCCCTGGCCCTGAGCCTAAAACCCTAACCCTGGACCCTAAACCTAAGAGAAACATAACCCTAGGCCCTGACCCTAAAACAACTGTAACCCTGCGCCCTGACCCTAAAACAACCCTAACCCTGGGCCCTGACCCTAAAACAACCATAACCCTGGGCCCTGAGCCTAAAACAACCATAACCCTGGGCCCTGGCCCTGACCCTAAAACAACCCTAACCCTGGGACCTGGCCATGACCCTAAAAAAACCCTAACCCTGGGCCCTGGCCCTGACCCTAAAACAACCCTAACCCTGGGCCCTGGCCCTGAGCCTAAAACCCTAACCCTGGGCCGTGGCCCTGAGCCGAAAACACTAACCTTGGGCTCTGGCCCTGAGCCTGAAACCCCAACCCTAGGCTCTGGCCCTGAGCCTAAAACCCTAACCCTGGGCCCTGGACCTTACCCTAAAACCCTAACCCTGGGCCCTCGCCCTGAGCCTAAAACCCTAACTCTGGGCCCTGACCCTAAAACAACCCTAACCCTCTGCCCTGACCCTAAAACAACCCTAACCCTGGGCCCTGACCCTAAAACAACCCTAACCCTGGGCCCTGACGCTAAAACAACCCTACCCCTAGGCCCTGACCCTAAAACAACCCTAACCCTGCGCCCTGACCCTAAAACAACCCTAACCCTGGGCCCTGACACTAAAACAACCCTAACCCGGGGCCCTGACCCTAAACCAACACTAACCCTGGGCCCTGACCCTAAAACCCTAACCCTGGGCCCTGGCCCTGAGCCTAAAACCCTATATCTGGTCCCTGACCCTGAGCCTAAAACCCTAACCCTGCGCCCTGGCCCTGAGCCTAAAACCCTAACCCTGGGCCCTGACAATAAAACAACCCTAACCCTGGGACCTGGCCATGACCCTAAAACAACCATAACCCTGGGCCCTGGCCCTGACCCTAAAACAACCCTAACCCTGGGCCCTGGCCCTGAGCCTAAAACCCTAACCCTGGGCCCTGGCCCTGAGCCGAAAACCCTAACCTTGGGCTCTGGCCCTGAGCCTGAAACCCCAACCCTAGGCCCTGGCCCTGAGCCTAAAACCCTAACCCTGGGCCCTAACACTAAAACAACCATAACCATGGGCCCTGACCCTAAAACAACCCTAACCCTTGGCCCTGACCCTAAAACAACCCCAACCCTGGGCCCTGACCCTAAAACAACCCTAAGCCTGGGCTCTGACCCTAAAACAACCATAACCCTGGGCCCTGGCCCTGACCCTAAAACAACCCTAACCCTGGGCCCTGTCCATGACCCTAAAACAACCCTAACCCTGAGCCCTGGACCTGACCCTAAAACAAGCCTAAACCTGGGCCCTGGCCCTGAGCCTAAAACCCTATCCCTGGGCCCTGGACCTGAGCCTAAAACCCTAACCCTGGGCCCTGACCCTAAAACAACCCTAAACCTGGACCCTGGCCCTGACCCTAAAACAACCCTAACCCTGGGACCTGACCCTAAAACAACCCTAAACCTGGGCCCTGGCCCTGACCCTAAAACAACCCTAACCATGGGACCTGACCCTAAAACAACCCTAACCCTGGACCCTGAACCTAAAACAACCCTAACCCTGGGCCCTGACCCTAAAACAACCCTAACCCTGTGCCCTGCCACTGAGCCTAAAACCCTAACCTTGGGCTCTGGCCCTGAGCCTGAAACCCCAATCCTGGGCCCTGGCTCTGAGCCTAAAACAACGCTAAACCTGGGCCCTGGCCCTGACCGTATAACAACCCTAACCCTGGGCCCTGACCCTAAAACAACCCTAACCCTGGGCCCTTACCCTAAAACAACACTAACTCTGGGCCCTGACCCTAAAACAACACTAACGCTGGGCCCTGACCCTAAAACAACACTAACCCTGGGCCCTGACCCTAAAACAACCCTAACCCTGGGCCCCGGGCCCTGACCCTAAAGCCCTAACCCTGGGCCCCGGGCCCAGGTCCTAAAGCCCTAACCTTGGGCCCCGGGCCCTGACCCTAAAGCCCTAACCCTGGGCCCCGGGCCCTGCCCCTAAAGCCCTAACCCTGGGCCCCGGGCCCTGCCCCTAAAGCCCTAACCCTGGGCCCCGGGCCCTGGCCCTAAAGCCCTAAGCCTGGGCCCTGGGCCCTGACCCTAAAACAACCCTAAACCTGGGCGCTGGCCCTGAGCCTAAAACCATAACCCTGGGCCCTGGACCTGAGCCTAAAACCCTAACCCTGGGCCCTGAACCTAAAACAACCTTAACTTTGGGCCCTGGCCCTGACCCTAAAACCCTAACCCTGGGCCCTGACCCTAAAACCCTAACCCTGGGCCCTGACCCTAAATCCCTAACCCTGGGCCCTGACCCTAAAACTCTAACCCTGGGCCCTGGCCCTGGCCCTGACCCTAAAAACCTAACCCTGGGCCCTGGCCCTGACCGTAAAAACCTAACCCTGGGCCCTGGCCCAGAGCCTAAAACCCTAACTCTGGGCCCTGCCCCTGAGGCTAAAATCCTAACCCTGGGCCCTGGCCCTGAGCCTAAAACCCTAACCCTGGGCCCTGGCCCTGACCCTAAAACCCTAACCCTGGGCCCTGGTCCTGACCCTAAAACCCTAACCCTGGGCCCTGGACCTTACCCTAAAACCCTAACCCTGGGCCCTGACCCTGATCAAAAAACCCTAACTGTGGGCCCTGACCCTAAAACAACCCTAACCCTGGGCCCTGACCCTAAAACAACCCTAACCCTGGGCCCTGACCCTAAAACAAACATAACCCTGGGCCCTTACCCTAAAAAAACCCTAACTCTGGGCCATGACCCTAAAACAACCCTAACACTGGGCCCTGACCCTAAAACAACCCTAACCCTGGGCCCTGGCCCTGACCCTAAAACAACCCTAGCCCTGGGCCCTGGCCCTGCCCTAAAACAACCCTAACCCTGGGCCCTGGACCTGAGCCTAAAACCCTAACCCAGGGCCCTGACCCTAAAACAACCCTAACTTTGGGCCCTGGCCCTGAACCTAAAACACCCCTAGCCCTGGGCCCTGGCCCTGACCCTAAAACAACCCTAACCCTGGGCCCTGGCCCTGACCCTAAAACAACCCTAACCCTGGGACCTGGCCCTGAGCCTAAAAACCTAACCCAGGGCCCTGGCCCTGAGCCAAAAACCCTAACCTTGGGCTCTGGCCCTGAGCCTGAAACCCCAACCCTAGGCCCTGGCCCTGAGCCTAAAACCCTAACCCTGGGCCCTGGCCCTGAGCCTAAAACCCTAACCCTGGGCCCTAACACTAAAACAACCATAACCATGGACCCTGACCGTATAACAACCGTAACCCTTGGCCCTGACCCTAAAACAACCCCAACCCTGGGCCCTGACCCTAAAACAACCCTAACCCTGGGCTCTGACCCTAAAACAACCATAACCCTGGGCCCTGGCCCTGACCCTAAAACAATCCTAACCCTGGGCCCTGGCCATGACCCTAAAACAACCCTAACCCTGAGCCCTGGACCTGACCCTAAAACAAGCCTAAACCTGGGCCCTGGCCCTGAGCCTAAAACCCTATCCCTGGGCACTGGACCTGACCCTAAAACAACCCTAAACCTGGGCCCTGGCCCTGACCCTAAAACAACCCTAACCCTGGGCCCTGACCCTAAAACAACCCTAACCCTGGGCCCTGACACTGAGCCTAAAACCCTAACCTTGGGCTCTGGCCCTGAGCCTGAAACCCCAATCCTGGGCCCTGGCACTGAGCCTAAAACAACGCTAACCCTGGGCCCTGGCCCTGACCCTATAACAACCCTAACCCTCGGCCCTGACCCTAAAACAAAACTAACCCTGGGCCCTGACCCTAAAACAACATTAACCCTGGGCCCTGACCCTAAAACAACACTAACCCTGGGCCCTGACCCTAAAACAACCCTAACTTCGGGCCCCAGGCCCTGACCCTAAAACAACCCTAACCCTGGGCCCCGGGCCCTGACCCTAAAGCCCTAACCCTGGGCCCCGGGCCCAGGTCCTAAAGCCCTAACCCTGGGTCCCGGGCCCTGACCCTAAAGCCCTAACCCTGGGCCCCGGGCCCTGCCCCTAAAGCCCTAACCCTGGGACCCGGGCCCTGCCCCTAAAGCCCTAACCCTGGGCCCCGGGCCCTGCCCCTAAAGCCCTAACCCTGGGCGCCGGGCCCTTGCCCTAAAGCCCTAATCCTGGGCCCCGGGCCCTGGCCCTAAAGCCCTAATCCTGGGCCCCGGGCCCAGGCCCTAAAGCCCTAACCCTGGGCCACGGGCCCTGGCCCTAAAGCCCTAACCCTGGGCCACGGGCCCTGGCCCTAAAGCCCTAACCCTGGGCCACGGGCCCTGGACCTAAAGCCCTAACCCTGGGCCACGGGCCCTGGACCTAAAGCCCTAACCCTGGGACAGGGGACCTGAGCCTAAAACCCTAACCCTGGGCCCTGGCCCTGAGCCTAAAACCCTAACCCTGGGCCCTGGCCCTGAGCCTAAAACCCTAACCCTGGGCCCTGGCCCTGATCCTAAAACCCTAACCCTGGGCCCTGGCCCTCAGCCTAAAACCCTAACCCTGGGCTCTGGCCCTGAGCCTGAAACCCCAACCCTGGGCCCTGGACCTGAGCCTGAAACCCTAACCCTGGGCCCTGACCCTAAAACAACCCTAACCCTGGGCCCTGACCCTAAAACAACCCTAACCCTGGGCCCTGACCCTAAAACAACCCTATCCCTGGGCCCCGACCCTAAAACAACCCTAACCCTGGGCCGGGACCCTAAAACAACCCTATCCCTGGGCCCTGACCCTAAAACAACCCTAACCATGGGCCCTGACCCTAAAAAAACCCTAACCCTGGGCCCTGACGCTAAAACAACCCTAACCCTGGGCCCTGACCCTAAAACAACCCTAACCCTGGGCCCTGACCCTAAAACAACCCTAACCCTGGGCCCTGACCATAAAACAACCCTAACCCGGGGCCCTGACCCGAAAACAACCCTAACCCTGGGCCATGACCCTAAAACAACCCTAACCCTGGGCCCTGACCCTAAAACAACCCTAACCCTGGGCTCTGACCCTAAAACAACCATAACCCCGGGCCCTGGCCCTGACCCTAAAACAATCCTAACCCTGGGCCCTAGCCATGATCCTAAAACAACCCTAACCCTGAGCCCTGGACCTGACCCTAAAACAAGCCTAAACCTGGGCCCTGGCCCTGAGCCTAAAACCCTATCCCTGGGCCCTGGCCCTGAGCCTAAAACCCTAACCCTGGACCCTGACCCTAAAACAACCCTAAACCTGGGCCCTGGCCCTGACCCTAAAACAACACTAACCCTGGGCCCTGACCCTAAAACAACCCTAACCCTGGACCCTGACCCTAAAACAACCCTAACCCTAGACCCTGACCCTAAAACAACCCTAAACCTGGGCCCTGACCCTAAAACAACCCTAACCCTGGGCCCTGACGCTAAAACAACCCTAACCCTGGGCCCTGACCCTAAAACAAACCTAACCCTGGGCCCTGACCCGAAAACAACCCTAACCCTGGGCCCTGACCCGAAAACAACCCTAACCCGGGGCCCTGACCCTAAAACAACACTAACCCTGGGCCCTGACCCTAAAACCCTAACCCTGGGCCCTGGCCCTGAGCCTAAAACCCTATCTCTGGTCCCTGGCCCTGAGCCTAAAACCCTAACCCTGCGCCCTGGCCCTGAGCCTAAAACCTTAACCCTGGGCCCTGGCCCTGAGCCTAAAACCCTACCCCTGGGCCCTAACACTAAAACAACCATAACCATGGGCCCTGACCCTAAAACAACCCTAACCCTTGGCCCTGACCCTAAAACAACCCCAACCCTGGGCCCTGACCCTAAAACAACCCTAACCCTGGGCTCTGACCCTAAAACAACCATAACCCTGGGCCCTGGCCCTGACCCTAAAACAACCCTAACCCTGGGCCCTAGCCATGACCCTAAAACAACCCTAACCCTGGGCCCTGACACTGAGCCTAAAACCCTAACCTTGGGCTCTGTCCCTGAGCCTGAAACCCCAATCCTGGGCCGTGGCCCAGAGCCTAAAACAACGCTAACCCTGGGCCCTGGCCCTGACCCTATAACAAACCTAACCCTGGGCCCTGACCCTAAAACACCCCTAACCCTGGGCCCTGACCCTAAAACAACACTAAACCTGGGCCCTGACCCTAAAACAACACTAACCATGGGCCCTGACCCTAAAACAACACTAACCCTGGGCCCTGACCCTAAAACAACCCTAACTTAGGGCCCCGGGCCCTGACCCTAAAACAACCCTAACCCTGGGCCCCGGGCCCTGACCCTAAAGCCCTAACCCTGGGCCCCGGGCCCAGGTCCTAAAGCGCTAACCCTGGGCCCCGGACCCTGACCCTCAAGCCCTAACCCTGGGCCCCGGGCCCTGCCCCTAAAGCCCTAACCCTGGGCCCCGGGCCCTGCCCCTAAAGCCCTAACCCTGGGCCCCGGGCCCTGGCCCTAAAGCCCTAACCCTGGGCGCCGGGCCCTGGCCATAAAGCCCTAACCCTGGGCCCCGAGCCCTGGCCCTAAAGCCCTAACCCTGGGCCCCGGGCCCTGGCCCTAAAGCCCTAACCCTGGGCCACGGGCCCTGGCCCTAAAACCGTAACCCTGGGCCAGGGGCCCTGAGCCTAAAACCCTAACCCTGGGCCCTGGCCCTGAGCCTAAAACCCTAACCCTGGGACCTGGCCCTGAGCCTAAAACCCTAACCCTGGGCCCAGGCCCTGAGCCTAAAACCCTAACCCTGGGCCCTAGCCCTCAGCCTAAAACCCTAACCTTGGGCTCTGGCCCTGAGCCTGAAACCCCAACCCTGGGCCCTGGACCTGAGCCTGAAACCCTAACCCTGGGCTCTAACCCTAAAACAAACCTAACCATGGGCCCTGACCCTAAAACAACCCTAACCCTGGGCCCTGACCCTAAAACAACCCTAAACCTGGGCCCTGACCCTAAAACAACCCCAACCCTGGGCCCTGACGCTAAAACAACCCTAACCCTGGGCACTGACCCTAAAACAACCCTAACCCTGGGCCCTGACCCTAAAACAACCCTAACTCTGGGCCCTGACCCTAAAACAACCCTAACCCGGGGCCCTGACCCTGAAACAACACTAACCCTGGGCCCTAATCCTAAAACCCTAACCCTGGGCCCTGGCCCTGAGCCTAAAACCCTATCTCTGGTCCCTGGCCCTGAGCCTAAAACCCTAACCCTGCGCCCTGGCCCTGAGCCTAAAATCTTAACCCTGGGCCCTGGCCCTGAGCCTAAAACCCTAACCCTGGGCCCTGGCCCTGAGCCGAAAACCCTAACCTTGGGCTCGGGCCCTAAGCCTGAAACCCCAACCCTGGGCCCTGGCCCTGAGCCTAAAACCCTAACCGTGGGCCCTGGCCCTGAGCCTAAAACCCTAACCCTAGGCCCTAAACCTAAGAGAACCATAACCCTAGGCCCTGACCCTAAAACAACCCTAACCCTGGGCCCTGACCCTAAAACAACCCTAACCCTGGGCCCTGACCCTAAAACAACCCTAACCCTGGGCTCTGACCCTAAAACAACCATAACCCTGGGCCCTGGCCCTGACCCTAAAACAACCCTAACCCTGGGACCTGGCCATGACCCTAAAACAACCATAACCCTGGGCCCTGGCCCTGACCCTAAAACAACCCTAAACCTGGGCCCTGGCCCTGAGCCTAAAACCATGACCCTGGGCCCTGGACCTGAGCCTAAAACCCTAACCCTGGGCCCTGAACCTAAAACAACCCTAACTTTGGGCCCTGGCCCTGACCCTAAAACCCTAACCCTGGGCCCTGACCCTAAAACCCTAACCCTGGGCCCTGACCCTAAATCCCTAACCCTGGGCCCTGACCCTAAAAAAACCCTAACTCTGGGCCCTGACCCTAAAACAACCCTAACACTGGGCCCTGACCCTAAAACAACCCTAACCCTGGGCCCTGGCCCTGCCCTAAAACAACCCAAACCCTGGGCCCTGGCCCTGAGCCTAAAACCCGAACCCTGGGCCCTGGACCTGAGCCTAAAACCCTAACCCTGGGCCCTGACGCTAAAACAACCCTAACTTTGGGCCCTGGCCCTGACCCTAAAACACCCCTAGCCCTGGGCCCTGGCCCTGACCCTAAAACAACCCTAACCCTGGGCCCTGGTCCTCACCCTAAAACAACCCTAACCCAGGGCCCTGGCCCTGAGCCTAAAACCCTAACCCTGGGCCTTGGCCCTGAGCCGAAAACCCTAACCTTGGGCTCTGGCCCTGAGCCTGAAACCCCAACCCTAGGCCCTGGCCCTGAGCCTAAAACCCTAACCCTGGGCCCTGGCCCTGAGCCTGAAACCCTAACCCTGGGCCCTAACACTAAAACAACCATAACCATGGGCCCTGACCCTAAAACAACCCTAAACCTTGGCCCTGACCCTAAAACAACCCCAACCCTGGGCCCTGACCCTAAAACAAACCTAACCCTGGGCTCTGACCCTAAAACAACCATAACCCTGGGCCCTGGCCCTGACCCTAAAACAATCCTAACCCTGGGCCCTAGCCATGACCCTAAAACAACCCTAACCCTGAGCCCTGGACCTGACCCTAAAAGAAGCCTAAACCTGGGCCCTGGCCCTGAGCATAAAACCCTATCCCTGGGACCTGGACCTGAGCCTAAAACCCTAACCCTGGGCCCTGAGCCTAAAACAACCCTAAACCTGGGCCCTGGCCCTGACCCTAAAACAACCCTAACCCTGGGCCCTGACCCTAAAACAACCCTAACCCTGGGCCCTGACCCTAAAACAACCCTAACCCTGGGCCCTGACACTAAAACAACCCTAACCCTGGGCCCTGACCCTAAAACAACCCTATCCCTGGGCCCTGACCCTAAAACAACCCTAAACCTGGGCCGGGACCCTAAAACAACCCTATCCCTGGGCCCTGACCCTAAAACACCCCTAACCCTGGGCTCTGTCCCTAAAACAACACTAACCCTGGGCCCTGACCCTAAAACAACCCTAACTTTGGGCCCTGGCCCTGACCCTAAAACACCCCTAACCCTGGGCCCTGGCCCTGACCCTAAAACAACCCTAACCCTGGGCCCTGGCCCTGACCCTAAAACAACCCTAACCCTGGGCCCTGGCCCTGAGCTTAAAATCCTAACCCTGGGCCCTGGCTCTGTGCCGAAAACCCTAACCTTGGGCTCTATCTCTGAGCCTGAAACCCCAACCCTAGGCCCTGGCCCTGACCCTAAAACAACCCTAACCCTGGGCCCTAACCCTAAAACAACCCAAACCCTGGGCCCTGACCCTAAAACCCTAACCCTGGGCCCTGGCCCTGAGCCTAAAACCCTATCTCTGGACCCTGGCCCTGAGCCTAAAACCCTAACCCTGGGCCCTGGCCCTGAGCCTAAAACCTTAACCCTGGGACCTGGCCCTCAGCCTAAAACCCTAACCCTGGGCCCTGGCCCTGAGCCGAAAACCCTAACCTTGGGCTCGGGCCCTGAGCCTGAAACCCCAACCCTGGGCCCAGGCCCTGAGCCTCAAACCATAAACCTGGACACTGGCCCTGAGCCTAAAACCCTAACCCTGGGCCCTAAACCTAAGAGAACCATAACCCTAGGCCCTGACCCTAAAACAACCCTAACCCTGGTCCCTGACCCTAAAACAACACTAACCCTGGGCCCTGGCCCTAAAACAACCCTAACTTTGGGGCCTGGCCCTGACCCTAAAACAACCCTAACCCTGGGCCCTGGCCTTGACCCTAAAACAACGCTAACCCTGGGCCCTGACCCTGACCCTAAAACAACCCTAACCCTGGGCCCTGGCCCTGAGCCTAAAACCTTAACGCTGGGCCCTGGACCTCAGCCTAAAACCCTAACCCAGGGCCCTGACCCTAAAACAACCCTAAATTTGGGCCCTGGCCCTGACCCTAAAACAACATTAACCCTGGGCCCTGGCCCTGACCCTTAAACAACCCTAAACCTGGGCCCTGGCCCTGACCCCAAAACAACCCTAACCCTGGGCCCTGACCCTAAAACAACACTAACCCTGGACCCTGACCCTAAAACAACCCTAACCCTGGGCCCTGACCCTAAAACAACCCTAAATTTGGGCCCTGGCCCTGACCCTAAAACAACATTAACCCTGGGCCCTGGCCCTGACCCTTAAACAACCCTAAACCTGGGCCCTGGCCCTGACCCTAAAACAACCCTAACCCTGGGCCCGGACCCTAAAACAACCCTAACCCTGGGCCCTGACCCTAAAACAACCCTAACCCTGGGCCCTGACCCTAAAACAACCCTAACCCTGGGACCTGACCCTAAAACAACCCTAACCCTGGACCGGGACCCTAAAACAACCCTAACCCTGGGCCCTGACCCTAAAACAACCCTAACCCTGGGCCCTGACCCTGAGCCTGAAACCCCAACCCTGGGCCCTGGACCTGAGCCTGAAACCCTAACCCTGGGCCCTGAACCTAAAACAACCCTAACCCTGGGCCCTGACCCTAAAACAACCCTAACCCTGGTCCCTGACCGTAAAACAACCCTAACACTGGGCCCTGACCCAAAAACAACCCTAACCCTGGGCCCTGGTCCTGACCCTAAAACAACCCTAACCCTGGCCTGGCCCTGACCCTAAAACAACCCTAACCCTGGGCCCTGGCCCTGAGCCTAAAACCCTAACCCTGGGCCCTGGACCTGAGCCTAAAACCCGAACCATGGGCCCTGACCCTAAAACAACCCTAACTTTGGGCCCTGGCCCTGACCCTAAAACACCCCTAACCCTGGGCCCTGGCCCTGACCCTAAAACAACCCTAACCCTGGGCCCTGGCCCTGACCCTAAAACAACCCTAACCCTGGGCCCTGGCCCTGAGCTTAAAATCCTAACCCTGGGCCCTGGCTCTGTGCCGAAAACCCTAACCTTGGGCTCTATCTCTGAGCCTGAAACCCCAACCCTAGGCCCTGGCCCTGACCCTAAAACAACCCTAACCCTGGGCCCTAACCCTAAAACAACCCAAACCCTGGGCCCTGACCCTAAAACCCTAACCCTGGGCCCTGGCCCTGAGCCTAAACCCCTATCTCTGGACCCTGGCCCTGAGCCTAAAACCCGAACCCTGGGCCCTGGCCCTGAGCCTAAAACCTTAACCCTGGGACCTGGCCCTGAGCCTAAAACCCTAACCCTGGGCCCTGGCCCTGAGCCGAAAACCCTAACCTTGGGCTCGGGCCCTGAGCCTGAAACCCCAACCCTGGGCCCAGGCCCTGAGCCTCAAACCCTAAACCTGGGCCCTGGCCCTGAGCCTAAAACCCTAACCCTGGGCCCTAAACCTAAGAGAACCATAACCCTAGGCCCTGACCCTAAAACAACCCTAACCCTGGTCCCTGACCCTAAAACAACACTAACCCTGGGCCCTGGCCCTAAAACAACCCTAACTTTGGGGCCTGGCCCTGACCCTAAAACAACCCTAACCCTGGGCACTGGCCTTGACCCTAAAACAACGCTAACCCTGGGCCCTGACCCTGACCCTAAAACAACCCTAACCCTGGGCCCTGGCCCTGAGCCTAAAACCATAACGCTGGGCCCTGGACCTCAGCCTAAAACCCTAACCCAGGGCCCTGACCCTAAAACAACCCTAAATTTGGGCCCTGGCCCTGACCCTAAAACAACATTAACCCTGGGCCCTGGCCCTGACCCTTAAACAACCCTAAACCTGGGCCCTGGCCCTGACCCCAAAACAACCCTAACCCTGGGCCCTGACCCTAAAACAACACTAACCCTGGACCCTGACCCTAAAACAACCCTAACCCTGGGCCCTGACCCTAAAACAACCCTAAATTTGGGCCCTGGCCCTGACCCTAAAACAACATTAACCCTGGGCCCTGGCCCTGACCCTTAAACAACCCTAAACCTGGGCCCTGGCCCTGACCCTAAAACAACCCTAACCCTGGGCCCGGACCCTAAAACAACCCTAACCCTGGGCCCTGACCCTAAAACAACCCTAACCCTGGGCCCTGACCCTAAAACAACCCTAACCCTGGGACCTGACCCTAAAACAACCCTAACCCTGGACCGGGACCCTAAAACAACCCTAACCCTGGGCCCTGACCCTAAAACAACCCTAACCCTGGGCCCTGACCCTGAGCCTGAAACCCCAACCCTGGGCCCTGGACCTGAGCCTGAAACCCTAACCCTGGGCCCTGAACCTAAAACAACCCTAACCCTGGGCCCTGACCCTAAAACAACCCTAACCCTGGTCCCTGACCCTAAAAGAACCCTAACCCTGGGCCCTGACCCTAAAACAACCCTAACCCTGGGCCCTGACGCTAAAACAACCCTAACCCTGGGCCCTGACCCTAAAACAACCCTACCCCTGGCCCCTGACCCTAAAACAACCCTAACCCTGGGCCCTGACCCTAAAACAACCCTAACCATGGGCCCTGAAGCTAAAACAACGCTAACCCGGGGCCCTGACCGTAAAACAACCCTAACCCTGGGCCCTGACCCTAAAACCCTAACCCTGGGCCCTGGCCCTGAGCCTAAAACCCTATCTCTGGTCCCTGGCCCTGAGCCTAAAACCCTAACCCTGCGCCCTGGCCCTGAGCCTAAAACCTTAACCCTGGGCCCTGGCCCTGAGCCTAAAACCCTAACCCTGAGAAGTGGCCCTGAGCCGAAAACCCTAACCTTGGGCTCGGGCCCTGAGCCTGAAACCCCAACCCTGTGCCCTGGCCCTGAGCCTAAAACCCTAACCCTGGGCCCTGGCCCTGAGCCTAAAACCCTAACCCTGGACCCTAAACCTAAGAGAAACATAACCCTAGGCCCTGACCCTAAAACAACTGTAACCCTGCGCCCTGACCCTAAAACAACCCTAACCCTGGGCCCTGACCCTAAAACAACCATAACCCTGGGCCCTGAGCCTAAAACAACCATAACCCTGGGCCCTGGCCCTGACCCTAAAACAACCCTAACCCTGGGACCTGGCCATGACCCTAAAAAAACCCTAACCCTGGGCCCTGGCCCTGACCCTAAAACAACCCTAACCCTGGGCCCTGGCCCTGAGCCTAAAACCCTAACCCTGGGCCGTGGCCCTGAGCCGAAAACACTAACCTTGGGCTCTGGCCCTGAGCCTGAAACCCCAACCCTAGGCTCTGGCCCTGAGCCTAAAACCCTAACCCTGGGCCCTGGACCTTACCCTAAAACCCTAACCCTGGGCCCTCGCCCTGAGCCTAAAACCCTAACTCTGGGCCCTGACCCTAAAACAACCCTAACCCTCTGCCCTGACCCTAAAACAACCCTAACCCTGGGCCCTGACCCTAAAACAACCCTAACCCTGGGCCCTGACGCTAAAACAACCCTACCCCTAGGCCCTGACCCTAAAACAACCCTAACCCTGCGCCCTGACCCTAAAACAACCCTAACCCTGGGCCCTGACACTAAAACAACCCTAACCCGGGGCCCTGACCCTAAACCAACACTAACCCTGGGCCCTGACCCTAAAACCCTAACCCTGGGCCCTGGCCCTGAGCCTAAAACCCTATATCTGGTCCCTGACCCTGAGCCTAAAACCCTAACCCTGCGCCCTGGCCCTGAGCCTAAAACCCTAACCCTGGGCCCTGACAATAAAACAACCCTAACCCTGGGACCTGGCCATGACCCTAAAACAACCATAACCCTGGGCCCTGGCCCTGACCCTAAAACAACCCTAACCCTGGGCCCTGGCCCTGAGCCTAAAACCCTAACCCTGGGCCCTGGCCCTGAGCCGAAAACCCTAACCTTGGGCTCTGGCCCTGAGCCTGAAACCCCAACCCTAGGCCCTGGCCCTGAGCCTAAAACCCTAACCCTGGGCCCTAACACTAAAACAACCATAACCATGGGCCCTGACCCTAAAACAACCCTAACCCTTGGCCCTGACCCTAAAACAACCCCAACCCTGGGCCCTGACCCTAAAACAACCCTAAGCCTGGGCTCTGACCCTAAAACAACCATAACCCTGGGCCCTGGCCCTGACCCTAAAACAACCCTAACCCTGGGCCCTGTCCATGACCCTAAAACAACCCTAACCCTGAGCCCTGGACCTGACCCTAAAACAAGCCTAAACCTGGGCCCTGGCCCTGAGCCTAAAACCCTATCCCTGGGCCCTGGACCTGAGCCTAAAACCCTAACCCTGGGCCCTGACCCTAAAACAACCCTAAACCTGGACCCTGACCCTGACCCTAAAACAACCCTAACCCTGGGACCTGACCCTAAAACAACCCTAAACCTGGGCCCTGGCCCTGACCCTAAAACAACCCTAACCATGGGACCTGACCCTAAAACAACCCTAACCCTGGACCCTGAACCTAAAACAACCCTAACCCTGGGCCCTGACCCTAAAACAACCCTAACCCTGTGCCCTGCCACTGAGCCTAAAACCCTAACCTTGGGCTCTGGCCCTGAGCCTGAAACCCCAATCCTGGGCCCTGGCTCTGAGCCTAAAACAACGCTAAACCTGGGCCCTGGCCCTGACCGTATAACAACCCTAACCCTGGGCCCTGACCCTAAAACAACCCTAACCCTGGGCCCTTACCCTAAAACAACACTAACTCTGGGCCCTGACCCTAAAACAACACTAACGCTGGGCCCTGACCCTAAAACAACACTAACCCTGGGCCCTGACCCTAAAACAACCCTAACCCTGGGCCCCGGGCCCTGACCCTAAAGCCCTAACCCTGGGCCCCGGGCCCAGGTCCTAAAGCCCTAACCTTGGGCCCCGGGCCCTGACCCTAAAGCCCTAACCCTGGGCCCCGGGCCCTGCCCCTAAAGCCCTAACCCTGGGCCCCGGGCCCTGCCCCTAAAGCCCTAACCCTGGGCCCCGGGCCCTGGCCCTAAAGCCCTAAGCCTGGGCCCTGGGCCCTGACCCTAAAACAACCCTAAACCTGGGCGCTGGCCCTGAGCCTAAAACCATAACCCTGGGCCCTGGACCTGAGCCTAAAACCCTAACCCTGGGCCCTGAACCTAAAACAACCTTAACTTTGGGCCCTGGCCCTGACCCTAAAACCCTAACCCTGGGCCCTGACCCTAAAACCCTAACCCTGGGCCCTGACCCTAAATCCCTAACCCTGGGCCCTGACCCTAAAACTCTAACCCTGGGCCCTGGCCCTGGCCCTGACCCTAAAAACCTAACCCTGGGCCCTGGCCCTGACCGTAAAAACCTAACCCTGGGCCCTGGCCCAGAGCCTAAAACCCTAACTCTGGGCCCTGCCCCTGAGGCTAAAATCCTAACCCTGGGCCCTGGCCCTGAGCCTAAAACCCTAACCCTGGGCCCTGGCCCTGACCCTAAAACCCTAACCCTGGGCCCTGGTCCTGACCCTAAAACCCTAACCCTGGGCCCTGGACCTTACCCTAAAACCCTAACCCTGGGCCCTGACCCTGATCAAAAAACCCTAACTGTGGGCCCTGACCCTAAAACAACCCTAACCCTGGGCCCTGACCCTAAAACAACCCTAACCCTGGGCCCTGACCCTAAAACAAACATAACCCTGGGCCCTTACCCTAAAAAAACCCTAACTCTGGGCCATGACCCTAAAACAACCCTAACACTGGGCCCTGACCCTAAAACAACCCTAACCCTGGGCCCTGGCCCTGACCCTAAAACAACCCTAGCCCTGGGCCCTGGCCCTGCCCTAAAACAACCCTAACCCTGGGCCCTGGACCTGAGCCTAAAACCCTAACCCAGGGCCCTGACCCTAAAACAACCCTAACTTTGGGCCCTGGCCCTGAACCTAAAACACCCCTAGCCCTGGGCCCTGGCCCTGACCCTAAAACAACCCTAACCCTGGGCCCTGGCCCTGACCCTAAAACAACCCTAACCCTGGGACCTGGCCCTGAGCCTAAAAACCTAACCCAGGGCCCTGGCCCTGAGCCAAAAACCCTAACCTTGGGCTCTGGCCCTGAGCCTGAAACCCCAACCCTAGGCCCTGGCCCTGAGCCTAAAACCCTAACCCTGGGCCCTGGCCCTGAGCCTAAAACCCTAACCCTGGGCCCTAACACTAAAACAACCATAACCATGGACCCTGACCGTATAACAACCGTAACCCTTGGCCCTGACCCTAAAACAACCCCAACCCTGGGCCCTGACCCTAAAACAACCCTAACCCTGGGCTCTGACCCTAAAACAACCATAACCCTGGGCCCTGGCCCTGACCCTAAAACAATCCTAACCCTGGGCCCTGGCCATGACCCTAAAACAACCCTAACCCTGAGCCCTGGACCTGACCCTAAAACAAGCCTAAACCTGGGCCCTGGCCCTGAGCCTAAAACCCTATCCCTGGGCACTGGACCTGACCCTAAAACAACCCTAAACCTGGGCCCTGGCCCTGACCCTAAAACAACCCTAACCCTGGGCCCTGACCCTAAAACAACCCTAACCCTGGGCCCTGACACTGAGCCTAAAACCCTAACCTTGGGCTCTGGCCCTGAGCCTGAAACCCCAATCCTGGGCCCTGGCACTGAGCCTAAAACAACGCTAACCCTGGGCCCTGGCCCTGACCCTATAACAACCCTAACCCTCGGCCCTGACCCTAAAACAAAACTAACCCTGGGCCCTGACCCTAAAACAACATTAACCCTGGGCCCTGACCCTAAAACAACACTAACCCTGGGCCCTGACCCTAAAACAACCCTAACTTCGGGCCCCAGGCCCTGACCCTAAAACAACCCTAACCCTGGGCCCCGGGCCCTGACCCTAAAGCCCTAACCCTGGGCCCCGGGCCCAGGTCCTAAAGCCCTAACCCTGGGTCCCGGGCCCTGACCCTAAAGCCCTAACCCTGGGCCCCGGGCCCTGCCCCTAAAGCCCTAACCCTGGGACCCGGGCCCTGCCCCTAAAGCCCTAACCCTGGGCCCCGGGCCCTGCCCCTAAAGCCCTAACCCTGGGCGCCGGGCCCTTGCCCTAAAGCCCTAATCCTGGGCCCCGGGCCCTGGCCCTAAAGCCCTAATCCTGGGCCCCGGGCCCAGGCCCTAAAGCCCTAACCCTGGGCCACGGGCCCTGGCCCTAAAGCCCTAACCCTGGGCCACGGGCCCTGGCCCTAAAGCCCTAACCCTGGGCCACGGGCCCTGGACCTAAAGCCCTAACCCTGGGCCACGGGCCCTGGACCTAAAGCCCTAACCCTGGGACAGGGGACCTGAGCCTAAAACCCTAACCCTGGGCCCTGGCCCTGAGCCTAAAACCCTAACCCTGGGCCCTGGCCCTGAGCCTAAAACCCTAACCCTGGGCCCTGGCCCTGATCCTAAAACCCTAACCCTGGGCCCTGGCCCTCAGCCTAAAACCCTAACCCTGGGCTCTGGCCCTGAGCCTGAAACCCCAACCCTGGGCCCTGGACCTGAGCCTGAAACCCTAACCCTGGGCCCTGACCCTAAAACAACCCTAACCCTGGGCCCTGACCCTAAAACAACCCTAACCCTGGGCCCTGACCCTAAAACAACCCTATCCCTGGGCCCCGACCCTAAAACAACCCTAACCCTGGGCCGGGACCCTAAAACAACCCTATCCCTGGGCCCTGACCCTAAAACAACCCTAACCATGGGCCCTGACCCTAAAAAAACCCTAACCCTGGGCCCTGACGCTAAAACAACCCTAACCCTGGGCCCTGACCCTAAAACAACCCTAACCCTGGGCCCTGACCCTAAAACAACCCTAACCCTGGGCCCTGACCATAAAACAACCCTAACCCGGGGCCCTGACCCGAAAACAACCCTAACCCTGGGCCATGACCCTAAAACAACCCTAACCCTGGGCCCTGACCCTAAAACAACCCTAACCCTGGGCTCTGACCCTAAAACAACCATAACCCCGGGCCCTGGCCCTGACCCTAAAACAATCCTAACCCTGGGCCCTAGCCATGATCCTAAAACAACCCTAACCCTGAGCCCTGGACCTGACCCTAAAACAAGCCTAAACCTGGGCCCTGGCCCTGAGCCTAAAACCCTATCCCTGGGCCCTGGCCCTGAGCCTAAAACCCTAACCCTGGGCCCTGACCCTAAAACAACCCTAAACCTGGGCCCTGGCCCTGACCCTAAAACAACACTAACCCTGGGCCCTGACCCTAAAACAACCCTAACCCTGGACCCTGACCCTAAAACAACCCTAACCCTGGGCCCTGACCCTAAAACAACCCTAACCCTGGGCCCTGACGCTAAAACAACCCTAACCCTGGGCCCTGACCCTAAAACAAACCTAACCCTGGGCCCTGACCCGAAAACAACCCTAACCCTCGGCCCTGACCCTAAAACAACCCTAACCCGGGGCCCTGACCCTAAAACAACTCTAACCCTGGGCCCTGACCCTAAAACCCTAACCCTGGGCCCTGGCCCTGAGCCTAAAACCCTATCTCTGGTCCCTGGCCCTGAGCCTAAAACCCTAACCCTGCGCCCTGGCCCTGAGCCTAAAACCTTAACCCTGGGCCCTGGCCCTGAGCCGAAAACCCTAACCTTGGGCTCTGGCCCTGAGTCTGAAACCCCAACCCTGGGCCCTGGCCCTGAGCCTAAAACCCTAACCCTGGGCCCTGGCCCTGAGCCTAAAACCCTAACCCTGGGCCCTAAACCTAAGAGAACCATAACCCTAGGCCCTGACCCTAAAACAACCCTAACCCTGGGCCCTGACCCTAAAACAACCCTAACCCTGGGCCCTGACCCTAAAACAACCCTAACCCTGGGCCCTGACCCTAAAACAACCATAACCCTGGGCCCTGGCCATGACCCTAAAACAACCCTAACCCTGGGCCCTGGCCCTGAGCCTAAAACCCTAACCCTGGGCCCTGGCCCTGAGCCGAAAACCCTAACCTTGGGCTCTGGCCCTGAGCCTGAAACCCCAACCCTAGGCCCTGGCCCTGAGCCTAAAACCCTAACCATGGGCCCTGGCCCTGAGCCTAAAACCCTACCCCTGGGCCCTAACACTAAAACAACCATAACCATGGGCCCTGACCCTAAAACAACCCTAACCCTTGGCCCTGACCCTAAATCAACCCCAACCCTGGGCCCTGACCCTAAAACAACCCTAACCCTGGGCTCTGACCCTAAAACAACCATAACCCTGGGCCCTGGCCCTGACCCTAAAACAACCCTAACCCTGGGTCCTAGCCATGACCCTAAAACAACCCTAACCCTGGGCCCTGACACTGAGCCTAAAACCCTAACCTTGGGCTCTGGCCCTGAGCCTGAAACCCCAATCCTGGGCCCTGGCCCTGAGCCTAAAACAACGCTAAACCTGGGCCCTGGCCCTGACCCTATAACAAACCTAACCCTGGGCCCTGACCCTAAAACACCCCTAACCCTGGGCCCTGACCCTAAAACAACACTAAACCTGGGCCCTGACCCTAAAACAACACTAACCATGGGCCCTGACCCTAAAACAACACTAACCCTGGGCCCTGACCCTAAAACAACCCTAACTTAGGGCCCCGGGCCCTGACCCTAAAACAACCCTAACCCTGGGCCCCGGGCCCTGACCCTAAAGCCCTAACCCTGGGCCCCGGGCCCAGGTCCTAAAGCGCTAACCCTGGGCCCCGGGCCCTGACCCTAAAGCCCTAACCCTGGGCCCCGGGCCCTGCCCCTAAAGCCCTAACCCTGGGCCCCGGGCCCTGCCCCTAAAGCCCTAACCCTGGGCCCCGGGCCCTGGCCCTAAAGCCCTAACCCTGGGCGCCGGGCCCTGGCCCTAAAGCCCTAACCCTGGGCCCCGGGCCCTGGCCCTAAAGCCCTAACCCTGGGCCCCGGGCCCTGGCCCTAAAGCCCTAACCCTGGGCCACGGGCCCTGGCCCTAAAACCGTAACCCTGGGCCCAGGCCCTGAGCCTAAAACCCTAACCCTGGGCCCTGGCCCTCAGCCTAAAACCCTAACCTTGGGCTCTGGCCCTGAGCCTGAAACCCCAACCCTGGGCCCTGGACCTGAGCCTGAAACCCTAACCCTGGGCTCTAACCCTAAAACAAACCTAACCATGGGCCCTGACCCTAAAACAACCCTAACCCTGAGCCCTGACCCTAAAACAACCCTAACCCTGGGCCCTGACCCTAAAACAACCCCAACCCTGGGCCCTGACGCTAAAACAACCCTAACCCTGGGCCCTGACCCTAAAACAACCCTAACCCTGGGCCCTTACCCTAAAACAACCCTAACTCTGGGCCCTGACCCTAAAACAACCCTAACCCGGGGCCCTGACCCTGAAACAACACTAACCCTGGGCCCTAATCCTAAAACCCTAACCCTGGACCCTGGCCCTGAGCCTAAAACCCTATCTCTGGTCCCTGGCCCTGAGCCTAAAACCCTAACCCTGCGCCCTGGCCCTGAGCCTAAAATCTTAACCCTGGTCCCTGGCCCTGAGCCTAAAACCCTAACCCTGGGCCCTGGCCCTGAGCCGAAAACCCTAACCTTGGGCTCGGGCCCTAAGCCTGAAACCCCAACCCTGGGCCCTGGCCCTGAGCCTAAAACCCTAACCGTGGGCCCTGGCCCTGAGCCTAAAACCCTAACCCTAGGCCCTAAACCTAAGAGAACCATAACCCTAGGCCCTGACCCTAAAACAACCCTAACCCTGGGCCCTGACCCTAAAACAACCCTAACCCTGGGCCCTGACCCTAAAACAACCCTAACTCTGGGCTCTGACCCTAAAACAACCATAACCCTGGGCCCTGGCCCTGACCCTAAAACAACCCTAACCCTGGGACCTGGCCATGACCCTAAAACAACCATAACCCTGGGCCCTGGCCCTGACCCTAAAACAACCCTAAACCTGGGCCCTGGCCCTGAGCCTAAAACCATAACCCTGGGCCCTGGACCTGAGCCTAAAACCCTAACCCTGGGCCCTGAACCTAAAACAACCCTAACTTTGGGCCCTGGCCCTGACCCTAAAACCCTAACCCTGGGCCCTGACCCAAAAACCCTAACCCTGGGCCCTGACCCTAAATCCCTAACCCTGGGCCCTGACCCTAAAAAAACCCTAACTCTGGGCCCTGACCCTAAAACAACCCTAACACTGGGCCCTGACCCTAAAACAACCCTAACCCTGGGCCCTGGCCCTGACCTTAAAACAACCCTAACCCTGGGCCCTGGCCCTGCCCTAAAACAACCCTAACCCTGGACCCTGGCCCTGAGCCTAAAACCCTAACCCTGGGCCCTGGACCTGAGCCTAAAACCCTAACCGTGGGCCCTGACCCTAAAACAACCCTAACTTTGGGCCCTGGCCCTGACCCTAAAACACCCCTAGCCCTGGGCCCTGGACCTGAGCCTAAAACCCTAACCGTGGGCCCTGACCCTAAAACAACCCTAACTTTGGGCCCTGGCCCTGACCCTAAAACACCCCAAGCCCTGGGCCCTGGCCCTGACCCTAAAACAACCCTAACCCTGGGCCCTGGCCCTCACCCTAAAACAACCCTAACCCAGGGCCCTGGCCCTGAGCCTAAAACCCTAACCCTGGGCCTTGGCCCTGAGCCGAAAACCCTAACCTTGGGCTCTGGCCCTGAGCCTGAAACCCCAACCCTAGGCCCTGGCCCTGAGCCTAAAACCCTAACCCTGGGCCCTGGCCCTGAGCCTGAAACCCTAACCCTGGGCCCTAACACTAAAACAACCATAACCATGGGCCCTGACCCTAAAACAACCCTAAACCTTAGCCCTGACCCTAAAACAACCCCAACCCTGGGCCCTGACCCTAAAACAAACCTAACCCTGGGCTCTGACCCTAAAACAACCATAACCCTGGGCCCTGGCCCTGACCCTAAAACAATCCTAACCCTGGGCCCTAGCCATGACCCTAAAACAACCCTAACCCTGAGCCCTGGACCAGACCCTAAAAGAAGCCTAAACCTGGGCCCTGGCCCTGAGCATAAAACCCTATCCCTGGGACCTGGACCTGAGCCTAAAACCCTAACCCTGGGCCCTGAGCCTAAAACAACCCTAAACCTGGGCCCTGGCCCTGACCCTAAAACAACCCTAACCCTGGGCCCTGACCCTAAAACAACCCTAACCCTGGGCCCTGACCCTAAAACAACCCTAACCCTGGGCCCTGGCCCTCAGCCTAAAACCCTAACCCTGGGCCCTGGCCCGGAGCCTAAAACCCTAACCCTGGGACGTGGCCCTGAGCCTAAAACCCTAATCCTGGGCTCTGGCCCTGAGCGTAAAACCTTAACCCTGGGCCCTGACCCTGAACCTAAAGCCCTAAACTTGGGCTATGGCCCTGAGCCTGAAACCCCAACCCTGGGCCCTAGACCTGAGCCTGAAACCCTAACCCTGGGCCCTGACCCTAAAACAAACCAAACCCTGGGCCCTGACGCTAAAACAACCCTAACCCTAGGCCCTGACCCTAAAACAACCCCAACCCTGGGCCCTGACCCTAAAACAACCCTAACCCTGGGCCCTGACCCTAAAACAACCCTAACCCAGGGCCCTGACCCTAAAACAAAACTAAACCTGGGCCCTGACCCTAAAACAACACTAACCCTGGGCCCTGACCCTAAAACAACCCTAACCCAGGGTCCTGACCCTAAAACAACCCTAACCCAGGGCCCTGACCCTAAAACAACACTAACCCTGGGCCCTGAACCTACAACAACACTAACCCTGGGCCCTGACCCTAAAACAACCCTAACTTAGGGCCCCGGGCCCTGACCCTAAAACAACCCTAACCCTGGGCCCCGGGACCTGGCCCTAAAGCCCTAAACCTGGTCCCCGGGCCCAGGCCCTAAAGCCCTAACCCTGGACCACGGGCCCTGTCCCTAAAGCCCTAACCCTGGGCCACGGGCCCTGGCCCTAAAACCCTAACCCTGGGCCCTGGCACTGAGCCTAAAATCCTAACCCTGGGCCCTGACCCTAAAAAAACCCTAACCCTGGGCCCTGACCCTAAAGCAACCCTAACCCTGGGACCTGACCCTAAAACAACCCTAACCATGGGCCCTGACCCTAAAACAACCCTAACCCTGGGCCCTGACCCGAAAACAACCCTAACCCTGGGCCCTGACCCCAAAACAACCCTAACCCTGGGCCCTGTCCCTAAAACAACCCTAACCCTGGGCCCTGACCCTAAAACAACCCGAACCCTTGGCCCTGACCCTAAATCAACCCCAACCCTGGGCCCTGACCCTAAAACAACCCTAACCCTGGTCCCTAACTCTAAAACAACCATAACCATGGGCCCTGGCCCTGACCCTAAAACAACCCTAACCCTGGGCCCTGGCCATGACCCTAAAACAACCCTAACCCTGGGCCCTGGCCCTGACCCTAAAACAACCCTAAACCTGGGCCCTGCCCCTGAGCCTAAAACCCTAACCCTGGGCCCTGGACCTGAGCCTAAAACCCTACCCCTAGGCCCTGACCCTAAAACAACCCCAACCTTGGGCCCTGCCCCTGACCCTAAAACAACGCTAACCCTGGCCCCTGGCCCTGACCCTAAAATAACCCTAACCCTGGGCCCTGGCCCTGAGGCTAAAACCCTAACCCTGGGCCCCGGGCCCTGCCCCTAAAGCCCTAACGCTGGGCCCCGGGCCCTGGTCCTAAAGCCCTAACCCTGGGCCCCGGGCCCTGGCCATAAAGCCCTAACCCTGGGGCCCGGGCCCTGGCACTAAAGCCCTAACCCTGGGCCACGGGCCCTGGCCCAAAAGCCCTAACCCTGGGCCCGGGCCCCTGAGCCTAAAACCCTAACCCTGGGCCCTGGCCCTGAGCCTAAAACCCTAACCCTGGGCCCTGGCCCTCAGCCTAAAACCCTAACCCTGGGCCCTGGCCCTCAGCCTAAAACCCTAACCCTGGGCCCTGACCCTGAGCTTAAAACCCTAACCCTGGGCACTGACCCTGAGCCTAAAACCCTAACCCAAGGCCCTGGCCCTGAGCCTAAAACCATAACCCTGGGCCCTGACCCTGAACCTAAAACCCTAAACTTGGGCTCTGGCCCTGAGCCTGAAACCCCAACCCTGGGCCCTGGACCTGAGCCTGAAACCCTAACCCTGGGCCCTGCCCCTAAAACAACCCTAACCCTGGGCCCTGACCCTAAAACAACCCTAAACCTGGGCCCTGACCCTAAAACAACCCTAACCCTGGGCCCTGACGCGAAAACAACCCTAACCCTGGGCCCTGACCCTAAAACAACCCTAACCCTGGGCCCTGACCCTAAAACAACCCTAACCCTGGGCCCTGACCCTAAAACAACCCTAACCCTGGGCCCTGACCCTAAAACAACCCTATCCCTGGGCCCTGACCCTAAAACAACCCTAAACCTGGGCCGGGATCCTAAAACAACCCTATCCCTGGGCCCTGACCCTAAAACACCCCTAACCCTGGGCCCTGTCCCTAAAACAACACTAACCCTGCGCCCTGACCCTAAAACAACCCTAACCCTGGGCCCCGACCCTAAAACAACCCTAACTTAGGGCCCCGGGCCCTGACCCTAAAGCAACCCTAACCCTGGGCCCCGGGCGCTGACCCTAAAGCCCTAACCCTAGGCCCCGGGCCCTGGTCCTAAAGCCCTAAACCTGGACCCCGGGCCCTGACCCTAAGCCCTAACCCTGGGCCCCGGGCCCTGCCCCCTAAAGCCCTAACCCTGGGCCCCGGGCCCTGGCCCTAAAGCCCTAAACCTGGGCCCCGGGCCCTGGCCCTACAGCCCTAACCCTGGGCCACGGGCCCTGGCCCTAAAGCCCTAACCCTGGGCCCCGGGCCCTGGCCCTGAAGCCCTAACCCTGGGCCCTGGGCCCTGGCCCTAACGCCCTAACCCTGGGCCACGGGCCCTGGCCCTAAAGCCCTAACGCTGGGCCCGGGGCCCAAAGCCTAAATCCCTAACCCTGGGCCCAGGCCCTGAGCCTAAAACCCTAACCCTGGGCCCTGACCCTGAGCTTAAAACCCTAACCCTGGGCACTGACCCTGAGCCTAAAACCCTAACCCAAGGCCCTGGCCCTGAGACTAAAACCATAACCCTGGGCCCTGACCCTGAACCTAAAACCCTAAACTTGGGCTCTGGCCCTGAGCCTGAAACCCCAACCCTGGGCCCTGGACCTGAGCCTGAAACCCTAACCCTGGGCCCTGCCCCTAAAACAACCCTAACCCTGGGCCCTGACCCTAAAACAACCCTAACCATGGGCCCTGACCCTAAAACAACCCTAACCCTGGGCCCTGACGCTAAAACAACCCTAACCCTGGGCCCTGACCCTAAAACAACCCTAACCCTGGGCCCTGACCCTAAAACAACCCTAACCCTGGGCCCTGACCATAAAACAACCCTAACCCGGGGCCCTGACCCGAAAACAACCCTAACCCTGGGCCATGACCCTAAAACAACCCTAACCCTGGGCCCTGACCCTAAAACAACCCTAAGCCTGGGCTCTGACCCTAAAACAACCATAACCCCGGGCCCTGGCCCTGACCCTAAAACAATCCTAACCCTGGGCCCTAGCCATGACCCTAAAACAACCCTAACCCTGAGCCCTGGACCTGACCCTAAAACAAGCCTAAACCTGGGCCCTGGCCCTGAGCCTAAAACCCTATCCCTGGGCCCTGGCCCTGAGCCTAAAACCCTAACCCTGGGCCCTGACCCTAAAACAACCCTAAACCTGGGCCCTGGCCCTGACCCTAAAACAACACTAACCCTGGGCCATGACCCTAAAACAAACCTAACCCTGGACCCTGACCTTAAAACAACCCTAACCCTGGGCCCTGACCCTAAAACAACCCTAACCCTGGGCCCGGACCCTAAAACAACCCTAACCCTCGGCCCTGACCGTAAAACAACCCTAACCCTGGGCCGGGACCATAAACAACCCTAACCCTGGGCCCTGACCCTAAAACAACCCTAACCCTGGGCCCTGTCCCTAAAACAACCCTAACCCTGGGCCCTGACCCTAAAACGACCCTAACCCTGGGCCCTGACCCTAAAACGACCCTAACCCTGGGCCCTGACCCTAAAACAACCCTAACCCTGGGCCCTGACCCTAAAACAACCCTAACCCTGGGCCCTGACCCTAAAACGACCCTAACCCTGGGCCCTGACCCTAAAACAACCCTAACCCTGGGCCCTGACCCTAAAACAACCCTAACCCTGGGCCCTGACCCTAAAACAACCCTAACCCTGGGCCCTGACCCTAAAACAACCCTATCCCTGGGCCCTGACCCTAAAACAACCCTAAACCTGGGCCCTGACCCTAAAACAACCCTATCCCTGGGCCCTGACCCTAAAACACCCCTAACCCTGGGCCCTGTCCCTAAAACAACACTAACCCTGGGCCCTGACCCTAAAACAACCCTAACCCTGGGCCCCGACCCTAAAACAATCCTAACTTAGGGCCCCGGGCCCTGACCCTAAAACAACCCTAACCCTGGGCCCCGGGCGCTGACCCTAAAGCCCTAACCCTAGGCGCCGGGCCCTGGTCCTAAAGCCCGAAACCTGGACCCCGGGCCCTGACCCTAAGCCCTAACCCTGGGCCCCGGGCCCTGCCCCCTAAAGCCCTAACCCTGGGCCCCGGGCCCTGGCCCTAAAGCCCTAAACCTGGGCCCCGGGCCCTGGCCCTACAGCCCTAACCCTGGGCCACGGGCCCTGGCCCTAAAGCCCTAACCCTGGGCCCCGGGCCCTGGCCCTGAAGCCCTAACCCTGGGCCCTGGGCCCTGGCCCTAACGCCCTAACCCTGGGCCACGGGCCCTGGCCCTAACGCCCTAACCCTGGGCCACGGGCCCTGGCCCTAAAGCCCTAACCCTGGGCCCGGGGCCCAAAGCCTAAAACCCTAACCCTGGGCCCTGGCCCTGAGCCTAAAACCCTAACCCTGGGCCCTGACCCTGAGCTTAAAACCCTAACCCTGGGCACTGACCCTGAGCCTAAAACCCTAACCCAAGGCCCTGGCCCTGAGCCTAAAACCATAACCCTGGGCCCTGACCCTGAACCTAAAACCCTAAACTTGGGCTCTGGCCCTGAGCCTGAAACCCCAACCCTGGGCCCTGGACCTGAGCCTGAAACCCTAACCCTGGGCCCTGCCCCTAAAACAACCCTAACCCTGGGCCCTGACCCTAAAACAACCCTAACCATGGGCCCTGACCCTAAAACAACCCTAACCCTGGGCCCTGACGCTAAAACAACCCTAACCCTGGGCCCTGACCCTAAAACAACCCTAACCCTGGGCCCTGACCCTAAAACAACCCTAACCCTGGGCCCTGACCATAAAACAACCCTAACCCGGGGCCCTGACCCGAAAACAACCCTAACCCTGGGCCATGACCCTAAAACAACCCTAACCCTGGGCCCTGACCCTAAAACAACCCTAAGCCTGGGCTCTGACCCTAAAACAACCATAACCCCGGGCCCTGGCCCTGACCCTAAAACAATCCTAACCCTGGGCCCTAGCCATGACCCTAAAACAACCCTAACCCTGAGCCCTGGACCTGACCCTAAAACAAGCCTAAACCTGGGCCCTGGCCCTGAGCCTAAAACCCTATCCCTGGGCCCTGGCCCTGAGCCTAAAACCCTAACCCTGGGCCCTGACCCTAAAACAACCCTAAACCTGGGCCCTGGCCCTGACCCTAAAACAACACTAACCCTGGGCCATGACCCTAAAACAAACCTAACCCTGGACCCTGACCTTAAAACAACCCTAACCCTGGGCCCTGACCCTAAAACAACCCTAACCCTGGGCCCTGACCCTAAAACAACCCTAACCCTCGGCCCTGACCGTAAAACAACCCTAACCCTGGGCCGGGACCCTAAAACAACCCTAACCCTGGGCCCTGACCCTAAAACAACCCTAACCCTGGGCCCTGTCCCTAAAACAACCCTAACCCTGGGCCCTGACCCTAAAACAACCCTAACCCTGGGCCCTGACCCTAAAACAACCCTAACCCTGGGCCCTGACCCTAAAACAACCCTAACCCTGGGCCCTGACCCTAAAACAACCCTAACCCTGGGCCCTGACCCTAAAACAACCCTAACCCTGGGCCCTGACCCTAAAACAACCCTAACCCTGGGCCCTGACACTAAAACAACCCTAACCCTGGGCCCTGACCCTAAAACAACCCTATCCCTGGGCCCTGACCCTAAAACAACCCTAAACCTGGGCCGGGACCCTAAAACAACCCTATCCCTGGGCCCTGACCCTAAAACACCCCTAACCCTGGGCCCTGTCCCTAAAACAACACTAACCCTGGGCCCCGACCCTAAAACAACCCTAACCCTGGGCCCCGACCCTAAAACAACCCTAACTTAGGGCCCCGGGCCCTGACCCTAAAACAACCCTAACCCTGGGCCCCGGGCGCTGACCCTAAAGCCCTAACCCTAGGCCCCGGGCCCTGGTCCTAAAGCCCTAAACCTGGACCCCGGGCCCTGACCCTAAGCCCTAACCCTGGGCCCCGGGCCCTGCCGCCTAAAGCCCTAACCCTGGGCCCCGGGCCCTGGCCCTAAAGCCCTAACCCTGGGCCACGGGCCCTGGCCCTAAAGCCCTAACCCTTGGCCCCGGGCCCTGGCCCTGAAGCCCTAACCCTGGGCCCTGGGCCCTGGCCCTAACGCCCTAACCCTGGGCCACGGGCCCTGGCCCTAAAGCCCTAACCCTGGGCCCGGGGCCCTAAGCCTAAAACCCTAACCCTGGGCCCTGGCCCTGACCCTAAAACCCTAACCCTGGGCCCTGGCCCTCAGCCTAAAACCCTAACCCTGGGCCCTGGCCCGGAGCCTAAAACCCTAACCCTGGGACGTGGCCCTGAGCCTAAAACCCTAATCCTGGGCTCTGGCCCTGAGCGTAAAACCTTAACCCTGGGCCCTGACCCTGAACCTAAAGCCCTAAACTTGGGCTCTGGCCCTGAGCCTGAAACCCCAACCCTGGGCCCTAGACCTGAGCCTGAAACCCTAACCCTGGGCCCTGACCCTACAACAAACCTAACCCTGGGCCCTGACGCTAAAACAACCCTAACCCTAGGCCCTGACCCTAAAACAACCCCAACCCTGGGCCCTGAACCTAAAACAACCCTAACCCAGGGCCCTGACCCTAAAACAACACTAAACCTGGGCCCTGACCCTAAAACAACACTAACTCTGGGCCCTGACCCTAAAACAACCCTAACCCAGGGTCCTGACCCTAAAACAACCCTAACCCAGGGCCCTGACCCCAAAACAACACTAACCCTGGGCCCTGAACCTAAAACAACACTAACCCTGGGCCCTGACCCTAAAACAACCCTAACTTAGGGCCCCGGGCCCTGACCCTAAAACAACCCTAACCCTGGGCCCCGGGCCCTGGCCCTAAAGCCCTAAACCTGGTCCCCGGACCCAGGCCCTAAAGCCCTAACCCTGGACCACGGGCCCTGTCCCTAAAGCCCTAACCCTGGGCCACGGGCCCTGGCCCTAAAACCCTAACCCTGGGCCCTGGCACTGAGCCTAAAATCCTAACCCTGGGCCCTGACCCTAAAAAAACCCTAACCCTGGGCCCTGACCCTAAAGCAACCCTAACCCTGGGACCTGACCCTAAAACAACCCTAACCATGGGCCCTGACCCTAAAACAACCCTAACCCTGGGCCCTGACCCGAAAACAACCCTAACCCTGGGCCCTGACCCCAAAACAACCCTAACCCTGGGCCCTGTCCCTAAAACAACCCTAACCCTGGGCCCTGACCCTAAAACAACCCGAACCCTTGGCCCTGACCCTAAATCAACCCCAACCCTGGGCCCTGACCCTAAAACAACCCTAACCCTGGTCCCTAACTCTAAAACAACCATAACCATGGGCCCTGGCCCTGACCCTAAAACAACCCTAACCCTGGGCCCTGGCCATGACCCTAAAACAACCCTAACCCTGGGCCCTGGCCCTGACCCTAAAACAACCCTAAACCTGGGCCCTGGCCCTGAGCCTAAAACCCTAACCCTGGGCCCTGGACCTGAGCCTAAAACCCTACCCCTGGGCCCTGACCCTAAAACAACCCCAACTTTGGGCCCTGCCCCTGACCCTAAAACAACGCTAACCCTGGCCCCTGGCCCTGACCCTAAAATAACCCTAACCCTGGGCCCTGGCCCTGAGGCTAAAACCCTAACCCTGGGCCCCGGGCCCTGCCCCTAAAGCCCTAACGCTGGGCCCCGGGCCCTGGTCCTAAAGCCCTAACCCTGGGCCCCGGGCCCTGGCCCTAAAGCCCTAACCCTGGGCCCCGGGCCCTGGCCCTAAAGCCCTAACCCTGGGCCCCGGGCCCTGGCCCTAAAGCCCTAACCCTGGGCCCCGGGCCCTGGCCATAAAGCCCTAACCCTGGGCCCCGGGCCCTGACACTAAAGCCCTAACCCTGGGCCCGGGGCCCTGAGCCTAAAACCCTAACCCTGGGCCCTGGCCCTGAGCCTAAAACCCTAACCCTGGGCCCTGGCCCTCAGCCTAAAACCCTAACCCTGGGCCCTGGCCCTCAGCCTAAAACCCTAACCCTGGGCCCTGACCCTGAGCTTAAAACCCTAACCCTGGGCACTGACCCTGAGCCTAAAACCCTAACCCTAGGCCCTGGCCCTGAGCCTAAAACCTTAACCCTGGGCCCTGACCCTGAACCTAAAACCCTAAACTTGGGCTCTGGCCCTGAGCCTGAAACCCCAACCCTGGGCCCTGGACCTGAGCCTGAAACCCTAACACTGGGCCCTGACCCTAAAACAACCCTAACCCTGGGCCCTGACCCTAAAACAACCCTAACCCTGGGCCCTGTCCCTAAAACAACCCTAACCCTGGGCCCTGACCCTAAAACAACCCAAACCCTGGGCCCTGACCCTAAAACAACCCTAACACTGGGCCCTGACCCTAAAACAACCCTAACCCTGGGCCCTGACCCTAAAACAACCCTAACCCTGGGCCCTGACCCTAAAACAACCCTAACCCTGGGCCCTGAACCTAAAACAACTGTAACCCAGGGCCCTGACCCTAAAACAACCCTAACCCTGGGCCCTGACTTTAAAACATCCCTACCCCTGGGCCCTGACCCTAAAACATCCCTAACCCTGGGCCCTGGCCCTGAGCCTAAAACCCTAACCCTGGGCCCTGGCCCTGAGCCTAAAACCCTAACCCTGGGCCCTAACCCTAAAAGAACCATAACCCTGGGTCCTGACCCTAAAACAACCCTAACCCTGGGCCCTGACCCTAAAAGAACCCTAACCCTGGGCCCTGACCCTAAAACAAACCTAACTCTCAGCCCTGACCCTAAAACCACCATAATCCTGGGCCCTAGCCCTGACCCTAAAACAACCCTAACCCTGGGACCTGGCCATGACCCTAAAACAACCCTAACCCTGGGCCCTGGCCCTGACCCTAAAACAACCCTAAACCTGGGACCTGGCCCTAAAACAAACCTAACCCTGGACCCTGACCTTAAAACAACCCTAACCCTGGGCCATGACCCTAAAACAAACCTAACCCTGGACCCTGACCTTAAAACAACCCTAACCCTCGGCCCTGACCCTAAAACAACCCTAACCCTGGGCCCGGACCCTAAAACAACCCTAACCCTCGGCCCTGACCGTAAAACAACCCTAACCCTGGGCCGGGACCATAAACAACCCTAACCCTGGGCCCTGACCCTAAAACAACCCTAACCCTGGGCCCTGTCCCTAAAACAACCCTAACCCTGGGCCCTGACCCTAAAACGACCCTAACCCTGGGCCCTGACCCTAAAACGACCCTAACCCTGGGCCCTGACCCTAAAACAACCCTAACCCTGGGCCCTGACCCTAAAACAACCCTAACCCTGGGCCCTGACCCTCAAACAACCCTAACCCTGGGCCCTGACCCTAAAACAACCCTAACCCTGGGCCCTGACCCTAAAACAACCCTAACCCTGGGCCCTGACCCTAAAACAACCCTATCCCTGGGCCCTGACCCTAAAACAACCCTAAACCTGGGCCCTGACCCTAAAACAACCCTATCCCTGGGCCCTGACCCTAAAACACCCCTAACCCTGGGCCCTGTCCCTAAAACAACACTAACCCTGGGCCCTGACCCTAAAACAATCCTAACCCTGGGCCCTAGCCATGACCCTAAAACAACCCTAACCCTGAGCCCTGGACCTGACCCTAAAACAAGCCTAAACCTGGGCCCTGGCCCTGAACCTAAAACCCTATCCCTGGGCCCTGACCCTAAAACAACCCTAAACCTGGGCCCTGGCCCTGACCCTAAAACAACACTAACCCTGGGCCATGACCCTAAAACAAACCTAACCCTGGACCCTGACCTTAAAACAACCCTAACCCTGGGCCCTGACCCTAAAACAACCCTAACCCTGGGCCCTGACCCTAAAACAACCCTAACCCTCGGCCCTGACCGTAAAACAACCCTAACCCTGGGCCGGGACCCTAAAACAACCCTAACCCTGGGCCCTGACCCTAAAACAACCCTAACCCTGGGCCCTGTCCCTAAAACAACCCTAACCCTGGGCCCTGACCCTAAAACAACCCTAACCCTGGGCCCTGACCCTAAAACAACCCTAACCCTGGGCCCTGACCCTAAAACAACCCTAACCCTGGGCCCTGACCCTAAAACAACCCTAACCCTGGGCCCTGACCCTAAAACAACCCTAACCCTGGGCCCTGACCCTAAAACAACCCTAACCCTGGGCCCTGACACTAAAACAACCCTAACCCTGGGCCCTGACCCTAAAACAACCCTATCCCTGGGCCCTGACCCTAAAACAACCCTAAACCTGGGCCGGGACCCTAAAACAACCCTATCCCTGGGCCCTGACCCTAAAACACCCCTAACCCTGGGCCCTGTCCCTAAAACAACACTAACCCTGGGCCCCGACCCTAAAACAACCCTAACCCTGGGCCCCGACCCTAAAACAACCCTAACTTAGGGCCCCGGGCCCTGACCCTAAAACAACCCTAACCCTGGGCCCCGGGCGCTGACCCTAAAGCCCTAACCCTAGGCCCCGGGCCCTGGTCCTAAAGCCCTAAACCTGGACCCCGGGCCCTGACCCTAAGCCCTAACCCTGGGCCCCGGGCCCTGCCGCCTAAAGCCCTAACCCTGGGCCCCGGGCCCTGGCCCTAAAGCCCTAACCCTGGGCCACGGGCCCTGGCCCTAAAGCCCTAACCCTTGGCCCCGGGCCCTGGCCCTGAAGCCCTAACCCTGGGCCCTGGGCCCTGGCCCTAACGCCCTAACCCTGGGCCACGGGCCCTGGCCCTAAAGCCCTAACCCTGGGCCCGGGGCCCTAAGCCTAAAACCCTAACCCTGGGCCCTGGCCCTGACCCTAAAACCCTAACCCTGGGCCCTGGCCCTCAGCCTAAAACCCTAACCCTGGGCCCTGGCCCGGAGCCTAAAACCCTAACCCTGGGACGTGGCCCTGAGCCTAAAACCCTAATCCTGGGCTCTGGCCCTGAGCGTAAAACCTTAACCCTGGGCCCTGACCCTGAACCTAAAGCCCTAAACTTGGGCTCTGGCCCTGAGCCTGAAACCCCAACCCTGGGCCCTAGACCTGAGCCTGAAACCCTAACCCTGGGCCCTGACCCTACAACAAACCTAACCCTGGGCCCTGACGCTAAAACAACCCTAACCCTAGGCCCTGACCCTAAAACAACCCCAACCCTGGGCCCTGAACCTAAAACAACCCTAACCCAGGGCCCTGACCCTAAAACAACACTAAACCTGGGCCCTGACCCTAAAACAACACTAACTCTGGGCCCTGACCCTAAAACAACCCTAACCCAGGGTCCTGACCCTAAAACAACCCTAACCCAGGGCCCTGACCCCAAAACAACACTAACCCTGGGCCCTGAACCTAAAACAACACTAACCCTGGGCCCTGACCCTAAAACAACCCTAACTTAGGGCCCCGGGCCCTGACCCTAAAACAACCCTAACCCTGGGCCCCGGGCCCTGGCCCTAAAGCCCTAAACCTGGTCCCCGGACCCAGGCCCTAAAGCCCTAACCCTGGACCACGGGCCCTGTCCCTAAAGCCCTAACCCTGGGCCACGGGCCCTGGCCCTAAAACCCTAACCCTGGGCCCTGGCACTGAGCCTAAAATCCTAACCCTGGGCCCTGACCCTAAAAAAACCCTAACCCTGGGCCCTGACCCTAAAGCAACCCTAACCCTGGGACCTGACCCTAAAACAACCCTAACCATGGGCCCTGACCCTAAAACAACCCTAACCCTGGGCCCTGACCCGAAAACAACCCTAACCCTGGGCCCTGACCCCAAAACAACCCTAACCCTGGGCCCTGTCCCTAAAACAACCCTAACCCTGGGCCCTGACCCTAAAACAACCCGAACCCTTGGCCCTGACCCTAAATCAACCCCAACCCTGGGCCCTGACCCTAAAACAACCCTAACCCTGGTCCCTAACTCTAAAACAACCATAACCATGGGCCCTGGCCCTGACCCTAAAACAACCCTAACCCTGGGCCCTGGCCATGACCCTAAAACAACCCTAACCCTGGGCCCTGGCCCTGACCCTAAAACAACCCTAAACCTGGGCCCTGGCCCTGAGCCTAAAACCCTAACCCTGGGCCCTGGACCTGAGCCTAAAACCCTACCCCTGGGCCCTGACCCTAAAACAACCCCAACTTTGGGCCCTGCCCCTGACCCTAAAACAACGCTAACCCTGGCCCCTGGCCCTGACCCTAAAATAACCCTAACCCTGGGCCCTGGCCCTGAGGCTAAAACCCTAACCCTGGGCCCCGGGCCCTGCCCCTAAAGCCCTAACGCTGGGCCCCGGGCCCTGGTCCTAAAGCCCTAACCCTGGGCCCCGGGCCCTGGCCCTAAAGCCCTAACCCTGGGCCCCGGGCCCTGGCCCTAAAGCCCTAACCCTGGGCCCCGGGCCCTGGCCCTAAAGCCCTAACCCTGGGCCCCGGGCCCTGGCCATAAAGCCCTAACCCTGGGCCCCGGGCCCTGACACTAAAGCCCTAACCCTGGGCCCGGGGCCCTGAGCCTAAAACCCTAACCCTGGGCCCTGGCCCTGAGCCTAAAACCCTAACCCTGGGCCCTGGCCCTCAGCCTAAAACCCTAACCCTGGGCCCTGGCCCTCAGCCTAAAACCCTAACCCTGGGCCCTGACCCTGAGCTTAAAACCCTAACCCTGGGCACTGACCCTGAGCCTAAAACCCTAACCCTAGGCCCTGGCCCTGAGCCTAAAACCTTAACCCTGGGCCCTGACCCTGAACCTAAAACCCTAAACTTGGGCTCTGGCCCTGAGCCTGAAACCCCAACCCTGGGCCCTGGACCTGAGCCTGAAACCCTAACACTGGGCCCTGACCCTAAAACAACCCTAACCCTGGGCCCTGACCCTAAAACAACCCTAACCCTGGGCCCTGTCCCTAAAACAACCCTAACCCTGGGCCCTGACCCTAAAACAACCCAAACCCTGGGCCCTGACCCTAAAACAACCCTAACACTGGGCCCTGACCCTAAAACAACCCTAACCCTGGGCCCTGACCCTAAAACAACCCTAACCCTGGGCCCTGACCCTAAAACAACCCTAACCCTGGGCCCTGAACCTAAAACAACTGTAACCCAGGGCCCTGACCCTAAAACAACCCTAACCCTGGGCCCTGACTTTAAAACATCCCTACCCCTGGGCCCTGACCCTAAAACATCCCTAACCCTGGGCCCTGGCCCTGAGCCTAAAACCCTAACCCTGGGCCCTGGCCCTGAGCCTAAAACCCTAACCCTGGGCCCTAACCCTAAAAGAACCATAACCCTGGGTCCTGACCCTAAAACAACCCTAACCCTGGGCCCTGACCCTAAAAGAACCCTAACCCTGGGCCCTGACCCTAAAACAAACCTAACTCTCAGCCCTGACCCTAAAACCACCATAATCCTGGGCCCTAGCCCTGACCCTAAAACAACCCTAACCCTGGGACCTGGCCATGACCCTAAAACAACCCTAACCCTGGGCCCTGGCCCTGACCCTAAAACAACCCTAAACCTGGGCCCTGGCCCTAAAACAACCCTAACCCTGGGCCCTGACCCTAAAACAACCCTAACCCTGGGCCCTGACGCGAAAACAACCGTAACCCTGGGCACTGACCCTAAAACAACCCTAACCCTGGGCCCTGACCCTAAAACAACCCTAACTCTCGGCCCTGACCCTAAAACAACCCTAACCCGGGGCCCTGACCCTAAAACAACACTAACCCTGGGCCCTAATCCTAAAACCCTAACCCTGGGCCCTGGCCCTGAGCCTAAAACCCTATCTCTGGTCCCTGGCCCTGAGCCTAAAACCCTAACCCTGCGCCCTGGCCCTGAGCCTAAAACCTTAACCCTGGGCCCTGGCCCTGAGCCTAAAACCCTAACCCTGGGCCCTGGCCCTGAGCCGAAAACCCTAACCTTGGGCTCGGGCCCTAAGCCTGAAACCCCAACCCTGGGCCCTGGCCCTGAGCCTAAAACCCTAACCCTGGGCCCTGGCCCTGAGCCTAAAACCCTAACCCTGGGCCCTAAACCTAAGAGAACCATAACCCTAGGCCCTGACCCTAAAACAACCCTAACCCTGGGCCCTGACCCTAAAACAACCCTAACCCTGGGCCCTGACCCTAAAACAACCCTAACCCTGGGCCCTGACCCTAAAACAACCATAACCCTGGGCCCTGGCCCTGACCCTAAAACAACCCTAACCCTGGGACCTGGCCATGACCCTAAAACAACCATAACCCTGGGCCCTGGCCCTGACCCTAAAACAACCCTAAACCTGGGCCCTGGCCCTGAGCCTAAAACCATAACCCTGGGCCCTGGACCTGAGCCTAAAACCCTAACCCTGGGCCCTGAACCTAAAACAACCCTAACTTTGGGCCCTGGCCCTGACCCTAAAACCCTAACCCTGGGCCCTGACCCTAAAACCCTAACCCTGGGCCCTGACCCTAAATCCCTAACCCTGGGCCCTGACCCTAAAAAAACCCTAACTCTGGGCCCTGGCCCTGCCCTAAAACAACCCTAACCTTGGGCCCTGGCCCTGAGCCTAAAACCCTATCCCTGGGCCCTGGCCCTGAGCCTAAAACCCTAACCCTGGGCCCTGACCCTAAAACAACCCTAAACCTGGGCCTTGGCCCTGACCCTAAAACAACACTAACCCTGGGACCTGACCCTAAAACAACCCTAACCCTGGACCCTGACCCTAAAACAACCCTAAACCTGGGCCCTGACCCTAAAACAACCCTAACCCTGGGCCCTGACGCTAAAACAACCCTAACCCTGGGCCCTGACCCTAAAACAAACCTAACCCTGGGCCCTGACCCGAAAACAACCCTAACCCTGGGCCCTGACCCGAAAACAACCCTAACCCGGGGCCCTGACCCTAAAACAACACTAACCCTGGGCCCTGACCCTAAAACCCTAACCCTGGGCCCTGGCCCTGAGCCTAAAACCCTATCTCTGGTCCCTGGCCCTGAGCCTAAAACCCTAACCCTGCGCCCTGGCCCTGAGCCTAAAACCTTAACCCTGGGCCCTGGCCCTGAGCCTAAAACCCTAACCCTGGGCCCTGGCCCTGAGCCGAAAACCCTAACCTTGGGCTCTGGCCCTGAGTCTGAAACCCCAACCCTGGGCCCTGGCCCTGAGCCTAAAACCCTAACCCTGGGCCCTGGCCCTGAGCCTAAAACCCTAACCCTGGGCCCTAAACCTAAGAGAACCATAACCCTAGGCCCTGACCCTAAAACAACCCTAACCCTGGGCCCTGACCCTAAAACAACCCTAACCCTGGGCCCTGACCCTAAAACAACCCTAACCCTGGGCCCTGACCCTAAAACAACCCTAACCCTGGGACCTGGCCATGACCCTAAAACAACCCTAACCCTGGGCCCTGGCCCTGAGCCTAAAACCCTAACCCTGGGCCCTGGCCCTGAGCCGAAAACCCTAACCTTGGGCTCTGGCCCTGAGCCTGAAACCCCAACCCTAGGCCCTGGCCCTGAGCCTAAAACCCTAACCCTGGGCCCTGGCCCTGAGCCTAAAACCCTACCCCTGGGCCCTTACACTAAAACAACCATAACCATGGGCCCTGACCCTAAAACAACCCTAACCCTTGGCCCTGACCCTAAAACAACCCCAACCCTGGGCCCTGACCCTAAAACAACCCTAACCCTGGGCTCTGACCCTAAAACAACCATAACCCTGGGCCCTGGCCCTGACCCTAAAACAACCCTAACCCTGGGCCCTAGCCATGACCCTAAAACAACCCTAACCCTGGGCCCTGACACTGAGCCTAAAACCCTAACCTTGGGCTCTGTCCCTGAGCCTGAAACCCCAATCCTGGGCCCTGGCCCTGAGCCTAAAACAACGCTAACCCTGGGCCCTGGCCCTGACCCTATAACAAACCTAACCCTGGGCCCTGACCCTAAAACACCCCTAACCCTGGGCCCTGACCCTAAAACAACACTAAACCTGGGCCCTGACCCTAAAACAACACTAACCATGGGCCCTGACCCTAAAACAACACTAACCCTGGGCCCTGACCCTAAAACAGCCCTAACTTAGGGCCCCGGGCCCTGACCCTAAAACAACCCTAACCCTGGGCCCCGGGCCCTGACCCTAAAGCCCTAACCCTGGGCCCCGGGCCCAGGTCCTAAAGCGCTAACCCTGGGCCCCGGGCCCTGACCCTCAAGCCCTAACCCTGGGCCCCGGGCCCTGCCCCTAAAGCCCTAACCCTGGGCCCCGGGCCCTGCCCCTAAAGCCCTAACCCTGGGCCCCGGGCCCTGGCCCTAAAGCCCTAACCCTGGGCGCCGGGCCCTGGCCATAAAGCCCTAACCCTGGGCCCCGAGCCCTGGCCCTAAAGCCCTAACCCTGGGCCCCGGGCCCTGGCCCTAAAGCCCTAACCCTGGGCCACGGGCCCTGGCCCTAAAACCGTAACCCTGGGCCAGGGGCCCTGAGCCTAAAACCCTAACCCTGGGCCCTGGCCCTGAGCCTAAAACCCTAACCCTGGGACCTGGCCCTGAGCCTAAAACCCTAACCCTGGGCCCAGGCCCTGAGCCTAAAACCCTAACCCTGGGCCCTGGCCCTCAGCCTAAAACCCTAACCTTGGGCTCTGGCCCTGAGCCTGAAACCCCAACCCTGGGCCCTGGACCTGAGCCTGAAACCCTAACCCTGGGCTCTAACCCTAAAACAAACCTAACCATGGGCCCTGACCCTAAAACAACCCTAACCCTGGGCCCTGACCCTAAAACAACCCTAAACCTGGGCCCTGACCCTAAAACAATCCCAACCCTGGGCCCTGACGCTAAAACAACCCTAACCCTGGGCACTGACCCTAAAACAACCCTAACCCTGGGCACTGACCCTAAAACAACCCTAACTCTGGGCCCTGACCCTAAAACAACCCTAACCCGGGGCCCTGACCCTGAAACAACACTAACCCTGGGCCCTAATCCTAAAACCCTAACCCTGGGCCCTGGCCCTGAGCCTAAAACCCTATCTCTGGTCCCTGGCCCTGAGCCTAAAACCCTAACCCTGCGCCCTGGCCCTGAGCCTAAAATCTTAACCCTGGGCCCTGGCCCTGAGCCTAAAACCCTAACCCTGGGCCCTGGCCCTGAGCCGAAAACCCTAACCTTGGGCTCGGGCCCTAAGCCTGAAACCCCAACCCTGGGCCCTGGCCCTGAGCCTAAAACCCTAACCCTGGGCCCTGGCCCTGAGCCTAAAACCCTAACCCTAGGCCCTAAACCTAAGAGAACCATAACCCTAGGCCCTGACCCTAAAACAACCCTAACCCTGGGCCCTGACCCTAAAACAACCCTAACCCTGGGCCCTGACCCTAAAACAACCCTAACCCTGGGCTCTGACCCTAAAACAACCATAACCCTGGGCCCTGGCCCTGACCCTAAAACAACCCTAACCCTGGGACCTGGCCATGACCCTAAAACAACCATAACCCTGGGCCCTGGCCCTGACCCTAAAACAACCCTAAACCTGGGCCCTGGCCCTGAGCCTAAAACCATGACCCTGGGCCCTGGACCTGAGCCTAAAACCCTAACCCTGGGCCCTGAACCTAAAACAACCCTAACTTTGGGCCCTGGCCCTGACCCTAAAACCCTAACCCTGGGCCCTGACCCTAAAACCCTAACCCTGGGCCCTGACCCTAAATCCCTAACCCTGGGCCCTGACCCTAAAAAAACCCTAACTCTGGGCCCTGACCCTAAAACAACCCTAACACTGGGCCCTGACCCTAAAACAACCCTAACCCTGGGCCCTGGCCCTGCCCTAAAACAACCCAAACCCTGGGCCCTGGCCCTGAGCCTAAAACCCGAACCCTGGGCCCTGGACCTGAGCCTAAAACCCTAACCCTGGGCCCTGACGCTAAAACAACCCTAACTTTGGGCCCTGGCCCTGACCCTAAAACACCCCTAGCCCTGGGCCCTGGCCCTGACCCTAAAACAACCCTAACCCTGGGCCCTGGTCCTCACCCTAAAACAACCCTAACCCAGGGCCCTGGCCCTGAGCCTAAAACCCTAACCCTGGGCCTTGGCCCTGAGCCGAAAACCCTAACCTTGGGCTCTGGCCCTGAGCCTGAAACCCCAACCCTAGGCCCTGGCCCTGAGCCTAAAACCCTAACCCTGGGCCCTGGCCCTGAGCCTGAAACCCTAACCCTGGGCCCTAACACTAAAACAACCATAACCATGGGCCCTGACCCTAAAACAACCCTAAACCTTGGCCCTGACCCTAAAACAACCCCAACCCTGGGCCCTGACCCTAAAACAAACCTAACCCTGGGCTCTGACCCTAAAACAACCATAACCCTGGGCCCTGGCCCTGACCCTAAAACAATCCTAACCCTGGGCCCTAGCCATGACCCTAAAACAACCCTAACCCTGAGCCCTGGACCTGACCCTAAAAGAAGCCTAAACCTGGGCCCTGGCCCTGAGCATAAAACCCTATCCCTGGGACCTGGACCTGAGCCTAAAACCCTAACCCTGGGCCCTGAGCCTAAAACAACCCTAAACCTGGGCCCTGGCCCTGACCCTAAAACAACCCTAACCCTGGGCCCTGACCCTAAAACAACCCTAACCCTGGGCCCTGACCCTAAAACAACCCTAACCCTGGGCCCTGACACTAAAACAACCCTAACCCTGGGCCCTGACCCTAAAACAACCCTATCCCTGGGCCCTGACCCTAAAACAACCCTAAACCTGGGCCGGGACCCTAAAACAACCCTATCCCTGGGCCCTGACCCTAAAACACCCCTAACCCTGGGCTCTGTCCCTAAAACAACACTAACCCTGGGCCCTGACCCTAAAACAACCCTAACCCTGGGCCCCGAACCTAAAACAACCCTAACTTAGGGCCCCGGGCCCTGACCCTAAAACAACCCTAACCCTGGGCCCCGGGCGCTGACCCTAAAGCCCTAACCCTAGGCCCCGGGCCCTGGTCCTAAAGCCCTAAACCTGGACCCCGGGCCCTGACCCTAAGCCCTAACCCTGTGCCCCGGGCCCTGCCCCCTAAAGCCCTAACCCTGGGCCCCGGGCCCTGGCCCTAAAGCCCTAAACCTGGGCCCCGGGCCCTGGCCCTACAGCCCTAACCCTGGGCCACGGGCCCTGGCCCTAAAGCCCTAACCCTGGGCCCCGGGCCCTGGCCCTGAAGCCCTAACCCTGGGCCCTGGGCCCTGGCCCTAACGCCCTAACCCTGGGCCACGGGCCCTGGCCCTAAAGCCCTAACCCTGGGCCCTGGCCCTGAGCCTAAAACCCTAACCCTGGGCCCTGGCCCTCAGCCTAAAACCCTAACCCTGGGCCCTGGCCCGGAGCCTAAAACCCTAACCCTGGGACGTGGCCCTGAGCCTAAAACCCTAATCCTGGGCTCTGGCCCTGAGCGTAAAACCTTAACCCTGGGCCCTGACCCTGAACCTAAAGCCCTAAACTTGGGCTCTGGCCCTGAGCCTGAAACCCCAACCCTGGGCCCTAGACCTGAGCCTGAAACCCTAACCCTGGGCCCTGACCCTACAACAAACCTAACCCTGGGCCCTGACGCTAAAACAACCCTAACCCTAGGCCCTGACCCTAAAACAACCCCAACCCTGGGCCCTGACCCTAAAACAACCCTAACCCTGGGCCCTGACCCTAAAACAACCCTAACGCAGGGCGCTGACCCTAAAACAACACTAAACCTGGGCCCTGACCCTAAAACAACACTAACCCTGGGCCCTGACCCTAAAACAACCCTAACACTGGGCCCTGACCCTAAAACAACCCTAACCCTGGGCCCTGGCCATGACCCTAAAACAACCCTAACCCTGGGCCCTGGCCCTGACCCTAAAACAACCCTAAACCTGCGCCCTGGCCCTGAGCCTAAAACCCTAACCCTGGGCCCTGGACCTGAGCCTAAAACCCTAACCCTGGGCCCTGACACTAAAACAACCCCAACTATGGGCCCTGCCCCTGACCCTAAAACAACGCTAACCCTGGCCCCTGGCCCTGACCCTAAAATAACCCTAACCCTGGGCCCTGGCCCTGAGGCTAAAACCCTAACCCTGGGCCCCGGGCCCTGCCCCTAAAGCCCTAACGCTGGGCCCCGGGCCCTGGCCCTAAAGCCCTAACCCTGGGCCCCGGGCCCTGGCCCTAAAGCCCTAACCCTGGGCCCCGGGCCCTGGCCCTAAAGCCCTAACCCTGGGCCCCGGGCCCTGGCCCTAAAGCCCTAACCCTGGGCCCCGGGCCCTGGCCATAAAGCCCTAACCCTGGGCCCCGGGCCCTGGCCCTAAAGCCCTAACCCTGGGCCCGGGGCCCTGAGCCTAAAACCCTAACCCTGGGCCCTGGCCCTGAGCCTAAAACCCTAACCCTGGGCCCTGGCCCTCAGCCTAAAACCCTAACCCTGGGCCCTGGCCCTCAGCCTAAAACCCTAACCCTGGGCCCTGACCCTGAGCTTAAAACCCTAACCCTGGGCACTGACCCTGAGCCTAAAACCCTAACCCTAGGCCCTGGCCCTGAGCCTAAAACCTTAACCCTGGGCCCTGACCCTGAACCTAAAACCCTAAACTTGGGCTCTGGCCCTGAGCCTGAAACCCCAACCCTGGGCCCTGGACCTGAGCCTGAAACCCTAACCCTGGGCCCTGCCCCTAAAACAACCCTAACCCTGGGCCCTGACCCTAAAACAACCCTAACCATGGGCCCTGACCCTAAAACAACCCTAACCCTGGGCCCTGACGCTAAAACAACCCTAACCCTGGGCCCTGACCCTAAAACAACCCTAACCCTGGGCCCTGACCATAAAACAACCCTAACCCGAGGCCCTGACCTGAAAACAACCCTAACCCTGGGCCATGACCCTAAAACAACCCTAACCCTGGGCCCTGACCCTAAAACAACCCTAAGCCTGGGCTCTGACCCTAAAACAACCATAACCCCGGGCCCTGGCCCTGACCCTAAAACAATCCTAACCCTGGGCCCTAGCCATGACCCTAAAACAACCCTAACCCTGAGCCCTGGACCTGACCCTAAAACAAGCCTCAACCTGGGCCCTGGCCCTGAGCCTATAACCCTATCCCTGGGCCCTGGCCCTGAGCCTAAAACCCTAACCCTGGGCCCTGACCCTAAAACAACCCTAAACCTGGGCCCTGGCCCTGAGCCTAAAACCCTAACCCTGGGCCCTGACCCTGAGCTTAAAACCCTAACCCTGGGCACTGACCCTGAGCCTAAAACCCTAACCCAAGGCCCTGGCCCTGAGCCTAAAACCATAACCCTGGGCCCTGACCCTGAACCTAAAACCCTAAACTTGGGCTCTGGCCCTGAGCCTGAAACCCCAACCCTGGGCCCTGGACCTGAGCCTGAAACCCTAACCCTGGGCCCTGCCCCTAAAACAACCCTAACCCTGGGCCCTGACCCTAAAACAACCCTAACCATGGGCCCTGACCCTAAAACAACCCTAACCCTGGGCCCTGACGCTAAAACAACCCTAACCCTGGGCCCTGACCCTAAAACAACCCTAACCCTGGGCCCTGACCCTAAAACAACCCTAACCCTGGGCCCTGACCATAAAACAACCCTAACCCGGGGCCCTGACCCGAAAACAACCCTAACCCTGGGCCATGACCCTAAAACAACCCTAACCCTGGGCCCTGACCCTAAAACAACCCTAAGCCTGGGCTCTGACCCTAAAACAACCATAACCCCGGGCCCTGGCCCTGACCCTAAAACAATCCTAACCCTGGGCCCTGGCCATGACCCTAAAACAACCCTAACCCTGAGCCCTGGACCTGACCCTAAAACAAGCCTAAACCTGGGCCCTGGCCCTGAGCCTAAAACCCTATCCCTGGGCCCTGGCCCTGAGCCTAAAACCCTAACCCTGGGCCCTGACCCTAAAACAACCCTAAACCTGGGCCCTGGCCCTGACCCTAAAACAACACTAACCCTGGGCCATGACCCTAAAACAAACCTAACCCTGGACCCTGACCTTAAAACAACCCTAACCCTGGGCCCTGACCCTAAAACAACCCTAACCCTGGGCCCTGACCCTAAAACAACCCTAACCCTCGGCCCTGACCGTAAAACAACCCTAACCCTGGGCCGGGACCCTAAAACAACCCTAACCCTGGGCCCTGACCCTAAAACAACCCTAACCCTGGGCCCTGTCCCTAAAACAACCCTAACCCTGGGCCCTGACCCTAAAACAACCCTAACCCTGGGCCCTGACCCTAAAACAACCCTAACCCTGGGCCCTGACCCTAAAACAACCCTAACCCTGGGCCCTGACCCTAAAACAACCCTAACCCTGGGCCCTGACCCTAAAACAACCCTAACCCTGGGCCCTGACCCTAAAACAACCCTAACCCTGGGCCCTGACACTAAAACAACCCTAACCCTGGGCCCTGACCCTAAAACAACCCTATCCCTGGGCCCTGACCCTAAAACAACCCTAAACCTGGGCCGGGACCCTAAAACAACCCTATCCCTGGGCCCTGACCCTAAAACACCCCTAACCCTGGGCCCTGTCCCTAAAACAACCCTAACCCTGGGCCCCGACCCTAAAACAACCCTAACCCTGGGCCCCGACCCTAAAACAACCCTAACTTAGGGCCCCGGGCCCTGACCCTAAAACAACCCTAACCCTGGGCCCCGGGCGCTGACCCTAAAGCCCTAACCCTAGGCCCCGGGCCCTGGTCCTAAAGCCCTAAACCTGGACCCCGGGCCCTGACCCTAAGCCCTAACCCTGGGCCCCGGGCCCTGCCGCCTAAAGCCCTAACCCTGGGCCCCGGGCCCTGGCCCTAAAGCCCTAACCCTGGGCCCCGGGCCCTGGCCCTACAGCCCTAACCCTGGGCCACGGGCCCTGGCCCTAAAGCCCTAACCCTTGGCCCCGGGCCCTGGCCCTGAAGCCCTAACCCTGGGCCCTGGGCCCTGGCCCTAACGCCCTAACCCTGGGCCACGGGCCCTGGCCCTAAAGCCCTAACCCTGGGCCCGGGGCCCTAAGCCTAAAACCCTAACCCTGGGCCCTGGCCCTGAGCCTAAAACCCTAACCCTGGGCCCTGGCCCTCAGCCTAAAACCCTAACCCTGGGCCCTGGCCCGGAGCCTAAAACCCTAACCCTGGGACGTGGCCCTGAGCCTAAAACCCTAATCCTGGGCTCTGGCCCTGAGCGTAAAACCTTAACCCTGGGCCCTGACCCTGAACCTAAAGCCCTAAACTTGGGCTCTGGCCCTGAGCCTGAAACCCCAACCCTGGGCCCTAGACCTGAGCCTGAAACCCTAACCCTGGGCCCTGACCCTACAACAAACCTAACCCTGGGCCCTGACGCTAAAACAACCCTAACCCTAGGCCCTGACCCTAAAACAACCCCAACCCTGGGCCCTGAACCTAAAACAACCCTAACCCAGGGCCCTGACCCTAAAACAACACTAAACCTGGGCCCTGACCCTAAAACAACACTAACTCTGGGCCCTGACCCTAAAACAACCCTAACCCAGGGTCCTGACCCTAAAACAACCCTAACCCAGGGCCCTGACCCCAAAACAACACTAACCCTGGGCCCTGAACCTAAAACAACACTAACCCTGGGCCCTGACCCTAAAACAACCCTAACTTAGGGCCCCGGGCCCTGACCCTAAAACAACCCTAACCCTGGGCCCCGGGCCCTGGCCCTAAAGCCCTAAACCTGGTCCCCGGGCCCAGGCCCTAAAGCCCTAACCCTGGACCACGGGCCCTGTCCCTAAAGCCCTAACCCTGGGCCACGGGCCCTGGCCCTAAAACCCTAACCCTGGGCCCTGGCACTGAGCCTAAAATCCTAACCCTGGGCCCTGACCCTAAAAAAACCCTAACCCTGGGCCCTGACCCTAAAGCAACCCTAACCCTGGGACCTGACCCTAAAACAACCCTAACCATGGGCCCTGACCCTAAAACAACCCTAACCCTGGGCCCTGACCCGAAAACAACCCTAACCCTGGGCCCTGACCCCAAAACAACCCTAACCCTGGGCCCTGTCCCTAAAACAACCCTAACCCTGGGCCCTGACCCTAAAACAACCCGAACCCTTGGCCCTGACCCTAAATCAACCCCAACCCTGGGCCCTGACCCTAAAACAACCCTAACCCTGGTCCCTAACTCTAAAACAACCATAACCATGGGCCCTGGCCCTGACCCTAAAACAACCCTAACCCTGGGCCCTGGCCATGACCCTAAAACAACCCTAACCCTGGGCCCTGGCCCTGACCCTAAAACAACCCTAAACCTGGGCCCTGGCCCTGAGCCTAAAACCCTAACCCTGGGCCCTGGACCTGAGCCTAAAACCCTACCCCTGGGCCCTGACCCTAAAACAACCCCAACTTTGGGCCCTGCCCCTGACCCTAAAACAACGCTAACCCTGGCCCCTGGCCCTGACCCTAAAATAACCCTAACCCTGGGCCCTGGCCCTGAGGCTAAAACCCTAACCCTGGGCCCCGGGCCCTGCCCCTAAAGCCCTAACGCTGGGCCCCGGGCCCTGGTCCTAAAGCCCTAACCCTGGGCCCCGGGCCCTGGCCCTAAAGCCCTAACCCTGGGCCCCGGGCCCTGGCCCTAAAGCCCTAACCCTGGGCCCCGGGCCCTGGCCCTAAAGCCCTAACCCTGGGCCCCGGGCCCTGGCCATAAAGCCCTAACCCTGGGCCCCGGGCCCTGACACTAAAGCCCTAACCCTGGGCCCGGGGCCCTGAGCCTAAAACCCTAACCCTGGGCCCTGGCCCTGAGCCTAAAACCCTAACCCTGGGCCCTGGCCCTCAGCCTAAAACCCTAACCCTGGGCCCTGGCCCTCAGCCTAAAACCCTAACCCTGGGCCCTGACCCTGAGCTTAAAACCCTAACCCTGGGCACTGACCCTGAGCCTAAAACCCTAACCCTAGGCCCTGGCCCTGAGCCTAAAACCTTAACCCTGGGCCCTGACCCTGAACCTAAAACCCTAAACTTGGGCTCTGGCCCTGAGCCTGAAACCCCAACCCTGGGCCCTGGACCTGAGCCTGAAACCCTAACACTGGGCCCTGACCCTAAAACAACCCTAACCCTGGGCCCTGACCCTAAAACAACCCTAACCCTGGGCCCTGTCCCTAAAACAACCCTAACCCTGGGCCCTGACCCTAAAACAACCCAAACCCTGGGCCCTGACCCTAAAACAACCCTAACCCTGGGCCCTGACCCTAAAACAACCCTAACCCTGGGCCCTGACCCTAAAACAACCCTAACCCTGGGCCCTGACCCTAAAACAACCCTAACCCTGGGCCCTGAACCTAAAACAACTGTAACCCAGGGCCCTGACCCTAAAACAACCCTAACCCTGGGCCCTGACTTTAAAACATCCCTAACCCTGGGCCCTGACCCTAAAACATCCCTAACCCTGGGCCCTGACACTGAGCCTAAAACCCTAACCTTGGGCTCTGGCCCTGAGCCTGAAACCCCAATCCTGGGCCCTGGCCCTGAGCCTAAAACCCTAACCCTGGGCCCTGGCCCTGAGCCTAAAACCCTAACCCTGGGCCCTAACCCTAAAAGAACCATAACCCTGGGTCCTGACCCTAAAACAACCCTAACCCTGGGCCCTGACCCTAAAAGAACCCTAACCCTGGGCCCTGACCCTAAAACAAACCTAACACTCAGCCCTGACCCTAAAACCACCATAATCCTGGGCCCTAGCCCTGACCCTAAAACAACCCTAACCCTGGGACCTGGCCATGACCCTAAAACAACCCTAACCCTGGGCCCTGGCCCTGACCCTAAAACAACCCTAAACCTGGGCCCTGGCCCTAAAACAACCCTAACCCTGGGCCCTGACCCTAAAACAACCCTAACCCTGGGCCCTGACGCGAAAACAACCGTAACCCTGGGCACTGACCCTAAAACAACCCTAACCCTGGGCCCTGACCCTAAAACAACCCTAACTCTCGGCCCTGACCCTAAAACAACCCTAACCCGGGGCCCTGACCCTAAAACAACACTAACCCTGGGCCCTAATCCTAAAACCCTAACCCTGGGCCCTGGCCCTGAGCCTAAAACCCTATCTCTGGTCCCTGGCCCTGAGCCTAAAACCCTAACCCTGCGCCCTGGCCCTGAGCCTAAAACCTTAACCCTGGGCCCTGGCCCTGAGCCTAAAACCCTAACCCTGGGCCCTGGCCCTGAGCCGAAAACCCTAACCTTGGGCTCGGGCCCTAAGCCTGAAACCCCAACCCTGGGCCCTGGCCCTGAGCCTAAAACCCTAACCCTGGGCCCTGGCCCTGAGCCTAAAACCCTAACCCTGGGCCCTAAACCTAAGAGAACCATAACCCTAGACCCTGACCCTAAAACAACCCTAACCCTGGGCCCTGACCCTAAAACAACCCTAACCCTGGGCCCTGACCCTAAAACAACCCTAAACCTGGGCCCTGACCCTAAAACAACCATAACCCTGGGCCCTGGCCCTGACCCTAAAACAACCCTAACCCTGGGACCTGGCCATGACCCTAAAACAACCATAACCCTGGGCCCTGGCCCTGACCCTAAAACAACCCTAAACCTGGGCCCTGGCCCTGAGCCTAAAACCATAACCCTGGGCCCTGGACCTGAGCCTAAAACCCTAACCCTGGGCCCTGAACCTAAAACAACCCTAACTTTGGGCCCTGGCCCTGACCCTAAAACCCTAACCCTGGGCCCTGACCCTAAAACCCTAACCCTGGGCCCTGACCCTAAATCCCTAACCCTGGGCCCTGACCCTAAAAAAACCCTAACTCTGGGCCCTGGCCCTGCCCTAAAACAACCCTAACCTTGGGCCCTGGCCCTGAGCCTAAAACCCTATCCCTGGGCCCTGGCCCTGAGCCTAAAACCCTAACCCTGGGCCCTGACCCTAAAACAACCCTAAACCTGGGCCTTGGCCCTGACCCTAAAACAACACTAACCCTGGGCCCTGACCCTAAAACAACCCTAACCCTAGACCCTGACCCTAAAACAACCCTAAACCTGGGCCCTGACCCTAAAACAACCCTAACCCTGGGCCCTGACGCTAAAACAACCCTAACCCTGGGCCCTGACCCTAAAACAAACCTAACCCTGGGCCCTGACCCGAAAACAACCCTAACCCTGGGCCCTGACCCGAAAACAACCCTAACCCGGGGCCCTGACCCTAAAACAACACTAACCCTGGGCCCTGACCCTAAAACCCTAACCCTGGGCCCTGGCCCTGAGCCTAAAACCCTATCTCTGGTCCCTGGCCCTGAGCCTAAAACCCTAACCCTGCGCCCTGGCCCTGAGCCTAAAACCTTAACCCTGGGCCCTGGCCCTGAGCCTAAAACCCTACCCCTGGGCCCTAACACTAAAACAACCATAACCATGGGCCCTGACCCTAAAACAACCCTAACCCTTGGCCCTGACCCTAAAACAACCCCAACCCTGGGCCCTGACCCTAAAACAACCCTAACCCTGGGCTCTGACCCTAAAACAACCATAACCCTGGGCCCTGGCCCTGACCCTAAAACAACCCTAACCCTGGGCCCTAGCCATGACCCTAAAACAACCCTAACCCTGGGCCCTGACACTGAGCCTAAAACCCTAACCTTGGGCTCTGTCCCTGAGCCTGAAACCCCAATCCTGGGCCGTGGCCCAGAGCCTAAAACAACGCTAACCCTGGGCCCTGGCCCTGACCCTATAACAAACCTAACCCTGGGCCCTGACCCTAAAACACCCCTAACCCTGGGCCCTGACCCTAAAACAACACTAAACCTGGGCCCTGACCCTAAAACAACACTAACCATGGGCCCTGACCCTAAAACAACACTAACCCTGGGCCCTGACCCTAAAACAACCCTAACTTAGGGCCCCGGGCCCTGACCCTAAAACAACCCTAACCCTGGGCCCCGGGCCCTGACCCTAAAGCCCTAACCCTGGGCCCCGGGCCCAGGTCCTAAAGCGCTAACCCTGGGCCCCGGACCCTGACCCTCAAGCCCTAACCCTGGGCCCCGGGCCCTGCCCCTAAAGCCCTAACCCTGGGCCCCGGGCCCTGCCCCTAAAGCCCTAACCCTGGGCCCCGGGCCCTGGCCCTAAAGCCCTAACCCTGGGCGCCGGGCCCTGGCCATAAAGCCCTAACCCTGGGCCCCGAGCCCTGGCCCTAAAGCCCTAACCCTGGGCCCCGGGCCCTGGCCCTAAAGCCCTAACCCTGGGCCACGGGCCCTGGCCCTAAAACCGTAACCCTGGGCCAGGGGCCCTGAGCCTAAAACCCTAACCCTGGGCCCTGGCCCTGAGCCTAAAACCCTAACCCTGGGACCTGGCCCTGAGCCTAAAACCCTAACCCTGGGCCCAGGCCCTGAGCCTAAAACCCTAACCCTGGGCCCTGGCCCTCAGCCTAAAACCCTAACCTTGGGCTCTGGCCCTGAGCCTGAAACCCCAACCCTGGGCCCTGGACCTGAGCCTGAAACCCTAACCCTGGGCTCTAACCCTAAAACAAACCTAACCATGGGCCCTGACCCTAAAACAACCCTAACCCTGGGCCCTGACCCTAAAACAACCCTAAACCTGGGCCCTGACCCTAAAACAACCCCAACCCTGGGCCCTGACGCTAAAACAACCCTAACCCTGGGCACTGACCCTAAAACAACCCTAACCCTGGGCCCTGACCCTAAAACAACCCTAACTCTGGGCCCTGACCCTAAAACAACCCTAACCCGGGGCCCTGACCCTGAAACAACACTAACCCTGGGCCCTAATCCTAAAACCCTAACCCTGGGCCCTGGCCCTGAGCCTAAAACCCTATCTCTGGTCCCTGGCCCTGAGCCTAAAACCCTAACCCTGCGCCCTGGCCCTGAGCCTAAAATCTTAACCCTGGGCCCTGGCCCTGAGCCTAAAACCCTAACCCTGGGCCCTGGCCCTGAGCCGAAAACCCTAACCTTGGGCTCGGGCCCTAAGCCTGAAACCCCAACCCTGGGCCCTGGCCCTGAGCCTAAAACCCTAACCCTGGGCCCTGGCCCTGAGCCTAAAACCCTAACCCTAGGCCCTAAACCTAAGAGAACCATAACCCTAGGCCCTGACCCTAAAACAACCCTAACCCTGGGCCCTGACCCTAAAACAACCCTAACCCTGGGCCCTGACCCTAAAACAACCCTAACCCTGGGCTCTGACCCTAAAACAACCATAACCCTGGGCCCTGGCCCTGACCCTAAAACAACCCTAACCCTGGGACCTGGCCATGACCCTAAAACAACCATAACCCTGGGCCCTGGCCCTGACCCTAAAACAACCCTAAACCTGGGCCCTGGCCCTGAGCCTAAAACCATGACCCTGGGCCCTGGACCTGAGCCTAAAACCCTAACCCTGGGCCCTGAACCTAAAACAACCCTAACTTTGGGCCCTGGCCCTGACCCTAAAACCCTAACCCTGGGCCCTGACCCTAAAACCCTAACCCTGGGCCCTGACCCTAAATCCCTAACCCTGGGCCCTGACCCTAAAAAAACCCTAACTCTGGGCCCTGACCCTAAAACAACCCTAACACTGGGCCCTGACCCTAAAACAACCCTAACCCTGGGCCCTGGCCCTGCCCTAAAACAACCCAAACCCTGGGCCCTGGCCCTGAGCCTAAAACCCGAACCCTGGGCCCTGGACCTGAGCCTAAAACCCTAACCCTGGGCCCTGACGCTAAAACAACCCTAACTTTGGGCCCTGGCCCTGACCCTAAAACACCCCTAGCCCTGGGCCCTGGCCCTGACCCTAAAACAACCCTAACCCTGGGCCCTGGTCCTCACCCTAAAACAACCCTAACCCAGGGCCCTGGCCCTGAGCCTAAAACCCTAACCCTGGGCCTTGGCCCTGAGCCGAAAACCCTAACCTTGGGCTCTGGCCCTGAGCCTGAAACCCCAACCCTAGGCCCTGGCCCTGAGCCTAAAACCCTAACCCTGGGCCCTGGCCCTGAGCCTGAAACCCTAACCCTGGGCCCTAACACTAAAACAACCATAACCATGGGCCCTGACCCTAAAACAACCCTAAACCTTGGCCCTGACCCTAAAACAACCCCAACCCTGGGCCCTGACCCTAAAACAAACCTAACCCTGGGCTCTGACCCTAAAACAACCATAACCCTGGGCCCTGGCCCTGACCCTAAAACATTCCTAACCCTGGGCCCTAGCCATGACCCTAAAACAACCCTAACCCTGAGCCCTGGACCTGACCCTAAAAGAAGCCTAAACCTGGGCCCTGGCCCTGAGCATAAAACCCTATCCCTGGGACCTGGACCTGAGCCTAAAACCCTAACCCTGGGCCCTGAGCCTAAAACAACCCTAAACCTGGGCCCTGGCCCTGACCCTAAAACAACCCTAACCCTGGGCCCTGACCCTAAAACAACCCTAACCCTGGGCCCTGACCCTAAAACAACCCTAACCCTGGGCCCTGACACTAAAACAACCCTAACCCTGGGCCCTGACCCTAAAACAACCCTATCCCTGGGCCCTGACCCTAAAACAACCCTAAACCTGGGCCGGGACCCTAAAACAACCCTATCCCTGGGCCCTGACCCTAAAACACCCCTAACCCTGGGCTCTGTCCCTAAAACAACACTAACCCTGGGCCCTGACCCTAAAACAACCCTAACCCTGGGCCCCGAACCTAAAACAACCCTAACTTAGGGCCCCGGGCCCTGACCCTAAAACAACCCTAACCCTGGGCCCCGGGCGCTGACCCTAAAGCCCTAACCCTAGGCCCCGGGCCCTGGTCCTAAAGCCCTAAACCTGGACCCCGGGCCCTGACCCTAAGCCCTAACCCTGTGCCCCGGGCCCTGCCCCCTAAAGCCCTAACCCTGGGCCCCGGGCCCTGGCCCTAAAGCCCTAAACCTGGGCCCCGGGCCCTGGCCCTACAGCCCTAACCCTGGGCCACGGGCCCTGGCCCTAAAGCCCTAACCCTGGGCCCCGGGCCCTGGCCCTGAAGCCCTAACCCTGGGCCCTGGGCCCTGGCCCTAACGCCCTAACCCTGGGCCACGGGCCCTGGCCCTAAAGCCCTAACCCTGGGCCCTGGCCCTGAGCCTAAAACCCTAACCCTGGGCCCTGGCCCTCAGCCTAAAACCCTAACCCTGGGCCCTGGCCCGGAGCCTAAAACCCTAACCCTGGGACGTGGCCCTGAGCCTAAAACCCTAATCCTGGGCTCTGGCCCTGAGCGTAAAACCTTAACCCTGGGCCCTGACCCTGAACCTAAAGCCCTAAACTTGGGCTCTGGCCCTGAGCCTGAAACCCCAACCCTGGGCCCTAGACCTGAGCCTGAAACCCTAACCCTGGGCCCTGACCCTACAACAAACCTAACCCTGGGCCCTGACGCTAAAACAACCCTAACCCTAGGCCCTGACCCTAAAACAACCCCAACCCTGGGCCCTGACCCTAAAACAACCCTAACCCTGGGCCCTGACCCTAAAACAACCCTAACGCAGGGCGCTGACCCTAAAACAACACTAAACCTGGGCCCTGACCCTAAAACAACACTAACCCTGGGCCCTGACCCTAAAACAACCCTAACACTGGGCCCTGACCCTAAAACAACCCTAACCCTGGGCCCTGGCCATGACCCTAAAACAACCCTAACCCTGGGCCCTGGCCCTGACCCTAAAACAACCCTAAACCTGCGCCCTGGCCCTGAGCCTAAAACCCTAACCCTGGGCCCTGGACCTGAGCCTAAAACCCTAACCCTGGGCCCTGACACTAAAACAACCCCAACTATGGGCCCTGCCCCTGACCCTAAAACAACGCTAACCCTGGCCCCTGGCCCTGACCCTAAAATAACCCTAACCCTGGGCCCTGGCCCTGAGGCTAAAACCCTAACCCTGGGCCCCGGGCCCTGCCCCTAAAGCCCTAACGCTGGGCCCCGGGCCCTGGCCCTAAAGCCCTAACCCTGGGCCCCGGGCCCTGGCCCTAAAGCCCTAACCCTGGGCCCCGGGCCCTGGCCCTAAAGCCCTAACCCTGGGCCCCGGGCCCTGGCCCTAAAGCCCTAACCCTGGGCCCCGGGCCCTGGCCATAAAGCCCTAACCCTGGGCCCCGGGCCCTGGCCCTAAAGCCCTAACCCTGGGCCCGGGGCCCTGAGCCTAAAACCCTAACCCTGGGCCCTGGCCCTGAGCCTAAAACCCTAACCCAGGGCCCTGACCCTAAAACAACCCTAAATTTGGGCCCTGGCCCTGACCCTAAAACAACATTAACCCTGGGCCCTGGCCCTGACCCTTAAACAACCCTAAACCTGGGCCCTGGCCCTGACCCCAAAACAACCCTAACCCTGGGCCCTGACCCTAAAACAACACTAACCCTGGACCCTGACCCTAAAACAACCCTAACCCTGGGCCCTGACCCTAAAACAACCCTAAATTTGGGCCCTGGCCCTGACCCTAAAACAACATTAACCCTGGGCCCTGGCCCTGACCCTTAAACAACCCTAAACCTGGGCCCTGGCCCTGACCCTAAAACAACCCTAACCCTGGGCCCGGACCCTAAAACAACCCTAACCCTGGGCCCTGACCCTAAAACAACCCTAACCCTGGGCCCTGACCCTAAAACAACCCTAACCCTGGGACCTGACCCTAAAACAACCCTAACCCTGGACCGGGACCCTAAAACAACCCTAACCCTGGGCCCTGACCCTAAAACAACCCTAACCCTGGGCCCTGACCCTGAGCCTGAAACCCCAACCCTGGGCCCTGGACCTGAGCCTGAAACCCTAACCCTGGGCCCTGAACCTAAAACAACCCTAACCCTGGGCCCTGACCCTAAAACAACCCTAACCCTGGTCCCTGACCCTAAAAGAACCCTAACCCTGGGCCCTGACCCTAAAACAACCCTAACCCTGGGCCCTGACGCTAAAACAACCCTAACCCTGGGCCCTGACCCTAAAACAACCCTACCCCTGGCCCCTGACCCTAAAACAACCCTAACCCTGGGCCCTGACCCTAAAACAACCCTAACCATGGGCCCTGAAGCTAAAACAACGCTAACCCGGGGCCCTGACCGTAAAACAACCCTAACCCTGGGCCCTGACCCTAAAACCCTAACCCTGGGCCCTGGCCCTGAGCCTAAAACCCTATCTCTGGTCCCTGGCCCTGAGCCTAAAACCCTAACCCTGCGCCCTGGCCCTGAGCCTAAAACCTTAACCCTGGGCCCTGGCCCTGAGCCTAAAACCCTAACCCTGAGAAGTGGCCCTGAGCCGAAAACCCTAACCTTGGGCTCGGGCCCTGAGCCTGAAACCCCAACCCTGTGCCCTGGCCCTGAGCCTAAAACCCTAACCCTGGGCCCTGGCCCTGAGCCTAAAACCCTAACCCTGGACCCTAAACCTAAGAGAAACATAACCCTAGGCCCTGACCCTAAAACAACTGTAACCCTGCGCCCTGACCCTAAAACAACCCTAACCCTGGGCCCTGACCCTAAAACAACCATAACCCTGGGCCCTGAGCCTAAAACAACCATAACCCTGGGCCCTGGCCCTGACCCTAAAACAACCCTAACCCTGGGACCTGGCCATGACCCTAAAAAAACCCTAACCCTGGGCCCTGGCCCTGACCCTAAAACAACCCTAACCCTGGGCCCTGGCCCTGAGCCTAAAACCCTAACCCTGGGCCGTGGCCCTGAGCCGAAAACACTAACCTTGGGCTCTGGCCCTGAGCCTGAAACCCCAACCCTAGGCTCTGGCCCTGAGCCTAAAACCCTAACCCTGGGCCCTGGACCTTACCCTAAAACCCTAACCCTGGGCCCTCGCCCTGAGCCTAAAACCCTAACTCTGGGCCCTGACCCTAAAACAACCCTAACCCTCTGCCCTGACCCTAAAACAACCCTAACCCTGGGCCCTGACCCTAAAACAACCCTAACCCTGGGCCCTGACGCTAAAACAACCCTACCCCTAGGCCCTGACCCTAAAACAACCCTAACCCTGCGCCCTGACCCTAAAACAACCCTAACCCTGGGCCCTGACACTAAAACAACCCTAACCCGGGGCCCTGACCCTAAACCAACACTAACCCTGGGCCCTGACCCTAAAACCCTAACCCTGGGCCCTGGCCCTGAGCCTAAAACCCTATATCTGGTCCCTGACCCTGAGCCTAAAACCCTAACCCTGCGCCCTGGCCCTGAGCCTAAAACCCTAACCCTGGGCCCTGACAATAAAACAACCCTAACCCTGGGACCTGGCCATGACCCTAAAACAACCATAACCCTGGGCCCTGGCCCTGACCCTAAAACAACCCTAACCCTGGGCCCTGGCCCTGAGCCTAAAACCCTAACCCTGGGCCCTGGCCCTGAGCCGAAAACCCTAACCTTGGGCTCTGGCCCTGAGCCTGAAACCCCAACCCTAGGCCCTGGCCCTGAGCCTAAAACCCTAACCCTGGGCCCTAACACTAAAACAACCATAACCATGGGCCCTGACCCTAAAACAACCCTAACCCTTGGCCCTGACCCTAAAACAACCCCAACCCTGGGCCCTGACCCTAAAACAACCCTAAGCCTGGGCTCTGACCCTAAAACAACCATAACCCTGGGCCCTGGCCCTGACCCTAAAACAACCCTAACCCTGGGCCCTGTCCATGACCCTAAAACAACCCTAACCCTGAGCCCTGGACCTGACCCTAAAACAAGCCTAAACCTGGGCCCTGGCCCTGAGCCTAAAACCCTATCCCTGGGCCCTGGACCTGAGCCTAAAACCCTAACCCTGGGCCCTGACCCTAAAACAACCCTAAACCTGGACCCTGGCCCTGACCCTAAAACAACCCTAACCCTGGGACCTGACCCTAAAACAACCCTAAACCTGGGCCCTGGCCCTGACCCTAAAACAACCCTAACCATGGGACCTGACCCTAAAACAACCCTAACCCTGGACCCTGAACCTAAAACAACCCTAACCCTGGGCCCTGACCCTAAAACAACCCTAACCCTGTGCCCTGCCACTGAGCCTAAAACCCTAACCTTGGGCTCTGGCCCTGAGCCTGAAACCCCAATCCTGGGCCCTGGCTCTGAGCCTAAAACAACGCTAAACCTGGGCCCTGGCCCTGACCGTATAACAACCCTAACCCTGGGCCCTGACCCTAAAACAACCCTAACCCTGGGCCCTTACCCTAAAACAACACTAACTCTGGGCCCTGACCCTAAAACAACACTAACGCTGGGCCCTGACCCTAAAACAACACTAACCCTGGGCCCTGACCCTAAAACAACCCTAACCCTGGGCCCCGGGCCCTGACCCTAAAGCCCTAACCCTGGGCCCCGGGCCCAGGTCCTAAAGCCCTAACCTTGGGCCCCGGGCCCTGACCCTAAAGCCCTAACCCTGGGCCCCGGGCCCTGCCCCTAAAGCCCTAACCCTGGGCCCCGGGCCCTGCCCCTAAAGCCCTAACCCTGGGCCCCGGGCCCTGGCCCTAAAGCCCTAAGCCTGGGCCCTGGGCCCTGACCCTAAAACAACCCTAAACCTGGGCGCTGGCCCTGAGCCTAAAACCATAACCCTGGGCCCTGGACCTGAGCCTAAAACCCTAACCCTGGGCCCTGAACCTAAAACAACCTTAACTTTGGGCCCTGGCCCTGACCCTAAAACCCTAACCCTGGGCCCTGACCCTAAAACCCTAACCCTGGGCCCTGACCCTAAATCCCTAACCCTGGGCCCTGACCCTAAAACTCTAACCCTGGGCCCTGGCCCTGGCCCTGACCCTAAAAACCTAACCCTGGGCCCTGGCCCTGACCGTAAAAACCTAACCCTGGGCCCTGGCCCAGAGCCTAAAACCCTAACTCTGGGCCCTGCCCCTGAGGCTAAAATCCTAACCCTGGGCCCTGGCCCTGAGCCTAAAACCCTAACCCTGGGCCCTGGCCCTGACCCTAAAACCCTAACCCTGGGCCCTGGTCCTGACCCTAAAACCCTAACCCTGGGCCCTGGACCTTACCCTAAAACCCTAACCCTGGGCCCTGACCCTGATCAAAAAACCCTAACTGTGGGCCCTGACCCTAAAACAACCCTAACCCTGGGCCCTGACCCTAAAACAACCCTAACCCTGGGCCCTGACCCTAAAACAAACATAACCCTGGGCCCTTACCCTAAAAAAACCCTAACTCTGGGCCATGACCCTAAAACAACCCTAACACTGGGCCCTGACCCTAAAACAACCCTAACCCTGGGCCCTGGCCCTGACCCTAAAACAACCCTAGCCCTGGGCCCTGGCCCTGCCCTAAAACAACCCTAACCCTGGGCCCTGGACCTGAGCCTAAAACCCTAACCCAGGGCCCTGACCCTAAAACAACCCTAACTTTGGGCCCTGGCCCTGAACCTAAAACACCCCTAGCCCTGGGCCCTGGCCCTGACCCTAAAACAACCCTAACCCTGGGCCCTGGCCCTGACCCTAAAACAACCCTAACCCTGGGACCTGGCCCTGAGCCTAAAAACCTAACCCAGGGCCCTGGCCCTGAGCCAAAAACCCTAACCTTGGGCTCTGGCCCTGAGCCTGAAACCCCAACCCTAGGCCCTGGCCCTGAGCCTAAAACCCTAACCCTGGGCCCTGGCCCTGAGCCTAAAACCCTAACCCTGGGCCCTAACACTAAAACAACCATAACCATGGACCCTGACCGTATAACAACCGTAACCCTTGGCCCTGACCCTAAAACAACCCCAACCCTGGGCCCTGACCCTAAAACAACCCTAACCCTGGGCTCTGACCCTAAAACAACCATAACCCTGGGCCCTGGCCCTGACCCTAAAACAATCCTAACCCTGGGCCCTGGCCATGACCCTAAAACAACCCTAACCCTGAGCCCTGGACCTGACCCTAAAACAAGCCTAAACCTGGGCCCTGGCCCTGAGCCTAAAACCCTATCCCTGGGCACTGGACCTGACCCTAAAACAACCCTAAACCTGGGCCCTGGCCCTGACCCTAAAACAACCCTAACCCTGGGCCCTGACCCTAAAACAACCCTAACCCTGGGCCCTGACACTGAGCCTAAAACCCTAACCTTGGGCTCTGGCCCTGAGCCTGAAACCCCAATCCTGGGCCCTGGCACTGAGCCTAAAACAACGCTAACCCTGGGCCCTGGCCCTGACCCTATAACAACCCTAACCCTCGGCCCTGACCCTAAAACAAAACTAACCCTGGGCCCTGACCCTAAAACAACATTAACCCTGGGCCCTGACCCTAAAACAACACTAACCCTGGGCCCTGACCCTAAAACAACCCTAACTTCGGGCCCCAGGCCCTGACCCTAAAACAACCCTAACCCTGGGCCCCGGGCCCTGACCCTAAAGCCCTAACCCTGGGCCCCGGGCCCAGGTCCTAAAGCCCTAACCCTGGGTCCCGGGCCCTGACCCTAAAGCCCTAACCCTGGGCCCCGGGCCCTGCCCCTAAAGCCCTAACCCTGGGACCCGGGCCCTGCCCCTAAAGCCCTAACCCTGGGCCCCGGGCCCTGCCCCTAAAGCCCTAACCCTGGGCGCCGGGCCCTTGCCCTAAAGCCCTAATCCTGGGCCCCGGGCCCTGGCCCTAAAGCCCTAATCCTGGGCCCCGGGCCCAGGCCCTAAAGCCCTAACCCTGGGCCACGGGCCCTGGCCCTAAAGCCCTAACCCTGGGCCACGGGCCCTGGCCCTAAAGCCCTAACCCTGGGCCACGGGCCCTGGACCTAAAGCCCTAACCCTGGGCCACGGGCCCTGGACCTAAAGCCCTAACCCTGGGACAGGGGACCTGAGCCTAAAACCCTAACCCTGGGCCCTGGCCCTGAGCCTAAAACCCTAACCCTGGGCCCTGGCCCTGAGCCTAAAACCCTAACCCTGGGCCCTGGCCCTGATCCTAAAACCCTAACCCTGGGCCCTGGCCCTCAGCCTAAAACCCTAACCCTGGGCTCTGGCCCTGAGCCTGAAACCCCAACCCTGGGCCCTGGACCTGAGCCTGAAACCCTAACCCTGGGCCCTGACCCTAAAACAACCCTAACCCTGGGCCCTGACCCTAAAACAACCCTAACCCTGGGCCCTGACCCTAAAACAACCCTATCCCTGGGCCCCGACCCTAAAACAACCCTAACCCTGGGCCGGGACCCTAAAACAACCCTATCCCTGGGCCCTGACCCTAAAACAACCCTAACCATGGGCCCTGACCCTAAAAAAACCCTAACCCTGGGCCCTGACGCTAAAACAACCCTAACCCTGGGCCCTGACCCTAAAACAACCCTAACCCTGGGCCCTGACCCTAAAACAACCCTAACCCTGGGCCCTGACCATAAAACAACCCTAACCCGGGGCCCTGACCCGAAAACAACCCTAACCCTGGGCCATGACCCTAAAACAACCCTAACCCTGGGCCCTGACCCTAAAACAACCCTAACCCTGGGCTCTGACCCTAAAACAACCATAACCCCGGGCCCTGGCCCTGACCCTAAAACAATCCTAACCCTGGGCCCTAGCCATGATCCTAAAACAACCCTAACCCTGAGCCCTGGACCTGACCCTAAAACAAGCCTAAACCTGGGCCCTGGCCCTGAGCCTAAAACCCTATCCCTGGGCCCTGGCCCTGAGCCTAAAACCCTAACCCTGGGCCCTGACCCTAAAACAACCCTAAACCTGGGCCCTGGCCCTGACCCTAAAACAACACTAACCCTGGGCCCTGACCCTAAAACAACCCTAACCCTGGACCCTGACCCTAAAACAACCCTAACCCTGGGCCCTGACCCTAAAACAACCCTAACCCTGGGCCCTGACGCTAAAACAACCCTAACCCTGGGCCCTGACCCTAAAACAAACCTAACCCTGGGCCCTGACCCGAAAACAACCCTAACCCTCGGCCCTGACCCTAAAACAACCCTAACCCGGGGCCCTGACCCTAAAACAACTCTAACCCTGGGCCCTGACCCTAAAACCCTAACCCTGGGCCCTGGCCCTGAGCCTAAAACCCTATCTCTGGTCCCTGGCCCTGAGCCTAAAACCCTAACCCTGCGCCCTGGCCCTGAGCCTAAAACCTTAACCCTGGGCCCTGGCCCTGAGCCGAAAACCCTAACCTTGGGCTCTGGCCCTGAGTCTGAAACCCCAACCCTGGGCCCTGGCCCTGAGCCTAAAACCCTAACCCTGGGCCCTGGCCCTGAGCCTAAAACCCTAACCCTGGGCCCTAAACCTAAGAGAACCATAACCCTAGGCCCTGACCCTAAAACAACCCTAACCCTGGGCCCTGACCCTAAAACAACCCTAACCCTGGGCCCTGACCCTAAAACAACCCTAACCCTGGGCCCTGACCCTAAAACAACCATAACCCTGGGCCCTGGCCATGACCCTAAAACAACCCTAACCCTGGGCCCTGGCCCTGAGCCTAAAACCCTAACCCTGGGCCCTGGCCCTGAGCCGAAAACCCTAACCTTGGGCTCTGGCCCTGAGCCTGAAACCCCAACCCTAGGCCCTGGCCCTGAGCCTAAAACCCTAACCATGGGCCCTGGCCCTGAGCCTAAAACCCTACCCCTGGGCCCTAACACTAAAACAACCATAACCATGGGCCCTGACCCTAAAACAACCCTAACCCTTGGCCCTGACCCTAAATCAACCCCAACCCTGGGCCCTGACCCTAAAACAACCCTAACCCTGGGCTCTGACCCTAAAACAACCATAACCCTGGGCCCTGGCCCTGACCCTAAAACAACCCTAACCCTGGGTCCTAGCCATGACCCTAAAACAACCCTAACCCTGGGCCCTGACACTGAGCCTAAAACCCTAACCTTGGGCTCTGGCCCTGAGCCTGAAACCCCAATCCTGGGCCCTGGCCCTGAGCCTAAAACAACGCTAAACCTGGGCCCTGGCCCTGACCCTATAACAAACCTAACCCTGGGCCCTGACCCTAAAACACCCCTAACCCTGGGCCCTGACCCTAAAACAACACTAAACCTGGGCCCTGACCCTAAAACAACACTAACCATGGGCCCTGACCCTAAAACAACACTAACCCTGGGCCCTGACCCTAAAACAACCCTAACTTAGGGCCCCGGGCCCTGACCCTAAAACAACCCTAACCCTGGGCCCCGGGCCCTGACCCTAAAGCCCTAACCCTGGGCCCCGGGCCCAGGTCCTAAAGCGCTAACCCTGGGCCCCGGGCCCTGACCCTAAAGCCCTAACCCTGGGCCCCGGGCCCTGCCCCTAAAGCCCTAACCCTGGGCCCCGGGCCCTGCCCCTAAAGCCCTAACCCTGGGCCCCGGGCCCTGGCCCTAAAGCCCTAACCCTGGGCGCCGGGCCCTGGCCCTAAAGCCCTAACCCTGGGCCCCGGGCCCTGGCCCTAAAGCCCTAACCCTGGGCCCCGGGCCCTGGCCCTAAAGCCCTAACCCTGGGCCACGGGCCCTGGCCCTAAAACCGTAACCCTGGGCCCAGGCCCTGAGCCTAAAACCCTAACCCTGGGCCCTGGCCCTCAGCCTAAAACCCTAACCTTGGGCTCTGGCCCTGAGCCTGAAACCCCAACCCTGGGCCCTGGACCTGAGCCTGAAACCCTAACCCTGGGCTCTAACCCTAAAACAAACCTAACCATGGGCCCTGAACCTAAAACAACCCTAACCCTGAGCCCTGACCCTAAAACAACCCTAACCCTGGGCCCTGACCCTAAAACAACCCCAACCCTGGGCCCTGACGCTAAAACAACCCTAACCCTGGGCCCTGACCCTAAAACAACCCTAACCCTGGGCCCTTACCCTAAAACAACCCTAACTCTGGGCCCTGACCCTAAAACAACCCTAACCCGGGGCCCTGACCCTGAAACAACACTAACCCTGGGCCCTAATCCTAAAACCCTAACCCTGGACCCTGGCCCTGAGCCTAAAACCCTATCTCTGGTCCCTGGCCCTGAGCCTAAAACCCTAACCCTGCGCCCTGGCCCTGAGCCTAAAATCTTAACCCTGGTCCCTGGCCCTGAGCCTAAAACCCTAACCCTGGGCCCTGGCCCTGAGCCGAAAACCCTAACCTTGGGCTCGGGCCCTAAGCCTGAAACCCCAACCCTGGGCCCTGGCCCTGAGCCTAAAACCCTAACCGTGGGCCCTGGCCCTGAGCCTAAAACCCTAACCCTAGGCCCTAAACCTAAGAGAACCATAACCCTAGGCCCTGACCCTAAAACAACCCTAACCCTGGGCCCTGACCCTAAAACAACCCTAACCCTGGGCCCTGACCCTAAAACAACCCTAACTCTGGGCTCTGACCCTAAAACAACCATAACCCTGGGCCCTGGCCCTGACCCTAAAACAACCCTAACCCTGGGACCTGGCCATGACCCTAAAACAACCATAACCCTGGGCCCTGGCCCTGACCCTAAAACAACCCTAAACCTGGGCCCTGGCCCTGAGCCTAAAACCATAACCCTGGGCCCTGGACCTGAGCCTAAAACCCTAACCCTGGGCCCTGAACCTAAAACAACCCTAACTTTGGGCCCTGGCCCTGACCCTAAAACCCTAACCCTGGGCCCTGACCCAAAAACCCTAACCCTGGGCCCTGACCCTAAATCCCTAACCCTGGGCCCTGACCCTAAAAAAACCCTAACTCTGGGCCCTGACCCTAAAACAACCCTAACACTGGGCCCTGACCCTAAAACAACCCTAACCCTGGGCCCTGGCCCTGACCTTAAAACAACCCTAACCCTGGGCCCTGGCCCTGCCCTAAAACAACCCTAACCCTGGACCCTGGCCCTGAGCCTAAAACCCTAACCCTGGGCCCTGGACCTGAGCCTAAAACCCTAACCGTGGGCCCTGACCCTAAAACAACCCTAACTTTGGGCCCTGGCCCTGACCCTAAAACACCCCTAGCCCTGGGCCCTGGACCTGAGCCTAAAACCCTAACCGTGGGCCCTGACCCTAAAACAACCCTAACTTTGGGCCCTGGCCCTGACCCTAAAACACCCCAAGCCCTGGGCCCTGGCCCTGACCCTAAAACAACCCTAACCCTGGGCCCTGGCCCTCACCCTAAAACAACCCTAACCCAGGGCCCTGGCCCTGAGCCTAAAACCCTAACCCTGGGCCTTGGCCCTGAGCCGAAAACCCTAACCTTGGGCTCTGGCCCTGAGCCTGAAACCCCAACCCTAGGCCCTGGCCCTGAGCCTAAAACCCTAACCCTGGGCCCTGGCCCTGAGCCTGAAACCCTAACCCTGGGCCCTAACACTAAAACAACCATAACCATGGGCCCTGACCCTAAAACAACCCTAAACCTTAGCCCTGACCCTAAAACAACCCCAACCCTGGGCCCTGACCCTAAAACAAACCTAACCCTGGGCTCTGACCCTAAAACAACCATAACCCTGGGCCCTGGCCCTGACCCTAAAACAATCCTAACCCTGGGCCCTAGCCATGACCCTAAAACAACCCTAACCCTGAGCCCTGGACCAGACCCTAAAAGAAGCCTAAACCTGGGCCCTGGCCCTGAGCATAAAACCCTATCCCTGGGACCTGGACCTGAGCCTAAAACCCTAACCCTGGGCCCTGAGCCTAAAACAACCCTAAACCTGGGCCCTGGCCCTGACCCTAAAACAACCCTAACCCTGGGCCCTGACCCTAAAACAACCCTAACCCTGGGCCCTGACCCTAAAACAACCCTAACCCTGGGCCCTGGCCCTCAGCCTAAAACCCTAACCCTGGGCCCTGGCCCGGAGCCTAAAACCCTAACCCTGGGACGTGGCCCTGAGCCTAAAACCCTAATCCTGGGCTCTGGCCCTGAGCGTAAAACCTTAACCCTGGGCCCTGACCCTGAACCTAAAGCCCTAAACTTGGGCTATGGCCCTGAGCCTGAAACCCCAACCCTGGGCCCTAGACCTGAGCCTGAAACCCTAACCCTGGGCCCTGACCCTAAAACAAACCAAACCCTGGGCCCTGACGCTAAAACAACCCTAACCCTAGGCCCTGACCCTAAAACAACCCCAACCCTGGGCCCTGACCCTAAAACAACCCTAACCCTGGGCCCTGACCCTAAAACAACCCTAACCCAGGGCCCTGACCCTAAAACAAAACTAAACCTGGGCCCTGACCCTAAAACAACACTAACCCTGGGCCCTGACCCTAAAACAACCCTAACCCAGGGTCCTGACCCTAAAACAACCCTAACCCAGGGCCCTGACCCTAAAACAACACTAACCCTGGGCCCTGAACCTACAACAACACTAACCCTGGGCCCTGACCCTAAAACAACCCTAACTTAGGGCCCCGGGCCCTGACCCTAAAACAACCCTAACCCTGGGCCCCGGGACCTGGCCCTAAAGCCCTAAACCTGGTCCCCGGGCCCAGGCCCTAAAGCCCTAACCCTGGACCACGGGCCCTGTCCCTAAAGCCCTAACCCTGGGCCACGGGCCCTGGCCCTAAAACCCTAACCCTGGGCCCTGGCACTGAGCCTAAAATCCTAACCCTGGGCCCTGACCCTAAAAAAACCCTAACCCTGGGCCCTGACCCTAAAGCAACCCTAACCCTGGGACCTGACCCTAAAACAACCCTAACCATGGGCCCTGACCCTAAAACAACCCTAACCCTGGGCCCTGACCCGAAAACAACCCTAACCCTGGGCCCTGACCCCAAAACAACCCTAACCCTGGGCCCTGTCCCTAAAACAACCCTAACCCTGGGCCCTGACCCTAAAACAACCCGAACCCTTGGCCCTGACCCTAAATCAACCCCAACCCTGGGCCCTGACCCTAAAACAACCCTAACCCTGGTCCCTAACTCTAAAACAACCATAACCATGGGCCCTGGCCCTGACCCTAAAACAACCCTAACCCTGGGCCCTGGCCATGACCCTAAAACAACCCTAACCCTGGGCCCTGGCCCTGACCCTAAAACAACCCTAAACCTGGGCCCTGCCCCTGAGCCTAAAACCCTAACCCTGGGCCCTGGACCTGAGCCTAAAACCCTACCCCTAGGCCCTGACCCTAAAACAACCCCAACCTTGGGCCCTGCCCCTGACCCTAAAACAACGCTAACCCTGGCCCCTGGCCCTGACCCTAAAATAACCCTAACCCTGGGCCCTGGCCCTGAGGCTAAAACCCTAACCCTGGGCCCCGGGCCCTGCCCCTAAAGCCCTAACGCTGGGCCCCGGGCCCTGGTCCTAAAGCCCTAACCCTGGGCCCCGGGCCCTGGCCATAAAGCCCTAACCCTGGGGCCCGGGCCCTGGCACTAAAGCCCTAACCCTGGGCCACGGGCCCTGGCCCAAAAGCCCTAACCCTGGGCCCGGGCCCCTGAGCCTAAAACCCTAACCCTGGGCCCTGGCCCTGAGCCTAAAACCCTAACCCTGGGCCCTGGCCCTCAGCCTAAAACCCTAACCCTGGGCCCTGGCCCTCAGCCTAAAACCCTAACCCTGGGCCCTGACCCTGAGCTTAAAACCCTAACCCTGGGCACTGACCCTGAGCCTAAAACCCTAACCCAAGGCCCTGGCCCTGAGCCTAAAACCATAACCCTGGGCCCTGACCCTGAACCTAAAACCCTAAACTTGGGCTCTGGCCCTGAGCCTGAAACCCCAACCCTGGGCCCTGGACCTGAGCCTGAAACCCTAACCCTGGGCCCTGCCCCTAAAACAACCCTAACCCTGGGCCCTGACCCTAAAACAACCCTAAACCTGGGCCCTGACCCTAAAACAACCCTAACCCTGGGCCCTGACGCGAAAACAACCCTAACCCTGGGCCCTGACCCTAAAACAACCCTAACCCTGGGCCCTGACCCTAAAACAACCCTAACCCTGGGCCCTGACCCTAAAACAACCCTAACCCTGGGCCCTGACCCTAAAACAACCCTATCCCTGGGCCCTGACCCTAAAACAACCCTAAACCTGGGCCGGGATCCTAAAACAACCCTATCCCTGGGCCCTGACCCTAAAACACCCCTAACCCTGGGCCCTGTCCCTAAAACAACACTAACCCTGCGCCCTGACCCTAAAACAACCCTAACCCTGGGCCCCGACCCTAAAACAACCCTAACTTAGGGCCCCGGGCCCTGACCCTAAAGCAACCCTAACCCTGGGCCCCGGGCGCTGACCCTAAAGCCCTAACCCTAGGCCCCGGGCCCTGGTCCTAAAGCCCTAAACCTGGACCCCGGGCCCTGACCCTAAGCCCTAACCCTGGGCCCCGGGCCCTGCCCCCTAAAGCCCTAACCCTGGGCCCCGGGCCCTGGCCCTAAAGCCCTAAACCTGGGCCCCGGGCCCTGGCCCTACAGCCCTAACCCTGGGCCACGGGCCCTGGCCCTAAAGCCCTAACCCTGGGCCCCGGGCCCTGGCCCTGAAGCCCTAACCCTGGGCCCTGGGCCCTGGCCCTAACGCCCTAACCCTGGGCCACGGGCCCTGGCCCTAAAGCCCTAACGCTGGGCCCGGGGCCCAAAGCCTAAATCCCTAACCCTGGGCCCAGGCCCTGAGCCTAAAACCCTAACCCTGGGCCCTGACCCTGAGCTTAAAACCCTAACCCTGGGCACTGACCCTGAGCCTAAAACCCTAACCCAAGGCCCTGGCCCTGAGACTAAAACCATAACCCTGGGCCCTGACCCTGAACCTAAAACCCTAAACTTGGGCTCTGGCCCTGAGCCTGAAACCCCAACCCTGGGCCCTGGACCTGAGCCTGAAACCCTAACCCTGGGCCCTGCCCCTAAAACAACCCTAACCCTGGGCCCTGACCCTAAAACAACCCTAACCATGGGCCCTGACCCTAAAACAACCCTAACCCTGGGCCCTGACGCTAAAACAACCCTAACCCTGGGCCCTGACCCTAAAACAACCCTAACCCTGGGCCCTGACCCTAAAACAACCCTAACCCTGGGCCCTGACCATAAAACAACCCTAACCCGGGGCCCTGACCCGAAAACAACCCTAACCCTGGGCCATGACCCTAAAACAACCCTAACCCTGGGCCCTGACCCTAAAACAACCCTAAGCCTGGGCTCTGACCCTAAAACAACCATAACCCCGGGCCCTGGCCCTGACCCTAAAACAATCCTAACCCTGGGCCCTAGCCATGACCCTAAAACAACCCTAACCCTGAGCCCTGGACCTGACCCTAAAACAAGCCTAAACCTGGGCCCTGGCCCTGAGCCTAAAACCCTATCCCTGGGCCCTGGCCCTGAGCCTAAAACCCTAACCCTGGGCCCTGACCCTAAAACAACCCTAAACCTGGGCCCTGGCCCTGACCCTAAAACAACACTAACCCTGGGCCATGACCCTAAAACAAACCTAAACCTGGACCCTGACCTTAAAACAACCCTAACCCTGGGCCCTGACCCTAAAACAACCCTAACCCTGGGCCCGGACCCTAAAACAACCCTAACCCTCGGCCCTGACCGTAAAACAACCCTAACCCTGGGCCGGGACCATAAACAACCCTAACCCTGGGCCCTGACCCTAAAACAACCCTAACCCTGGGCCCTGTCCCTAAAACAACCCTAACCCTGGGCCCTGACCCTAAAACGACCCTAACCCTGGGCCCTGACCCTAAAACGACCCTAACCCTGGGCCCTGACCCTAAAACGACCCTAACCCTGGGCCCTGACCCTAAAACAACCCTAACCCTGGGCCCTGACCCTAAAACAACCCTAACCCTGGGCCCTGACCCTAAAACAACCCTAACCCTGGGCCCTGACCCTAAAACAACCCTAACCCTGGGCCCTGACCCTAAAACAACCCTAACCCTGGGCCCTGACCCTAAAACAACCCTATCCCTGGGCCCTGACCCTAAAACAACCCTAAACCTGGGCCCTGACCCTAAAACAACCCTATCCCTGGGCCCTGACCCTAAAACACCCCTAACCCTGGGCCCTGTCCCTAAAACAACACTAACCCTGGGCCCTGACCCTAAAACAACCCTAACCCTGGGCCCCGACCCTAAAACAATCCTAACTTAGGGCCCCGGGCCCTGACCCTAAAACAACCCTAACCCTGGGCCCCGGGCGCTGACCCTAAAGCCCTAACCCTAGGCGCCGGGCCCTGGTCCTAAAGCCCGAAACCTGGACCCCGGGCCCTGACCCTAAGCCCTAACCCTGGGCCCCGGGCCCTGCCCCCTAAAGCCCTAACCCTGGGCCCCGGGCCCTGGCCCTAAAGCCCTAAACCTGGGCCCCGGGCCCTGGCCCTACAGCCCTAACCCTGGGCCACGGGCCCTGGCCCTAAAGCCCTAACCCTGGGCCCCGGGCCCTGGCCCTGAAGCCCTAACCCTGGGCCCTGGGCCCTGGCCCTAACGCCCTAACCCTGGGCCACGGGCCCTGGCCCTAAAGCCCTAACCCTGGGCCCGGGGCCCAAAGCCTAAAACCCTAACCCTGGGCCCTGGCCCTGAGCCTAAAACCCTAACCCTGGGCCCTGACCCTGAGCTTAAAACCCTAACCCTGGGCACTGACCCTGAGCCTAAAACCCTAACCCAAGGCCCTGGCCCTGAGCCTAAAACCATAACCCTGGGCCCTGACCCTGAACCTAAAACCCTAAACTTGGGCTCTGGCCCTGAGCCTGAAACCCCAACCCTGGGCCCTGGACCTGAGCCTGAAACCCTAACCCTGGGCCCTGCCCCTAAAACAACCCTAACCCTGGGCCCTGACCCTAAAACAACCCTAACCATGGGCCCTGACCCTAAAACAACCCTAACCCTGGGCCCTGACGCTAAAACAACCCTAACCCTGGGCCCTGACCCTAAAACAACCCTAACCCTGGGCCCTGACCCTAAAACAACCCTAACCCTGGGCCCTGACCATAAAACAACCCTAACCCGGGGCCCTGACCCGAAAACAACCCTAACCCTGGGCCATGACCCTAAAACAACCCTAACCCTGGGCCCTGACCCTAAAACAACCCTAAGCCTGGGCTCTGACCCTAAAACAACCATAACCCCGGGCCCTGGCCCTGACCCTAAAACAATCCTAACCCTGGGCCCTAGCCATGACCCTAAAACAACCCTAACCCTGAGCCCTGGACCTGACCCTAAAACAAGCCTAAACCTGGGCCCTGGCCCTGAGCCTAAAACCCTATCCCTGGGCCCTGGCCCTGAGCCTAAAACCCTAACCCTGGGCCCTGACCCTAAAACAACCCTAAACCTGGGCCCTGGCCCTGACCCTAAAACAACACTAACCCTGGGCCATGACCCTAAAACAAACCTAACCCTGGACCCTGACCTTAAAACAACCCTAACCCTGGGCCCTGACCCTAAAACAACCCTAACCCTGGGCCCTGACCCTAAAACAACCCTAACCCTCGGCCCTGACCGTAAAACAACCCTAACCCTGGGCCGGGACCCTAAAACAACCCTAACCCTGGGCCCTGACCCTAAAACAACCCTAACCCTGGGCCCTGTCCCTAAAACAACCCTAACCCTGGGCCCTGACCCTAAAACAACCCTAACCCTGGGCCCTGACCCTAAAACAACCCTAACCCTGGGCCCTGACCCTAAAACAACCCTAACCCTGGGCCCTGACCCTAAAACAACCCTAACCCTGGGCCCTGACCCTAAAACAACCCTAACCCTGGGCCCTGACCCTAAAACAACCCTAACCCTGGGCCCTGACACTAAAACAACCCTAACCCTGGGCCCTGACACTAAAACAACCCTAACCCTGGGCCCTAACCCTAAAACAACCCTATCCCTGGGCCCTGACCCTAAAACAACCCTAAACCTGGGCCGGGACCCTAAAACAACCCTATCCCTGGGCCCTGACCCTAAAACACCCCTAACCCTGGGCCCTGTCCCTAAAACAACACTAACCCTGGGCCCCGACCCTAAAACAACCCTAACCCTGGGCCCCGACCCTAAAACAACCCTAACTTAGGGCCCCGGGCCCTGACCCTAAAACAACCCTAACCCTGGGCCCCGGGCGCTGACCCTAAAGCCCTAACCCTAGGCCCCGGGCCCTGGTCCTAAAGCCCTAAACCTGGACCCCGGGCCCTGACCCTAAGCCCTAACCCTGGGCCCCGGGCCCTGCCGCCTAAAGCCCTAACCCTGGGCCCCGGGCCCTGGCCCTAAAGCCCTAACCCTGGGCCACGGGCCCTGGCCCTAAAGCCCTAACCCTTGGCCCCGGGCCCTGGCCCTGAAGCCCTAACCCTGGGCCCTGGGCCCTGGCCCTAACGCCCTAACCCTGGGCCACGGGCCCTGGCCCTAAAGCCCTAACCCTGGGCCCGGGGCCCTAAGCCTAAAACCCTAACCCTGGGCCCTGGCCCTGACCCTAAAACCCTAACCCTGGGCCCTGGCCCTCAGCCTAAAACCCTAACCCTGGGCCCTGGCCCGGAGCCTAAAACCCTAACCCTGGGACGTGGCCCTGAGCCTAAAACCCTAATCCTGGGCTCTGGCCCTGAGCGTAAAACCTTAACCCTGGGCCCTGACCCTGAACCTAAAGCCCTAAACTTGGGCTCTGGCCCTGAGCCTGAAACCCCAACCCTGGGCCCTAGACCTGAGCCTGAAACCCTAACCCTGGGCCCTGACCCTACAACAAACCTAACCCTGGGCCCTGACGCTAAAACAACCCTAACCCTAGGCCCTGACCCTAAAACAACCCCAACCCTGGGCCCTGAACCTAAAACAACCCTAACCCAGGGCCCTGACCCTAAAACAACACTAAACCTGGGCCCTGACCCTAAAACAACACTAACTCTGGGCCCTGACCCTAAAACAACCCTAACCCAGGGTCCTGACCCTAAAACAACCCTAACCCAGGGCCCTGACCCCAAAACAACACTAACCCTGGGCCCTGAACCTAAAACAACACTAACCCTGGGCCCTGACCCTAAAACAACCCTAACTTAGGGCCCCGGGCCCTGACCCTAAAACAACCCTAACCCTGGGCCCCGGGCCCTGGCCCTAAAGCCCTAAACCTGGTCCCCGGACCCAGGCCCTAAAGCCCTAACCCTGGACCACGGGCCCTGTCCCTAAAGCCCTAACCCTGGGCCACGGGCCCTGGCCCTAAAACCCTAACCCTGGGCCCTGGCACTGAGCCTAAAATCCTAACCCTGGGCCCTGACCCTAAAAAAACCCTAACCCTGGGCCCTGACCCTAAAGCAACCCTAACCCTGGGACCTGACCCTAAAACAACCCTAACCATGGGCCCTGACCCTAAAACAACCCTAACCCTGGGCCCTGACCCGAAAACAACCCTAACCCTGGGCCCTGACCCCAAAACAACCCTAACCCTGGGCCCTGTCCCTAAAACAACCCTAACCCTGGGCCCTGACCCTAAAACAACCCGAACCCTTGGCCCTGACCCTAAATCAACCCCAACCCTGGGCCCTGACCCTAAAACAACCCTAACCCTGGTCGCTAACTCTAAAACAACCATAACCATGGGCCCTGGCCCTGACCCTAAAACAACCCTAACCCTGGGCCCTGGCCATGACCCTAAAACAACCCTAACCCTGGGCCCTGGCCCTGACCCTAAAACAACCCTAAACCTGGGCCCTGGCCCTGAGCCTAAAACCCTAACCCTGGGCCCTGGACCTGAGCCTAAAACCCTACCCCTGGGCCCTGACCCTAAAACAACCCCAACTTTGGGCCCTGCCCCTGACCCTAAAACAACGCTAACCCTGGCCCCTGGCCCTGACCCTAAAATAACCCTAACCCTGGGCCCTGGCCCTGAGGCTAAAACCCTAACCCTGGGCCCCGGGCCCTGCCCCTAAAGCCCTAACGCTGGGCCCCGGGCCCTGGTCCTAAAGCCCTAACCCTGGGCCCCGGGCCCTGGCCCTAAAGCCCTAACCCTGGGCCCCGGGCCCTGGCCCTAAAGCCCTAACCCTGGGCCCCGGGCCCTGGCCCTAAAGCCCTAACCCTGGGCCCCGGGCCCTGGCCATAAAGCCCTAACCCTGGGCCCCGGGCCCTGACACTAAAGCCCTAACCCTGGGCCCGGGGCCCTGAGCCTAAAACCCTAACCCTGGGCCCTGGCCCTGAGCCTAAAACCCTAACCCTGGGCCCTGGCCCTCAGCCTAAAACCCTAACCCTGGGCCCTGGCCCTCAGCCTAAAACCCTAACCCTGGGCCCTGACCCTGAGCTTAAAACCCTAACCCTGGGCACTGACCCTGAGCCTAAAACCCTAACCCTAGGCCCTGGCCCTGAGCCTAAAACCTTAACCCTGGGCCCTGACCCTGAACCTAAAACCCTAAACTTGGGCTCTGGCCCTGAGCCTGAAACCCCAACCCTGGGCCCTGGACCTGAGCCTGAAACCCTAACACTGGGCCCTGACCCTAAAACAACCCTAACCCTGGGCCCTGACCCTAAAACAACCCTAACCCTGGGCCCTGTCCCTAAAACAACCCTAACCCTGGGCCCTGACCCTAAAACAACCCAAACCCTGGGCCCTGACCCTAAAACAACCCTAACACTGGGCCCTGACCCTAAAACAACCCTAACCCTGGGCCCTGACCCTAAAACAACCCTAACCCTGGGCCCTGACCCTAAAACAACCCTAACCCTGGGCCCTGAACCTAAAACAACTGTAACCCAGGGCCCTGACCCTAAAACAACCCTAACCCTGGGCCCTGACTTTAAAACATCCCTACCCCTGGGCCCTGACCCTAAAACATCCCTAACCCTGGGCCCTGGCCCTGAGCCTAAAACCCTAACCCTGGGCCCTGGCCCTGAGCCTAAAACCCTAACCCTGGGCCCTAACCCTAAAAGAACCATAACCCTGGGTCCTGACCCTAAAACAACCCTAACCCTGGGCCCTGACCCTAAAAGAACCCTAACCCTGGGCCCTGACCCTAAAACAAACCTAACTCTCAGCCCTGACCCTAAAACCACCATAATCCTGGGCCCTAGCCCTGACCCTAAAACAACCCTAACCCTGGGACCTGGCCATGACCCTAAAACAACCCTAACCCTGGGCCCTGGCCCTGACCCTAAAACAACCCTAAACCTGGGACCTGGCCCTAAAACAAACCTAACCCTGGACCCTGACCTTAAAACAACCCTAACCCTGGGCCATGACCCTAAAACAAACCTAACCCTGGACCCTGACCTTAAAACAACCCTAACCCTCGGCCCTGACCCTAAAACAACCCTAACCCTGGGCCCGGACCCTAAAACAACCCTAACCCTCGGCCCTGACCGTAAAACAACCCTAACCCTGGGCCGGGACCATAAACAACCCTAACCCTGGGCCCTGACCCTAAAACAACCCTAACCCTGGGCCCTGTCCCTAAAACAACCCTAACCCTGGGCCCTGACCCTAAAACGACCCTAACCCTGGGCCCTGACCCTAAAACGACCCTAACCCTGGGCCCTGACCCTAAAACAACCCTAACCCTGGGCCCTGACCCTAAAACAACCCTAACCCTGGGCCCTGACCCTCAAACAACCCTAACCCTGGGCCCTGACCCTAAAACAACCCTAACCCTGGGCCCTGACCCTAAAACAACCCTAACCCTGGGCCCTGACCCTAAAACAACCCTATCCCTGGGCCCTGACCCTAAAACAACCCTAAACCTGGGCCCTGACCCTAAAACAACCCTATCCCTGGGCCCTGACCCTAAAACACCCCTAACCCTGGGCCCTGTCCCTAAAACAACACTAACCCTGGGCCCTGACCCTAAAACAACCCTAACCCTGGGCCCCGACCCTAAAACAACCCTAACTTAGGGCCCCGGGCCCTGACCCTAAAACAACCCTAACCCTGGGCCCCGGGCGCTGACCCTAAAGCCCTAACCCTAGGCGCCGGGCCCCGGTCCTAAAGCCCGAAACCTGGACCCCGGGCCCTGACCCTAAGCCCTAACCCTGGGCCCCGGGCCCTGCCCCCTAAAGCCCTAACCCTGGGCCCCGGGCCCTGGCCCTAAAGCCCTAAACCTGGGCCCCGGGCCCTGGCCCTACAGCCCTAACCCTGGGCCACGGGCCCTGGCCCTAAAGCCCTAACCCTGGGCCCCGGGCCCTGGCCCTGAAGCCCTAACCCTGGGCCCTGGGCCCTGGCCCTAACGCCCTAACCCTGGGCCACGGGCCCTGGCCCTAAAGCCCTAACCCTGGGCCCGGGGCCCAAAGCCTAAAACCCTAACCCTGGGCCCTGGCCCTGAGCCTAAAACCCTAACCCTGGGCCCTGACCCTGAGCTTAAAACCCTAACCCTGGGCACTGACCCTGAGCCTAAAACCCTAACCCAAGGCCCTGGCCCTGAGCCTAAAACCATAACCCTGGGCCCTGACCCTGAACCTAAAACCCTAAACTTGGGCTCTGGCCCTGAGCCTGAAACCCCAACCCTGGGCCCTGGACCTGAGCCTGAAACCCTAACCCTGGGCCCTGCCCCTAAAACAACCCTAACCCTGGGCCCTGACCCTAAAACAACCCTAACCATGGGCCCTGACCCTAAAACAACCCTAACCCTGGGCCCTGACGCTAAAACAACCCTAACCCTGGGCCCTGACCCTAAAACAACCCTAACCCTGGGCCCTGACCCTAAAACAACCCTAACCCTGGGCCCTGACCATAAAACAACCCTAACCCGGGGCCCTGACCCGAAAACAACCCTAACCCTGGGCCATGACCCTAAAACAACCCTAACCCTGGGCCCTGACCCTAAAACAACCCTAAGCCTGGGCTCTGACCCTAAAACAACCATAACCCCGGGCCCTGGCCCTGACCCTAAAACAATCCTAACCCTGGGCCCTAGCCATGACCCTAAAACAACCCTAACCCTGAGCCCTGGACCTGACCCTAAAACAAGCCTAAACCTGGGCCCTGGCCCTGAACCTAAAACCCTATCCCTGGGCCCTGACCCTAAAACAACCCTAAACCTGGGCCCTGGCCCTGACCCTAAAACAACACTAACCCTGGGCCATGACCCTAAAACAAACCTAACCCTGGACCCTGACCTTAAAACAACCCTAACCCTGGGCCCTGACCCTAAAACAACCCTAACCCTGGGCCCTGACCCTAAAACAACCCTAACCCTCGGCCCTGACCGTAAAACAACCCTAACCCTGGGCCGGGACCCTAAAACAACCCTAACCCTGGGCCCTGACCCTAAAACAACCCTAACCCTGGGCCCTGTCCCTAAAACAACCCTAACCCTGGGCCCTGACCCTAAAACAACCCTAACCCTGGGCCCTGACCCTAAAACAACCCTAACCCTGGGCCCTGACCCTAAAACAACCCTAACCCTGGGCCCTGACCCTAAAACAACCCTAACCCTGGGCCCTGACCCTAAAACAACCCTAACCCTGGGCCCTGACCCTAAAACAACCCTAACCCTGGGCCCTGACACTAAAACAACCCTAACCCTGGGCCCTGACCCTAAAACAACCCTATCCCTGGGCCCTGACCCTAAAACAACCCTAAACCTGGGCCGGGACCCTAAAACAACCCTATCCCTGGGCCCTGACCCTAAAACACCCCTAACCCTGGGCCCTGTCCCTAAAACAACACTAACCCTGGGCCCCGACCCTAAAACAACCCTAACCCTGGGCCCCGACCCTAAAACAACCCTAACTTAGGGCCCCGGGCCCTGACCCTAAAACAACCCTAACCCTGGGCCCCGGGCGCTGACCCTAAAGCCCTAACCCTAGGCCCCGGGCCCTGGTCCTAAAGCCCTAAACCTGGACCCCGGGCCCTGACCCTAAGCCCTAACCCTGGGCCCCGGGCCCTGCCGCCTAAAGCCCTAACCCTGGGCCCCGGGCCCTGGCCCTAAAGCCCTAACCCTGGGCCACGGGCCCTGGCCCTAAAGCCCTAACCCTTGGCCCCGGGCCCTGGCCCTGAAGCCCTAACCCTGGGCCCTGGGCCCTGGCCCTAACGCCCTAACCCTGGGCCACGGGCCCTGGCCCTAAAGCCCTAACCCTGGGCCCGGGGCCCTAAGCCTAAAACCCTAACCCTGGGCCCTGGCCCTGACCCTAAAACCCTAACCCTGGGCCCTGGCCCTCAGCCTAAAACCCTAACCCTGGGCCCTGGCCCGGAGCCTAAAACCCTAACCCTGGGACGTGGCCCTGAGCCTAAAACCCTAATCCTGGGCTCTGGCCCTGAGCGTAAAACCTTAACCCTGGGCCCTGACCCTGAACCTAAAGCCCTAAACTTGGGCTCTGGCCCTGAGCCTGAAACCCCAACCCTGGGCCCTAGACCTGAGCCTGAAACCCTAACCCTGGGCCCTGACCCTACAACAAACCTAACCCTGGGCCCTGACGCTAAAACAACCCTAACCCTAGGCCCTGACCCTAAAACAACCCCAACCCTGGGCCCTGAACCTAAAACAACCCTAACCCAGGGCCCTGACCCTAAAACAACACTAAACCTGGGCCCTGACCCTAAAACAACACTAACTCTGGGCCCTGACCCTAAAACAACCCTAACCCAGGGTCCTGACCCTAAAACAACCCTAACCCAGGGCCCTGACCCCAAAACAACACTAACCCTGGGCCCTGAACCTAAAACAACACTAACCCTGGGCCCTGACCCTAAAACAACCCTAACTTAGGGCCCCGGGCCCTGACCCTAAAACAACCCTAACCCTGGGCCCCGGGCCCTGGCCCTAAAGCCCTAAACCTGGTCCCCGGACCCAGGCCCTAAAGCCCTAACCCTGGACCACGGGCCCTGTCCCTAAAGCCCTAACCCTGGGCCACGGGCCCTGGCCCTAAAACCCTAACCCTGGGCCCTGGCACTGAGCCTAAAATCCTAACCCTGGGCCCTGACCCTAAAAAAACCCTAACCCTGGGCCCTGACCCTAAAGCAACCCTAACCCTGGGACCTGACCCTAAAACAACCCTAACCATGGGCCCTGACCCTAAAACAACCCTAACCCTGGGCCCTGACCCGAAAACAACCCTAACCCTGGGCCCTGACCCCAAAACAACCCTAACCCTGGGCCCTGTCCCTAAAACAACCCTAACCCTGGGCCCTGACCCTAAAACAACCCGAACCCTTGGCCCTGACCCTAAATCAACCCCAACCCTGGGCCCTGACCCTAAAACAACCCTAACCCTGGTCCCTAACTCTAAAACAACCATAACCATGGGCCCTGGCCCTGACCCTAAAACAACCCTAACCCTGGGCCCTGGCCATGACCCTAAAACAACCCTAACCCTGGGCCCTGGCCCTGACCCTAAAACAACCCTAAACCTGGGCCCTGGCCCTGAGCCTAAAACCCTAACCCTGGGCCCTGGACCTGAGCCTAAAACCCTACCCCTGGGCCCTGACCCTAAAACAACCCCAACTTTGGGCCCTGCCCCTGACCCTAAAACAACGCTAACCCTGGCCCCTGGCCCTGACCCTAAAATAACCCTAACCCTGGGCCCTGGCCCTGAGGCTAAAACCCTAACCCTGGGCCCCGGGCCCTGCCCCTAAAGCCCTAACGCTGGGCCCCGGGCCCTGGTCCTAAAGCCCTAACCCTGGGCCCCGGGCCCTGGCCCTAAAGCCCTAACCCTGGGCCCCGGGCCCTGGCCCTAAAGCCCTAACCCTGGGCCCCGGGCCCTGGCCCTAAAGCCCTAACCCTGGGCCCCGGGCCCTGGCCATAAAGCCCTAACCCTGGGCCCCGGGCCCTGACACTAAAGCCCTAACCCTGGGCCCGGGGCCCTGAGCCTAAAACCCTAACCCTGGGCCCTGGCCCTGAGCCTAAAACCCTAACCCTGGGCCCTGGCCCTCAGCCTAAAACCCTAACCCTGGGCCCTGGCCCTCAGCCTAAAACCCTAACCCTGGGCCCTGACCCTGAGCTTAAAACCCTAACCCTGGGCACTGACCCTGAGCCTAAAACCCTAACCCTAGGCCCTGGCCCTGAGCCTAAAACCTTAACCCTGGGCCCTGACCCTGAACCTAAAACCCTAAACTTGGGCTCTGGCCCTGAGCCTGAAACCCCAACCCTGGGCCCTGGACCTGAGCCTGAAACCCTAACACTGGGCCCTGACCCTAAAACAACCCTAACCCTGGGCCCTGACCCTAAAACAACCCTAACCCTGGGCCCTGTCCCTAAAACAACCCTAACCCTGGGCCCTGACCCTAAAACAACCCAAACCCTGGGCCCTGACCCTAAAACAACCCTAACACTGGGCCCTGACCCTAAAACAACCCTAACCCTGGGCCCTGACCCTAAAACAACCCTAACCCTGGGCCCTGACCCTAAAACAACCCTAACCCTGGGCCCTGAACCTAAAACAACTGTAACCCAGGGCCCTGACCCTAAAACAACCCTAACCCTGGGCCCTGACTTTAAAACATCCCTACCCCTGGGCCCTGACCCTAAAACATCCCTAACCCTGGGCCCTGGCCCTGAGCCTAAAACCCTAACCCTGGGCCCTGGCCCTGAGCCTAAAACCCTAACCCTGGGCCCTAACCCTAAAAGAACCATAACCCTGGGTCCTGACCCTAAAACAACCCTAACCCTGGGCCCTGACCCTAAAAGAACCCTAACCCTGGGCCCTGACCCTAAAACAAACCTAACTCTCAGCCCTGACCCTAAAACCACCATAATCCTGGGCCCTAGCCCTGACCCTAAAACAACCCTAACCCTGGGACCTGGCCATGACCCTAAAACAACCCTAACCCTGGGCCCTGGCCCTGACCCTAAAACAACCCTAAACCTGGGCCCTGGCCCTAAAACAACCCTAACCCTGGGCCCTGACCCTAAAACAACCCTAAACCTGGGCCCTGACGCGAAAACAACCGTAACCCTGGGCACTGACCCTAAAACAACCCTAACCCTGGGCCCTGACCCTAAAACAACCCTAACTCTCGGCCCTGACCCTAAAACAACCCTAACCCGGGGCCCTGACCCTAAAACAACACTAACCCTGGGCCCTAATCCTAAAACCCTAACCCTGGGCCCTGGCCCTGAGCCTAAAACCCTATCTCTGGTCCCTGGCCCTGAGCCTAAAACCCTAACCCTGCGCCCTGGCCCTGAGCCTAAAACCTTAACCCTGGGCCCTGGCCCTGAGCCTAAAACCCTAACCCTGGGCCCTGGCCCTGAGCCGAAAACCCTAACCTTGGGCTCGGGCCCTAAGCCTGAAACCCCAACCCTGGGCCCTGGCCCTGAGCCTAAAACCCTAACCCTGGGCCCTGGCCCTGAGCCTAAAACCCTAACCCTGGGCCCTAAACCTAAGAGAACCATAACCCTAGGCCCTGACCCTAAAACAACCCTAACCCTGGGCCCTGACCCTAAAACAACCCTAACCCTGGGCCCTGACCCTAAAACAACCCTAACCCTGGGCCCTGACCCTAAAACAACCATAACCCTGGGCCCTGGCCCTGACCCTAAAACAACCCTAACCCTGGGACCTGGCCATGACCCTAAAACAACCATAACCCTGGGCCCTGGCCCTGACCCTAAAACAACCCTAAACCTGGGCCCTGGCCCTGAGCCTAAAACCATAACCCTGGGCCCTGGACCTGAGCCTAAAACCCTAACCCTGGGCCCTGAACCTAAAACAACCCTAACTTTGGGCCCTGGCCCTGACCCTAAAACCCTAACCCTGGGCCCTGACCCTAAAACCCTAACCCTGGGCCCTGACCCTAAATCCCTAACCCTGGGCCCTGACCCTAAAAAAACCCTAACTCTGGGCCCTGGCCCTGCCCTAAAACAACCCTAACCTTGGGCCCTGGCCCTGAGCCTAAAACCCTATCCCTGGGCCCTGGCCCTGAGCCTAAAACCCTAACCCTGGGCCCTGACCCTAAAACAACCCTAAACCTGGGCCTTGGCCCTGACCCTAAAACAACACTAACCCTGGGACCTGACCCTAAAACAACCCTAACCCTGGACCCTGACCCTAAAACAACCCTAAACCTGGGCCCTGACCCTAAAACAACCCTAACCCTGGGCCCTGACGCTAAAACAACCCTAACCCTGGGCCCTGACCCTAAAACAAACCTAACCCTGGGCCCTGACCCGAAAACAACCCTAACCCTGGGCCCTGACCCGAAAACAACCCTAACCCGGGGCCCTGACCCTAAAACAACACTAACCCTGGGCCCTGACCCTAAAACCCTAACCCTGGGCCCTGGCCCTGAGCCTAAAACCCTATCTCTGGTCCCTGGCCCTGAGCCTAAAACCCTAACCCTGCGCCCTGGCCCTGAGCCTAAAACCTTAACCCTGGGCCCTGGCCCTGAGCCTAAAACCCTAACCCTGGGCCCTGGCCCTGAGCCGAAAACCCTAACCTTGGGCTCTGGCCCTGAGTCTGAAACCCCAACCCTGGGCCCTGGCCCTGAGCCTAAAACCCTAACCCTGGGCCCTGGCCCTGAGCCTAAAACCCTAACCCTGGGCCCTAAACCTAAGAGAACCATAACCCTAGGCCCTGACCCTAAAACAACCCTAACCCTGGGCCCTGACCCTAAAACAACCCTAACCCTGGGCCCTGACCCTAAAACAACCCTAACCCTGGGCCCTGACCCTAAAACAACCCTAACCCTGGGACCTGGCCATGACCCTAAAACAACCCTAACCCTGGGCCCTGGCCCTGAGCCTAAAACCCTAACCCTGGGCCCTGGCCCTGAGCCGAAAACCCTAACCTTGGGCTCTGGCCCTGAGCCTGAAACCCCAACCCTAGGCCCTGGCCCTGAGCCTAAAACCCTAACCCTGGGCCCTGGCCCTGAGCCTAAAACCCTACCCCTGGGCCCTTACACTAAAACAACCATAACCATGGGCCCTGACCCTAAAACAACCCTAACCCTTGGCCCTGACCCTAAAACAACCCCAACCCTGGGCCCTGACCCTAAAACAACCCTAACCCTGGGCTCTGACCCTAAAACAACCATAACCCTGGGCCCTGGCCCTGACCCTAAAACAACCCTAACCCTGGGCCCTAGCCATGACCCTAAAACAACCCTAACCCTGGGCCCTGACACTGAGCCTAAAACCCTAACCTTGGGCTCTGTCCCTGAGCCTGAAACCCCAATCCTGGGCCCTGGCCCTGAGCCTAAAACAACGCTAACCCTGGGCCCTGGCCCTGACCCTATAACAAACCTAACCCTGGGCCCTGACCCTAAAACACCCCTAACCCTGGGCCCTGACCCTAAAACAACACTAAACCTGGGCCCTGACCCTAAAACAACACTAACCATGGGCCCTGACCCTAAAACAACACTAACCCTGGGCCCTGACCCTAAAACAGCCCTAACTTAGGGCCCCGGGCCCTGACCCTAAAACAACCCTAACCCTGGGCCCCGGGCCCTGACCCTAAAGCCCTAACCCTGGGCCCCGGGCCCAGGTCCTAAAGCGCTAACCCTGGGCCCCGGGCCCTGACCCTCAAGCCCTAACCCTGGGCCCCGGGCCCTGCCCCTAAAGCCCTAACCCTGGGCCCCGGGCCCTGCCCCTAAAGCCCTAACCCTGGGCCCCGGGCCCTGGCCCTAAAGCCCTAACCCTGGGCGCCGGGCCCTGGCCATAAAGCCCTAACCCTGGGCCCCGAGCCCTGGCCCTAAAGCCCTAACCCTGGGCCCCGGGCCCTGGCCCTAAAGCCCTAACCCTGGGCCACGGGCCCTGGCCCTAAAACCGTAACCCTGGGCCAGGGGCCCTGAGCCTAAAACCCTAACCCTGGGCCCTGGCCCTGAGCCTAAAACCCTAACCCTGGGACCTGGCCCTGAGCCTAAAACCCTAACCCTGGGCCCAGGCCCTGAGCCTAAAACCCTAACCCTGGGCCCTGGCCCTCAGCCTAAAACCCTAACCTTGGGCTCTGGCCCTGAGCCTGAAACCCCAACCCTGGGCCCTGGACCTGAGCCTGAAACCCTAACCCTGGGCTCTAACCCTAAAACAAACCTAACCATGGGCCCTGACCCTAAAACAACCCTAACCCTGGGCCCTGACCCTAAAACAACCCTAAACCTGGGCCCTGACCCTAAAACAATCCCAACCCTGGGCCCTGACGCTAAAACAACCCTAACCCTGGGCACTGACCCTAAAACAACCCTAACCCTGGGCACTGACCCTAAAACAACCCTAACTCTGGGCCCTGACCCTAAAACAACCCTAACCCGGGGCCCTGACCCTGAAACAACACTAACCCTGGGCCCTAATCCTAAAACCCTAACCCTGGGCCCTGGCCCTGAGCCTAAAACCCTATCTCTGGTCCCTGGCCCTGAGCCTAAAACCCTAACCCTGCGCCCTGGCCCTGAGCCTAAAATCTTAACCCTGGGCCCTGGCCCTGAGCCTAAAACCCTAACCCTGGGCCCTGGCCCTGAGCCGAAAACCCTAACCTTGGGCTCGGGCCCTAAGCCTGAAACCCCAACCCTGGGCCCTGGCCCTGAGCCTAAAACCCTAACCCTGGGCCCTGGCCCTGAGCCTAAAACCCTAACCCTAGGCCCTAAACCTAAGAGAACCATAACCCTAGGCCCTGACCCTAAAACAACCCTAACCCTGGGCCCTGACCCTAAAACAACCCTAACCCTGGGCCCTGACCCTAAAACAACCCTAACCCTGGGCTCTGACCCTAAAACAACCATAACCCTGGGCCCTGGCCCTGACCCTAAAACAACCCTAACCCTGGGACCTGGCCATGACCCTAAAACAACCATAACCCTGGGCCCTGGCCCTGACCCTAAAACAACCCTAAACCTGGGCCCTGGCCCTGAGCCTAAAACCATGACCCTGGGCCCTGGACCTGAGCCTAAAACCCTAACCCTGGGCCCTGAACCTAAAACAACCCTAACTTTGGGCCCTGGCCCTGACCCTAAAACCCTAACCCTGGGCCCTGACCCTAAAACCCTAACCCTGGGCCCTGACCCTAAATCCCTAACCCTGGGCCCTGACCCTAAAAAAACCCTAACTCTGGGCCCTGACCCTAAAACAACCCTAACACTGGGCCCTGACCCTAAAACAACCCTAACCCTGGGCCCTGGCCCTGCCCTAAAACAACCCAAACCCTGGGCCCTGGCCCTGAGCCTAAAACCCGAACCCTGGGCCCTGGACCTGAGCCTAAAACCCTAACCCTGGGCCCTGACGCTAAAACAACCCTAACTTTGGGCCCTGGCCCTGACCCTAAAACACCCCTAGCCCTGGGCCCTGGCCCTGACCCTAAAACAACCCTAACCCTGGGCCCTGGTCCTCACCCTAAAACAACCCTAACCCAGGGCCCTGGCCCTGAGCCTAAAACCCTAACCCTGGGCCTTGGCCCTGAGCCGAAAACCCTAACCTTGGGCTCTGGCCCTGAGCCTGAAACCCCAACCCTAGGCCCTGGCCCTGAGCCTAAAACCCTAACCCTGGGCCCTGGCCCTGAGCCTGAAACCCTAACCCTGGGCCCTAACACTAAAACAACCATAACCATGGGCCCTGACCCTAAAACAACCCTAAACCTTGGCCCTGACCCTAAAACAACCCCAACCCTGGGCCCTGACCCTAAAACAAACCTAACCCTGGGCTCTGACCCTAAAACAACCATAACCCTGGGCCCTGGCCCTGACCCTAAAACAATCCTAACCCTGGGCCCTAGCCATGACCCTAAAACAACCCTAACCCTGAGCCCTGGACCTGACCCTAAAAGAAGCCTAAACCTGGGCCCTGGCCCTGAGCATAAAACCCTATCCCTGGGACCTGGACCTGAGCCTAAAACCCTAACCCTGGGCCCTGAGCCTAAAACAACCCTAAACCTGGGCCCTGGCCCTGACCCTAAAACAACCCTAACCCTGGGCCCTGACCCTAAAACAACCCTAACCCTGGGCCCTGACCCTAAAACAACCCTAACCCTGGGCCCTGACACTAAAACAACCCTAACCCTGGGCCCTGACCCTAAAACAACCCTATCCCTGGGCCCTGACCCTAAAACAACCCTAAACCTGGGCCGGGACCCTAAAACAACCCTATCCCTGGGCCCTGACCCTAAAACACCCCTAACCCTGGGCTCTGTCCCTAAAACAACACTAACCCTGGGCCCTGACCCTAAAACAACCCTAACCCTGGGCCCCGAACCTAAAACAACCCTAACTTAGGGCCCCGGGCCCTGACCCTAAAACAACCCTAACCCTGGGCCCCGGGCGCTGACCCTAAAGCCCTAACCCTAGGCCCCGGGCCCTGGTCCTAAAGCCCTAAACCTGGACCCCGGGCCCTGACCCTAAGCCCTAACCCTGTGCCCCGGGCCCTGCCCCCTAAAGCCCTAACCCTGGGCCCCGGGCCCTGGCCCTAAAGCCCTAAACCTGGGCCCCGGGCCCTGGCCCTACAGCCCTAACCCTGGGCCACGGGCCCTGGCCCTAAAGCCCTAACCCTGGGCCCCGGGCCCTGGCCCTGAAGCCCTAACCCTGGGCCCTGGGCCCTGGCCCTAACGCCCTAACCCTGGGCCACGGGCCCTGGCCCTAAAGCCCTAACCCTGGGCCCTGGCCCTGAGCCTAAAACCCTAACCCTGGGCCCTGGCCCTCAGCCTAAAACCCTAACCCTGGGCCCTGGCCCGGAGCCTAAAACCCTAACCCTGGGACGTGGCCCTGAGCCTAAAACCCTAATCCTGGGCTCTGGCCCTGAGCGTAAAACCTTAACCCTGGGCCCTGACCCTGAACCTAAAGCCCTAAACTTGGGCTCTGGCCCTGAGCCTGAAACCCCAACCCTGGGCCCTAGACCTGAGCCTGAAACCCTAACCCTGGGCCCTGACCCTACAACAAACCTAACCCTGGGCCCTGACGCTAAAACAACCCTAACCCTAGGCCCTGACCCTAAAACAACCCCAACCCTGGGCCCTGACCCTAAAACAACCCTAACCCTGGGCCCTGACCCTAAAACAACCCTAACGCAGGGCGCTGACCCTAAAACAACACTAAACCTGGGCCCTGACCCTAAAACAACACTAACCCTGGGCCCTGACCCTAAAACAACCCTAACACTGGGCCCTGACCCTAAAACAACCCTAACCCTGGGCCCTGGCCATGACCCTAAAACAACCCTAACCCTGGGCCCTGGCCCTGACCCTAAAACAACCCTAAACCTGCGCCCTGGCCCTGAGCCTAAAACCCTAACCCTGGGCCCTGGACCTGAGCCTAAAACCCTAACCCTGGGCCCTGACACTAAAACAACCCCAACTATGGGCCCTGCCCCTGACCCTAAAACAACGCTAACCCTGGCCCCTGGCCCTGACCCTAAAATAACCCTAACCCTGGGCCCTGGCCCTGAGGCTAAAACCCTAACCCTGGGCCCCGGGCCCTGCCCCTAAAGCCCTAACGCTGGGCCCCGGGCCCTGGCCCTAAAGCCCTAACCCTGGGCCCCGGGCCCTGGCCCTAAAGCCCTAACCCTGGGCCCCGGGCCCTGGCCCTAAAGCCCTAACCCTGGGCCCCGGGCCCTGGCCCTAAAGCCCTAACCCTGGGCCCCGGGCCCTGGCCATAAAGCCCTAACCCTGGGCCCCGGGCCCTGGCCCTAAAGCCCTAACCCTGGGCCCGGGGCCCTGAGCCTAAAACCCTAACCCTGGGCCCTGGCCCTGAGCCTAAAACCCTAACCCTGGGCCCTGGCCCTCAGCCTAAAACCCTAACCCTGGGCCCTGGCCCTCAGCCTAAAACCCTAACCCTGGGCCCTGACCCTGAGCTTAAAACCCTAACCCTGGGCACTGACCCTGAGCCTAAAACCCTAACCCTAGGCCCTGGCCCTGAGCCTAAAACCTTAACCCTGGGCCCTGACCCTGAACCTAAAACCCTAAACTTGGGCTCTGGCCCTGAGCCTGAAACCCCAACCCTGGGCCCTGGACCTGAGCCTGAAACCCTAACCCTGGGCCCTGCCCCTAAAACAACCCTAACCCTGGGCCCTGACCCTAAAACAACCCTAACCATGGGCCCTGACCCTAAAACAACCCTAACCCTGGGCCCTGACGCTAAAACAACCCTAACCCTGGGCCCTGACCCTAAAACAACCCTAACCCTGGGCCCTGACCATAAAACAACCCTAACCCGAGGCCCTGACCTGAAAACAACCCTAACCCTGGGCCATGACCCTAAAACAACCCTAACCCTGGGCCCTGACCCTAAAACAACCCTAAGCCTGGGCTCTGACCCTAAAACAACCATAACCCCGGGCCCTGACCCTGACCCTAAAACAATCCTAACCCTGGGCCCTAGCCATGACCCTAAAACAACCCTAACCCTGAGCCCTGGACCTGACCCTAAAACAAGCCTAAACCTGGGCCCTGGCCCTGAGCCTATAACCCTATCCCTGGGCCCTGGCCCTGAGCCTAAAACCCTAACCCTGGGCCCTGACCCTAAAACAACCCTAAACCTGGGCCCTGGCCCTGAGCCTAAAACCCTAACCCTGGGCCCTGACCCTGAGCTTAAAACCCTAACCCTGGGCACTGACCCTGAGCCTAAAACCCTAACCCAAGGCCCTGGCCCTGAGCCTAAAACCATAACCCTGGGCCCTGACCCTGAACCTAAAACCCTAAACTTGGGCTCTGGCCCTGAGCCTGAAACCCCAACCCTGGGCCCTGGACCTGAGCCTGAAACCCTAACCCTGGGCCCTGCCCCTAAAACAACCCTAACCCTGGGCCCTGACCCTAAAACAACCCTAACCATGGGCCCTGACCCTAAAACAACCCTAACCCTGGGCCCTGACGCTAAAACAACCCTAACCCTGGGCCCTGACCCTAAAACAACCCTAACCCTGGGCCCTGACCCTAAAACAACCCTAACCCTGGGCCCTGACCATAAAACAACCCTAACCCGGGGCCCTGACCCGAAAACAACCCTAACCCTGGGCCATGACCCTAAAACAACCCTAACCCTGGGCCCTGACCCTAAAACAACCCTAAGCCTGGGCTCTGACCCTAAAACAACCATAACCCCGGGCCCTGGCCCTGACCCTAAAACAATCCTAACCCTGGGCCCTGGCCATGACCCTAAAACAACCCTAACCCTGAGCCCTGGACCTGACCCTAAAACAAGCCTAAACCTGGGCCCTGGCCCTGAGCCTAAAACCCTATCCCTGGGCCCTGGCCCTGAGCCTAAAACCCTAACCCTGGGCCCTGACCCTAAAACAACCCTAAACCTGGGCCCTGGCCCTGACCCTAAAACAACACTAACCCTGGGCCATGACCCTAAAACAAACCTAACCCTGGACCCTGACCTTAAAACAACCCTAACCCTGGGCCCTGACCCTAAAACAACCCTAACCCTGGGCCCTGACCCTAAAACAACCCTAACCCTCGGCCCTGACCGTAAAACAACCCTAACCCTGGGCCGGGACCCTAAAACAACCCTAACCCTGGGCCCTGACCCTAAAACAACCCTAACCCTGGGCCCTGACCCTAAAACAACCCTAACCCTGGGCCCTGACCCTAAAACAACCCTAACCCTGGGCCCTGACCCTAAAACAACCCTAACCCTGGGCCCTGACCCTAAAACAACCCTAACCCTGGGCCCTGACACTAAAACAACCCTAACCCTGGGCCCTGACCCTAAAACAACCCTATCCCTGGGCCCTGACCCTAAAACAACCCTAAACCTGGGCCGGGACCCTAAAACAACCCTATCCCTGGGCCCTGACCCTAAAACACCCCTAACCCTGGGCCCTGTCCCTAAAACAACCCTAACCCTGGGCCCCGACCCTAAAACAACCCTAACCCTGGGCCCCGACCCTAAAACAACCCTAACTTAGGGCCCCGGGCCCTGACCCTAAAACAACCCTAACCCTGGGCCCCGGGCGCTGACCCTAAAGCCCTAACCCTAGGCCCCGGGCCCTGGTCCTAAAGCCCTAAACCTGGACCCCGGGCCCTGACCCTAAGCCCTAACCCTGGGCCCCGGGCCCTGCCGCCTAAAGCCCTAACCCTGGGCCCCGGGCCCTGGCCCTAAAGCCCTAACCCTGGGCCCCGGGCCCTGGCCCTACAGCCCTAACCCTGGGCCACGGGCCCTGGCCCTAAAGCCCTAACCCTTGGCCCCGGGCCCTGGCCCTGAAGCCCTAACCCTGGGCCCTGGGCCCTGGCCCTAACGCCCTAACCCTGGGCCACGGGCCCTGGCCCTAAAGCCCTAACCCTGGGCCCGGGGCCCTAAGCCTAAAACCCTAACCCTGGGCCCTGGCCCTGAGCCTAAAACCCTAACCCTGGGCCCTGGCCCTCAGCCTAAAACCCTAACCCTGGGCCCTGGCCCGGAGCCTAAAACCCTAACCCTGGGACGTGGCCCTGAGCCTAAAACCCTAATCCTGGGCTCTGGCCCTGAGCGTAAAACCTTAACCCTGGGCCCTGACCCTGAACCTAAAGCCCTAAACTTGGGCTCTGGCCCTGAGCCTGAAACCCCAACCCTGGGCCCTAGACCTGAGCCTGAAACCCTAACCCTGGGCCCTGACCCTACAACAAACCTAACCCTGGGCCCTGACGCTAAAACAACCCTAACCCTAGGCCCTGACCCTAAAACAACCCCAACCCTGGGCCCTGAACCTAAAACAACCCTAACCCAGGGCCCTGACCCTAAAACAACACTAAACCTGGGCCCTGACCCTAAAACAACACTAACTCTGGGCCCTGACCCTAAAACAACCCTAACCCAGGGTCCTGACCCTAAAACAACCCTAACCCAGGGCCCTGACCCCAAAACAACACTAACCCTGGGCCCTGAACCTAAAACAACACTAACCCTGGGCCCTGACCCTAAAACAACCCTAACTTAGGGCCCCGGGCCCTGACCCTAAAACAACCCTAACCCTGGGCCCCGGGCCCTGGCCCTAAAGCCCTAAACCTGGTCCCCGGGCCCAGGCCCTAAAGCCCTAACCCTGGACCACGGGCCCTGTCCCTAAAGCCCTAACCCTGGGCCACGGGCCCTGGCCCTAAAACCCTAACCCTGGGCCCTGGCACTGAGCCTAAAATCCTAACCCTGGGCCCTGACCCTAAAAAAACCCTAACCCTGGGCCCTGACCCTAAAGCAACCCTAACCCTGGGACCTGACCCTAAAACAACCCTAACCATGGGCCCTGACCCTAAAACAACCCTAACCCTGGGCCCTGACCCGAAAACAACCCTAACCCTGGGCCCTGACCCCAAAACAACCCTAACCCTGGGCCCTGTCCCTAAAACAACCCTAACCCTGGGCCCTGACCCTAAAACAACCCGAACCCTTGGCCCTGACCCTAAATCAACCCCAACCCTGGGCCCTGACCCTAAAACAACCCTAACCCTGGTCCCTAACTCTAAAACAACCATAACCATGGGCCCTGGCCCTGACCCTAAAACAACCCTAACCCTGGGCCCTGGCCATGACCCTAAAACAACCCTAACCCTGGGCCCTGGCCCTGACCCTAAAACAACCCTAAACCTGGGCCCTGGCCCTGAGCCTAAAACCCTAACCCTGGGCCCTGGACCTGAGCCTAAAACCCTACCCCTGGGCCCTGACCCTAAAACAACCCCAACTTTGGGCCCTGCCCCTGACCCTAAAACAACGCTAACCCTGGCCCCTGGCCCTGACCCTAAAATAACCCTAACCCTGGGCCCTGGCCCTGAGGCTAAAACCCTAACCCTGGGCCCCGGGCCCTGCCCCTAAAGCCCTAACGCTGGGCCCCGGGCCCTGGTCCTAAAGCCCTAACCCTGGGCCCCGGGCCCTGGCCCTAAAGCCCTAACCCTGGGCCCCGGGCCCTGGCCCTAAAGCCCTAACCCTGGGCCCCGGGCCCTGGCCCTAAAGCCCTAACCCTGGGCCCCGGGCCCTGGCCATAAAGCCCTAACCCTGGGCCCCGGGCCCTGACACTAAAGCCCTAACCCTGGGCCCTGACCCTAAAACAACCCTAACCCTGGGCCCTGACCCTAAAACAACCCTAACCCTGGGCCCTGACCCTAAAACAACCCTAACCCTGGGCCCTGACCCTAAAACAACCCTAACCCTGGGCCCTGAACCTAAAACAACTGTAACCCAGGGCCCTGACCCTAAAACAACCCTAACCCTGGGCCCTGACTTTAAAACATCCCTAACCCTGGGCCCTGACCCTAAAACATCCCTAACCCTGGGCCCTGACACTGAGCCTAAAACCCTAACCTTGGGCTCTGGCCCTGAGCCTGAAACCCCAATCCTGGGCCCTGGCCCTGAGCCTAAAACCCTAACCCTGGGCCCTGGCCCTGAGCCTAAAACCCTAACCCTGGGCCCTAACCCTAAAAGAACCATAACCCTGGGTCCTGACCCTAAAACAACCCTAACCCTGGGCCCTGACCCTAAAAGAACCCTAACCCTGGGCCCTGACCCTAAAACAAACCTAACACTCAGCCCTGACCCTAAAACCACCATAATCCTGGGCCCTAGCCCTGACCCTAAAACAACCCTAACCCTGGGACCTGGCCATGACCCTAAAACAACCCTAACCCTGGGCCCTGGCCCTGACCCTAAAACAACCCTAAACCTGGGCCCTGGCCCTAAAACAACCCTAACCCTGGGCCCTGACCCTAAAACAACCCTAACCCTGGGCCCTGACGCGAAAACAACCGTAACCCTGGGCACTGACCCTAAAACAACCCTAACCCTGGGCCCTGACCCTAAAACAACCCTAACTCTCGGCCCTGACCCTAAAACAACCCTAACCCGGGGCCCTGACCCTAAAACAACACTAACCCTGGGCCCTAATCCTAAAACCCTAACCCTGGGCCCTGGCCCTGAGCCTAAAACCCTATCTCTGGTCCCTGGCCCTGAGCCTAAAACCCTAACCCTGCGCCCTGGCCCTGAGCCTAAAACCTTAACCCTGGGCCCTGGCCCTGAGCCTAAAACCCTAACCCTGGGCCCTGGCCCTGAGCCGAAAACCCTAACCTTGGGCTCGGGCCCTAAGCCTGAAACCCCAACCCTGGGCCCTGGCCCTGAGCCTAAAACCCTAACCCTGGGCCCTGGCCCTGAGCCTAAAACCCTAACCCTGGGCCCTAAACCTAAGAGAACCATAACCCTAGACCCTGACCCTAAAACAACCCTAACCCTGGGCCCTGACCCTAAAACAACCCTAACCCTGGGCCCTGACCCTAAAACAACCCTAAACCTGGGCCCTGACCCTAAAACAACCATAACCCTGGGCCCTGGCCCTGACCCTAAAACAACCCTAACCCTGGGACCTGGCCATGACCCTAAAACAACCATAACCCTGGGCCCTGGCCCTGACCCTAAAACAACCCTAAACCTGGGCCCTGGCCCTGAGCCTAAAACCATAACCCTGGGCCCTGGACCTGAGCCTAAAACCCTAACCCTGGGCCCTGAACCTAAAACAACCCTAACTTTGGGCCCTGGCCCTGACCCTAAAACCCTAACCCTGGGCCCTGACCCTAAAACCCTAACCCTGGGCCCTGACCCTAAATCCCTAACCCTGGGCCCTGACCCTAAAAAAACCCTAACTCTGGGCCCTGGCCCTGCCCTAAAACAACCCTAACCTTGGGCCCTGGCCCTGAGCCTAAAACCCTATCCCTGGGCCCTGGCCCTGAGCCTAAAACCCTAACCCTGGGCCCTGACCCTAAAACAACCCTAAACCTGGGCCTTGGCCCTGACCCTAAAACAACACTAACCCTGGGCCCTGACCCTAAAACAACCCTAACCCTAGACCCTGACCCTAAAACAACCCTAAACCTGGGCCCTGACCCTAAAACAACCCTAACCCTGGGCCCTGACGCTAAAACAACCCTAACCCTGGGCCCTGACCCTAAAACAAACCTAACCCTGGGCCCTGACCCGAAAACAACCCTAACCCTGGGCCCTGACCCGAAAACAACCCTAACCCGGGGCCCTGACCCTAAAACAACACTAACCCTGGGCCCTGACCCTAAAACCCTAACCCTGGGCCCTGGCCCTGAGCCTAAAACCCTATCTCTGGTCCCTGGCCCTGAGCCTAAAACCCTAACCCTGCGCCCTGGCCCTGAGCCTAAAACCTTAACCCTGGGCCCTGGCCCTGAGCCTAAAACCCTACCCCTGGGCCCTAACACTAAAACAACCATAACCATGGGCCCTGACCCTAAAACAACCCTAACCCTTGGCCCTGACCCTAAAACAACCCCAACCCTGGGCCCTGACCCTAAAACAACCCTAACCCTGGGCTCTGACCCTAAAACAACCATAACCCTGGGCCCTGGCCCTGACCCTAAAACAACCCTAACCCTGGGCCCTAGCCATGACCCTAAAACAACCCTAACCCTGGGCCCTGACACTGAGCCTAAAACCCTAACCTTGGGCTCTGTCCCTGAGCCTGAAACCCCAATCCTGGGCCGTGGCCCAGAGCCTAAAACAACGCTAACCCTGGGCCCTGGCCCTGACCCTATAACAAACCTAACCCTGGGCCCTGACCCTAAAACACCCCTAACCCTGGGCCCTGACCCTAAAACAACACTAAACCTGGGCCCTGACCCTAAAACAACACTAACCATGGGCCCTGACCCTAAAACAACACTAACCCTGGGCCCTGACCCTAAAACAACCCTAACTTAGGGCCCCGGGCCCTGACCCTAAAACAACCCTAACCCTGGGCCCCGGGCCCTGACCCTAAAGCCCTAACCCTGGGCCCCGGGCCCAGGTCCTAAAGCGCTAACCCTGGGCCCCGGACCCTGACCCTCAAGCCCTAACCCTGGGCCCCGGGCCCTGCCCCTAAAGCCCTAACCCTGGGCCCCGGGCCCTGCCCCTAAAGCCCTAACCCTGGGCCCCGGGCCCTGGCCCTAAAGCCCTAACCCTGGGCGCCGGGCCCTGGCCATAAAGCCCTAACCCTGGGCCCCGAGCCCTGGCCCTAAAGCCCTAACCCTGGGCCCCGGGCCCTGGCCCTAAAGCCCTAACCCTGGGCCACGGGCCCTGGCCCTAAAACCGTAACCCTGGGCCAGGGGCCCTGAGCCTAAAACCCTAACCCTGGGCCCTGGCCCTGAGCCTAAAACCCTAACCCTGGGACCTGGCCCTGAGCCTAAAACCCTAACCCTGGGCCCAGGCCCTGAGCCTAAAACCCTAACCCTGGGCCCTGGCCCTCAGCCTAAAACCCTAACCTTGGGCTCTGGCCCTGAGCCTGAAACCCCAACCCTGGGCCCTGGACCTGAGCCTGAAACCCTAACCCTGGGCTCTAACCCTAAAACAAACCTAACCATGGGCCCTGACCCTAAAACAACCCTAACCCTGGGCCCTGACCCTAAAACAACCCTAAACCTGGGCCCTGACCCTAAAACAACCCCAACCCTGGGCCCTGACGCTAAAACAACCCTAACCCTGGGCACTGACCCTAAAACAACCCTAACCCTGGGCCCTGACCCTAAAACAACCCTAACTCTGGGCCCTGACCCTAAAACAACCCTAACCCGGGGCCCTGACCCTGAAACAACACTAACCCTGGGCCCTAATCCTAAAACCCTAACCCTGGGCCCTGGCCCTGAGCCTAAAACCCTATCTCTGGTCCCTGGCCCTGAGCCTAAAACCCTAACCCTGCGCCCTGGCCCTGAGCCTAAAATCTTAACCCTGGGCCCTGGCCCTGAGCCTAAAACCCTAACCCTGGGCCCTGGCCCTGAGCCGAAAACCCTAACCTTGGGCTCGGGCCCTAAGCCTGAAACCCCAACCCTGGGCCCTGGCCCTGAGCCTAAAACCCTAACCCTGGGCCCTGGCCCTGAGCCTAAAACCCTAACCCTAGGCCCTAAACCTAAGAGAACCATAACCCTAGGCCCTGACCCTAAAACAACCCTAACCCTGGGCCCTGACCCTAAAACAACCCTAACCCTGGGCCCTGACCCTAAAACAACCCTAACCCTGGGCTCTGACCCTAAAACAACCATAACCCTGGGCCCTGGCCCTGACCCTAAAACAACCCTAACCCTGGGACCTGGCCATGACCCTAAAACAACCATAACCCTGGGCCCTGGCCCTGACCCTAAAACAACCCTAAACCTGGGCCCTGGCCCTGAGCCTAAAACCATGACCCTGGGCCCTGGACCTGAGCCTAAAACCCTAACCCTGGGCCCTGAACCTAAAACAACCCTAACTTTGGGCCCTGGCCCTGACCCTAAAACCCTAACCCTGGGCCCTGACCCTAAAACCCTAACCCTGGGCCCTGACCCTAAATCCCTAACCCTGGGCCCTGACCCTAAAAAAACCCTAACTCTGGGCCCTGACCCTAAAACAACCCTAACACTGGGCCCTGACCCTAAAACAACCCTAACCCTGGGCCCTGGCCCTGCCCTAAAACAACCCAAACCCTGGGCCCTGGCCCTGAGCCTAAAACCCGAACCCTGGGCCCTGGACCTGAGCCTAAAACCCTAACCCTGGGCCCTGACGCTAAAACAACCCTAACTTTGGGCCCTGGCCCTGACCCTAAAACACCCCTAGCCCTGGGCCCTGGCCCTGACCCTAAAACAACCCTAACCCTGGGCCCTGGTCCTCACCCTAAAACAACCCTAACCCAGGGCCCTGGCCCTGAGCCTAAAACCCTAACCCTGGGCCTTGGCCCTGAGCCGAAAACCCTAACCTTGGGCTCTGGCCCTGAGCCTGAAACCCCAACCCTAGGCCCTGGCCCTGAGCCTAAAACCCTAACCCTGGGCCCTGGCCCTGAGCCTGAAACCCTAACCCTGGGCCCTAACACTAAAACAACCATAACCATGGGCCCTGACCCTAAAACAACCCTAAACCTTGGCCCTGACCCTAAAACAACCCCAACCCTGGGCCCTGACCCTAAAACAAACCTAACCCTGGGCTCTGACCCTAAAACAACCATAACCCTGGGCCCTGGCCCTGACCCTAAAACAATCCTAACCCTGGGCCCTAGCCATGACCCTAAAACAACCCTAACCCTGAGCCCTGGACCTGACCCTAAAAGAAGCCTAAACCTGGGCCCTGGCCCTGAGCATAAAACCCTATCCCTGGGACCTGGACCTGAGCCTAAAACCCTAACCCTGGGCCCTGAGCCTAAAACAACCCTAAACCTGGGCCCTGGCCCTGACCCTAAAACAACCCTAACCCTGGGCCCTGACCCTAAAACAACCCTAACCCTGGGCCCTGACCCTAAAACAACCCTAACCCTGGGCCCTGACACTAAAACAACCCTAACCCTGGGCCCTGACCCTAAAACAACCCTATCCCTGGGCCCTGACCCTAAAACAACCCTAAACCTGGGCCGGGACCCTAAAACAACCCTATCCCTGGGCCCTGACCCTAAAACACCCCTAACCCTGGGCTCTGTCCCTAAAACAACACTAACCCTGGGCCCTGACCCTAAAACAACCCTAACCCTGGGCCCCGAACCTAAAACAACCCTAACTTAGGGCCCCGGGCCCTGACCCTAAAACAACCCTAACCCTGGGCCCCGGGCGCTGACCCTAAAGCCCTAACCCTAGGCCCCGGGCCCTGGTCCTAAAGCCCTAAACCTGGACCCCGGGCCCTGACCCTAAGCCCTAACCCTGTGCCCCGGGCCCTGCCCCCTAAAGCCCTAACCCTGGGCCCCGGGCCCTGGCCCTAAAGCCCTAAACCTGGGCCCCGGGCCCTGGCCCTACAGCCCTAACCCTGGGCCACGGGCCCTGGTCCTAAAGCCCTAAACCTGGACCCCGGGCCCTGACCCTAAGCCCTAACCCTGGGCCCCGGGCCCTGCCGCCTAAAGCCCTAACCCTGGGCCCCGGGCCCTGGCCCTAAAGCCCTAACCCTGGGCCCCGGGCCCTGGCCCTACAGCCCTAACCCTGGGCCACGGGCCCTGGCCCTGAAGCCCTAACCCTTGGCCCCGGGCCCTGGCCCTGAAGCCCTAACCCTGGGCCCTGGGCCCTGGCCCTAACGCCCTAACCCTGGGCCACGGGCCCTGGCCCTAAAGCCCTAACCCTGGGCCCGGGGCCCTAAGCCTAAAACCCTAACCCTGGGCCCTGGCCCTGAGCCTAAAACCCTAACCCTGGGCCCTGGCCCTCAGCCTAAAACCCTAACCCTGGGCCCTGGCCCGGAGCCTAAAACCCTAACCCTGGGACGTGGCCCTGAGCCTAAAACCCTAATCCTGGGCTCTGGCCCTGAGCGTAAAACCTTAACCCTGGGCCCTGACCCTGAACCTAAAGCCCTAAACTTGGGCTCTGGCCCTGAGCCTGAAACCCCAACCCTGGGCCCTAGACCTGAGCCTGAAACCCTAACCCTGGGCCCTGACCCTACAACAAACCTAACCCTGGGCCCTGACGCTAAAACAACCCTAACCCTAGGCCCTGACCCTAAAACAACCCCAACCCTGGGCCCTGAACCTAAAACAACCCTAACCCAGGGCCCTGACCCTAAAACAACACTAAACCTGGGCCCTGACCCTAAAACAACACTAACTCTGGGCCCTGACCCTAAAACAACCCTAACCCAGGGTCCTGACCCTAAAACAACCCTAACCCAGGGCCCTGACCCCAAAACAACACTAACCCTGGGCCCTGAACCTAAAACAACACTAACCCTGGGCCCTGACCCTAAAACAACCCTAACTTAGGGCCCCGGGCCCTGACCCTAAAACAACCCTAACCCTGGGCCCCGGGCCCTGGCCCTAAAGCCCTAAACCTGGTCCCCGGGCCCAGGCCCTAAAGCCCTAACCCTGGACCACGGGCCCTGTCCCTAAAGCCCTAACCCTGGGCCACGGGCCCTGGCCCTAAAACCCTAACCCTGGGCCCTGGCACTGAGCCTAAAATCCTAACCCTGGGCCCTGACCCTAAAAAAACCCTAACCCTGGGCCCTGACCCTAAAGCAACCCTAACCCTGGGACCTGACCCTAAAACAACCCTAACCATGGGCCCTGACCCTAAAACAACCCTAACCCTGGGCCCTGACCCGAAAACAACCCTAACCCTGGGCCCTGACCCCAAAACAACCCTAACCCTGGGCCCTGTCCCTAAAACAACCCTAACCCTGGGCCCTGACCCTAAAACAACCCGAACCCTTGGCCCTGACCCTAAATCAACCCCAACCCTGGGCCCTGACCCTAAAACAACCCTAACCCTGGTCCCTAACTCTAAAACAACCATAACCATGGGCCCTGGCCCTGACCCTAAAACACCCCTAGCCCTGGGCCCTGGCCATGACCCTAAAACAACCCTAACCCTGGGCCCTGGCCCTCACCCTAAAACAACCCTAACCCAGGGCCCTGGCCCTGAGCCTAAAACCCTAACCCTGGGCCTTGGCCCTGAGCCGAAAACCCTAACCTTGGGCTCTGGCCCTGAGCCTGAAACCCCAACCCTAGGCCCTGGCCCTGAGCCTAAAACCCTAACCCTGGGCCCTGGCCCTGAGCCTGAAACCCTAACCCTGGGCCCTAACACTAAAACAACCATAACCATGGGCCCTGACCCTAAAACAACCCTAAACCTTGGCCCTGACCCTAAAACAACCCCAACCCTGGGCCCTGACCCTAAAACAAACCTAACCCTGGGCTCTGACCCTAAAACAACCATAACCCTGGGCCCTGGCCCTGACCCTAAAACAATCCTAACCCTGGGCCCTGGCCATGACCCTAAAACAACCCTAACCCTGAGCCCTGGACCTGACCCTAAAAGAAGACTAAACCTGGGCCCTGGCCCTGAGCATAAAACCCTATCCCTGGGACCTGGACCTGAGCCTAAAACCCTAACCCTGGGCCCTGAGCCTAAAACAACCCTAAACCTGGGCCCTGGCCCTGACCCTAAAACAACCCTAACCCTGGGCCCTGACCCTAAAACAACCCTAACCCTGGGCCCTGACCCTAAAACAACCCTAACCCTGGGCCCTGACCCTAAAACAACCCTAACCCTGGGCCCTGAACCTAAAACAACTGTAACCCAGGGCCCTGACCCTAAAACAACCCTAACCCTGGGCCCTGACTTTAAAACATCCCTACCCCTGGGCCCTGACCCTAAAACAACCCTAACCCTGGGCCCTGACACTGAGCCTAAAACCCTAACCTTGGGCTCTGGCCCTGAGCCTGAAACCCCAATCCTGGGCCCTGGCCCTGAGCCTAAAACCCTAACCCTGGGCCCTGGCCCTGAGCCTAAAACCCTAACCCTGGGCCCTAACCCTAAAAGAACCATAACCCTGGGTCCTGACCCTAAAACAACCCTAACCCTGGGCCCTGACCCTAAAAGAACCCTAACCCTGGGCCCTGACCCTAAAACAAACCTAACTCTCAGCCCTGACCCTAAAACCACCATAACCCTGGGCCCTAGCCCTGACCCTAAAACAACCCTAACCCTGGGACCTGGCCATGACCCTAAAACAACCCTAACCCTGGGCCCTGGCCCTGACTCTAAAACAACCCTAAACCTGGGCCCTGGCCCTAAAACAACCCTAAACCTGGGCCCTGACCCTAAAACAACCCTAACCCTGGGCCCTGACGCTAAAACAGCCCTAACCCTGGGCACTGACCCTAAAACAACCCTAACCCTGGGCCCTGACCCTAAAACAACCCTAACTCTCGGCCCTGACCCTAAAACAACCCTAACCCGGGGCCCTGACCCTAAAACAACACTAACCCTGGGCCCTAATCCTAAAACCCTAACCCTGGGCCCTGGCCCTGAGCCTAAAACCCTATCTCTGGTCCCTGGCCCTGAGCCTAAAACCCTAACCCTGCGCCCTGGCCCTGAGCCTAAAACCTTAACCCTGGGCCCTGGCCCTGAGCCTAAAACCCTAACCCTGGGCCCTGGCCCTGAGCCGAAAACCCTAACCTTGGGCTCGGGCCCTAAGCCTGAAACCCCAACCCTGGGCCCTGGCCCTGAGCCTAAAACCCTAACCCTGGGCCCTGGCCCTGAGCCTAAAACCCTAACCCTGGGCCCTAAACCTAAGAGAACCATAACCCTAGACCCTGACCCTAAAACAACCCTAACCCTGGGCCCTGACCCTAAAACAACCCTAACCCTGGGCCCTGACCCTAAAACAACCCTAAACCTGGGCCCTGACCCTAAAACAACCATAACCCTGGGCCCTGGCCCTGACCCTAAAACAACCCTAACCCTGGGACCTGGCCATGACCCTAAAACAACCATAACCCTGGGCCCTGGCCCTGACCCTAAAACAACCCTAAACCTGGGCCCTGGCCCTGAGCCTAAAACCATAACCCTGGGCCCTGGACCTGAGCCTAAAACCCTAACCCTGGGCCCTGAACCTAAAACAACCCTAACTTTGGGCCCTGGCCCTGACCCTAAAACCCTAACCCTGGGCCCTGACCCTAAAACCCTAACCCTGGGCCCTGACCCTAAATCCCTAACCCTGGGCCCTGACCCTAAAAAAACCCTAACTCTGGGCCCTGGCCCTGCCCTAAAACAACCCTAACCTTGGGCCCTGGCCCTGAGCCTAAAACCCTATCCCTGGGCCCTGGCCCTGAGCCTAAAACCCTAACCCTGGGCCCTGACCCTAAAACAACCCTAAACCTGGGCCTTGGCCCTGACCCTAAAACAACACTAACCCTGGGCCCTGACCCTAAAACAACCCTAACCCTAGACCCTGACCCTAAAACAACCCTAAACCTGGGCCCTGACCCTAAAACAACCCTAACCCTGGGCCCTGACGCTAAAACAACCCTAACCCTGGGCCCTGACCCTAAAACAAACCTAACCCTGGGCCCTGACCCGAAAACAACCCTAACCCTGGGCCCTGACCCGAAAACAACCCTAACCCGGGGCCCTGACCCTAAAACAACACTAACCCTGGGCCCTGACCCTAAAACCCTAACCCTGGGCCCTGGCCCTGAGCCTAAAACCCTATCTCTGGTCCCTGGCCCTGAGCCTAAAACCCTAACCCTGCGCCCTGGCCCTGAGCCTAAAACCTTAACCCTGGGCCCTGGCCCTGAGCCTAAAACCCTACCCCTGGGCCCTAACACTAAAACAACCATAACCATGGGCCCTGACCCTAAAACAACCCTAACCCTTGGCCCTGACCCTAAAACAACCCCAACCCTGGGCCCTGACCCTAAAACAACCCTAACCCTGGGCTCTGACCCTAAAACAACCATAACCCTGGGCCCTGGCCCTGACCCTAAAACAACCCTAACCCTGGGCCCTAGCCATGACCCTAAAACAACCCTAACCCTGGGCCCTGACACTGAGCCTAAAACCCTAACCTTGGGCTCTGTCCCTGAGCCTGAAACCCCAATCCTGGGCCCTGGCCCAGAGCCTAAAACAACGCTAACCCTGGGCCCTGGCCCTGACCCTATAACAAACCTAACCCTGGGCCCTGACCCTAAAACACCCCTAACCCTGGGCCCTGACCCTAAAACAACACTAAACCTGGGCCCTGACCCTAAAACAACACTAACCATGGGCCCTGACCCTAAAACAACACTAACCCTGGGCCCTGACCCTAAAACAACCCTAACTTAGGGCCCCGGGCCCTGACCCTAAAACAACCCTAACCCTGGGCCCCGGGCCCTGACCCTAAAGCCCTAACCCTGGGCCCCGGGCCCAGGTCCTAAAGCGCTAACCCTGGGCCCCGGACCCTGACCCTCAAGCCCTAACCCTGGGCCCCGGGCCCTGCCCCTAAAGCCCTAACCCTGGGCCCCGGGCCCTGCCCCTAAAGCCCTAACCCTGGGCCCCGGGCCCTGGCCCTAAAGCCCTAACCCTGGGCGCCGGGCCCTGGCCATAAAGCCCTAACCCTGGGCCCCGAGCCCTGGCCCTAAAGCCCTAACCCTGGGCCCCGGGCCCTGGCCCTAAAGCCCTAACCCTGGGCCACGGGCCCTGGCCCTAAAACCGTAACCCTGGGCCAGGGGCCCTGAGCCTAAAACCCTAACCCTGGGCCCTGGCCCTGAGCCTAAAACCCTAACCCTGGGACCTGGCCCTGAGCCTAAAACCCTAACCCTGGGCCCAGGCCCTGAGCCTAAAACCCTAACCCTGGGCCCTGGCCCTGAGCCTAAAACCCTATCTCTGGTCCCTGGCCCTGACCCTAAAACCCTAACCCTGGGCCCTGGCCCTGAGCCTAAAACCCTATCTCTGGTCCCTGGCCCTGAGCCTAAAACCCTAACCCTGCGCCCTGGCCCTGAGCCTAAAACCTTAACCCTGGGCCCTGGCCCTGAGCCTAAAACCCTACCCCTGGGCCCTAACACTAAAACAACCATAACCATGGGCCCTGACCCTAAAACAACCCTAACCCTTGGCCCTGACCCTAAAACAACCCCAACCCTGGGCCCTGACCCTAAAACAACCCTAACCCTGGGCTCTGACCCTAAAACAACCATAACCCTGGGCCCTGGCCCTGACCCTAAAACAACCCTAACCCTGGGCCCTAGCCATGACCCTAAAACAACCCTAACCCTGGGCCCTGACACTGAGCCTAAAACCCTAACCTTGGGCTCTGTCCCTGAGCCTGAAACCCCAATCCTGGGCCCTGGCCCAGAGCCTAAAACAACGCTAACCCTGGGCCCTGGCCCTGACCCTATAACAAACCTAACCCTGGGCCCTGACCCTAAAACACCCCTAACCCTGGGCCCTGACCCTAAAACAACACTAAACCTGGGCCCTGACCCTAAAACAACACTAACCATGGGCCCTGACCGTAAAACAACACTAACCCTGGGCCCTGACCCTAAAACAACCCTAACTTAGGGCCCCGGGCCCTGACCCTAAAACAACCCTAACCCTGGGCCCCGGGCCCTGACCCTAAAGCCCTAACCCTGGGCCCCGGGCCCAGGTCCTAAAGCGCTAACCCTGGGCCCCGGACCCTGACCCTCAAGCCCTAACCCTGGGCCCCGGGCCCTGCCCCTAAAGCCCTAACCCTGGGCCCCGGGCCCTGCCCCTAAAGCCCTAACCCTGGGCCCCGGGCCCTGGCCCTAAAGCCCTAACCCTGGGCGCCGGGCCCTGGCCATAAAGCCCTAACCCTGGGCCCCGAGCCCTGGCCCTAAAGCCCTAACCCTGGGCCCCGGGCCCTGGCCCTAAAGCCCTAACCCTGGGCCACGGGCCCTGGCCCTAAAACCGTAACCCTGGGCCAGGGGCCCTGAGCCTAAAACCCTAACCCTGGGCCCTGGCCCTGAGCCTAAAACCCTAACCCTGGGACCTGGCCCTGAGCCTAAAACCCTAACCCTGGGCCCAGGCCCTGAGCCTAAAACCCTAACCCTGGGCCCTGGCCCTCAGCCTAAAACCCTAACCTTGGGCTCTGGCCCTGAGCCTGAAACCCCAACCCTGGGCCCTGGACCTGAGCCTGAAACCCTAACCCTGGGCTCTAACCCTAAAACAAACCTAACCATGGGCCCTGACCCTAAAACAACCCTAACCCTGGGCCCTGACCCTAAAACAACCCTAAACCTGGGCCCTGACCCTAAAACAACCCCAACCCTGGGCCCTGACGCTAAAACAACCCTAACCCTGGGCACTGACCCTAAAACAACCCTAACCCTGGGCCCTGACCCTAAAACAACCCTAACTCTGGGCCCTGACCCTAAAACAACCCTAACCCGGGGCCCTGACCCTGAAACAACACTAACCCTGGGCCCTAATCCTAAAACCCTAACCCTGGGCCCTGGCCCTGAGCCTAAAACCCTATCTCTGGTCCCTGGCCCTGAGCCTAAAACCCTAACCCTGCGCCCTGGCCCTGAGCCTAAAATCTTAACCCTGGGCCCTGGCCCTGAGCCTAAAACCCTAACCCTGGGCCCTGGCCCTGAGCCGAAAACCCTAACCTTGGGCTCGGGCCCTAAGCCTGAAACCCCAACCCTGGGCCCTGGCCCTGAGCCTAAAACCCTAACCCTGGGCCCTGGCCCTGAGCCTAAAACCCTAACCCTAGGCCCTAAACCTAAGAGAACCATAACCCTAGGCCCTGACCCTAAAACAACCCTAACCCTGGGCCCTGACCCTAAAACAACCCTAACCCTGGGCCCTGACCCTAAAACAACCCTAACCCTGGGCTCTGACCCTAAAACAACCATAACCCTGGGCCCTGGCCCTGACCCTAAAACAACCCTAACCCTGGGACCTGGCCATGACCCTAAAACAACCATAACCCTGGGCCCTGGCCCTGACCCTAAAACAACCCTAAACCTGGGCCCTGGCCCTGAGCCTAAAACCATGACCCTGGGCCCTGGACCTGAGCCTAAAACCCTAACCCTGGGCCCTGAACCTAAAACAACCCTAACTTTGGGCCCTGGCCCTGACCCTAAAACCCTAACCCTGGGCCCTGACCCTAAAACCCTAACCCTGGGCCCTGACCCTAAATCCCTAACCCTGGGCCCTGACCCTAAAAAAACCCTAACTCTGGGCCCTGACCCTAAAACAACCCTAACACTGGGCCCTGACCCTAAAACAACCCTAACCCTGGGCCCTGGCCCTGCCCTAAAACAACCCAAACCCTGGGCCCTGGCCCTGAGCCTAAAACCCGAACCCTGGGCCCTGGACCTGAGCCTAAAACCCTAACCCTGGGCCCTGACGCTAAAACAACCCTAACTTTGGGCCCTGGCCCTGACCCTAAAACACCCCTAGCCCTGGGCCCTGGCCCTGACCCTAAAACAACCCTAACCCTGGGCCCTGGCCCTCACCCTAAAACAACCCTAACCCAGGGCCCTGGCCCTGAGCCTAAAACCCTAACCCTGGGCCTTGGCCCTGAGCCGAAAACCCTAACCTTGGGCTCTGGCCCTGAGCCTGAAACCCCAACCCTAGGCCCTGGCCCTGAGCCTAAAACCCTAACCCTGGGCCCTGGCCCTGAGCCTGAAACCCTAACCCTGGGCCCTAACACTAAAACAACCATAACCATGGGCCCTGACCCTAAAACAACCCTAAACCTTGGCCCTGACCCTAAAACAACCCCAACCCTGGGCCCTGACCCTAAAACAAACCTAACCCTGGGCTCTGACCCTAAAACAACCATAACCCTGGGCCCTGGCCCTGACCCTAAAACAATCCTAACCCTGGGCCCTAGCCATGACCCTAAAACAACCCTAACCCTGAGCCCTGGACCTGACCCTAAAAGAAGCCTAAACCTGGGCCCTGGCCCTGAGCATAAAACCCTATCCCTGGGACCTGGACCTGAGCCTAAAACCCTAACCCTGGGCCCTGAGCCTAAAACAACCCTAAACCTGGGCCCTGGCCCTGACCCGAAAACAACCCTAACCCTGGGCCCTGACCCCAAAACAACCCTAACCCTGGGCCCTGTCCCTAAAACAACCCTAACCCTGGGCCCTGACCCTAAAACAACCCGAACCCTTGGCCCTGACCCTAAATCAACCCCAACCCTGGGCCCTGACCCTAAAACAACCCTAACCCTGGTCCCTAACTCTAAAACAACCATAACCATGGGCCCTGGCCCTGACCCTAAAACACCCCTAGCCCTGGGCCCTGGCCATGACCCTAAAACAACCCTAACCCTGGGCCCTGGCCCTCACCCTAAAACAACCCTAACCCAGGGCCCTGGCCCTGAGCCTAAAACCCTAACCCTGGGCCTTGGCCCTGAGCCGAAAACCCTAACCTTGGGCTCTGGCCCTGAGCCTGAAACCCCAACCCTAGGCCCTGGCCCTGAGCCTAAAACCCTAACCCTGGGCCCTGGCCCTGAGCCTGAAACCCTAACCCTGGGCCCTAACACTAAAACAACCATAACCATGGGCCCTGACCCTAAAACAACCCTAAACCTTGGCCCTGACCCTAAAACAACCCCAACCCTGGGCCCTGACCCTAAAACAAACCTAACCCTGGGCTCTGACCCTAAAACAACCATAACCCTGGGCCCTGGCCCTGACCCTAAAACAATCCTAACCCTGGGCCCTGGCCATGACCCTAAAACAACCCTAACCCTGAGCCCTGGACCTGACCCTAAAAGAAGACTAAACCTGGGCCCTGGCCCTGAGCATAAAACCCTATCCCTGGGACCTGGACCTGAGCCTAAAACCCTAACCCTGGGCCCTGAGCCTAAAACAACCCTAAACCTGGGCCCTGGCCCTGACCCTAAAACAACCCTAACCCTGGGCCCTGACCCTAAAACAACCCTAACCCTGGGCCCTGACCCTAAAACAACCCTAACCCTGGGCCCTGACCCTAAAACAACCCTAACCCTGGGCCCTGAACCTAAAACAACTGTAACCCAGGGCCCTGACCCTAAAACAACCCTAACCCTGGGCCCTGACTTTAAAACATCCCTACCCCTGGGCCCTGACCCTAAAACAACCCTAACCCTGGGCCCTGACACTGAGCCTAAAACCCTAACCTTGGGCTCTGGCCCTGAGCCTGAAACCCCAATCCTGGGCCCTGGCCCTGAGCCTAAAACCCTAACCCTGGGCCCTGGCCCTGAGCCTAAAACCCTAACCCTGGGCCCTAACCCTAAAAGAACCATAACCCTGGGTCCTGACCCTAAAACAACCCTAACCCTGGGCCCTGACCCTAAAAGAACCCTAACCCTGGGCCCTGACCCTAAAACAAACCTAACTCTCAGCCCTGACCCTAAAACCACCATAACCCTGGGCCCTAGCCCTGACCCTAAAACAACCCTAACCCTGGGACCTGGCCATGACCCTAAAACAACCCTAACCCTGGGCCCTGGCCCTGACTCTAAAACAACCCTAAACCTGGGCCCTGGCCCTAAAACAACCCTAAACCTGGGCCCTGACCCTAAAACAACCCTAACCCTGGGCCCTGACGCTAAAACAGCCCTAACCCTGGGCACTGACCCTAAAACAACCCTAACCCTGGGCCCTGACCCTAAAACAACCCTAACTCTCGGCCCTGACCCTAAAACAACCCTAACCCGGGGCCCTGACCCTAAAACAACACTAACCCTGGGCCCTAATCCTAAAACCCTAACCCTGGGCCCTGGCCCTGAGCCTAAAACCCTATCTCTGGTCCCTGGCCCTGAGCCTAAAACCCTAACCCTGCGCCCTGGCCCTGAGCCTAAAACCTTAACCCTGGGCCCTGGCCCTGAGCCTAAAACCCTAACCCTGGGCCCTGGCCCTGAGCCGAAAACCCTAACCTTGGGCTCGGGCCCTAAGCCTGAAACCCCAACCCTGGGCCCTGGCCCTGAGCCTAAAACCCTAACCCTGGGCCCTGGCCCTGAGCCTAAAACCCTAACCCTGGGCCCTAAACCTAAGAGAACCATAACCCTAGACCCTGACCCTAAAACAACCCTAACCCTGGGCCCTGACCCTAAAACAACCCTAACCCTGGGCCCTGACCCTAAAACAACCCTAAACCTGGGCCCTGACCCTAAAACAACCATAACCCTGGGCCCTGGCCCTGACCCTAAAACAACCCTAACCCTGGGACCTGGCCATGACCCTAAAACAACCATAACCCTGGGCCCTGGCCCTGACCCTAAAACAACCCTAAACCTGGGCCCTGGCCCTGAGCCTAAAACCATAACCCTGGGCCCTGGACCTGAGCCTAAAACCCTAACCCTGGGCCCTGAACCTAAAACAACCCTAACTTTGGGCCCTGGCCCTGACCCTAAAACCCTAACCCTGGGCCCTGACCCTAAAACCCTAACCCTGGGCCCTGACCCTAAATCCCTAACCCTGGGCCCTGACCCTAAAAAAACCCTAACTCTGGGCCCTGGCCCTGCCCTAAAACAACCCTAACCTTGGGCCCTGGCCCTGAGCCTAAAACCCTATCCCTGGGCCCTGGCCCTGAGCCTAAAACCCTAACCCTGGGCCCTGACCCTAAAACAACCCTAAACCTGGGCCTTGGCCCTGACCCTAAAACAACACTAACCCTGGGCCCTGACCCTAAAACAACCCTAACCCTAGACCCTGACCCTAAAACAACCCTAAACCTGGGCCCTGACCCTAAAACAACCCTAACCCTGGGCCCTGACGCTAAAACAACCCTAACCCTGGGCCCTGACCCTAAAACAAACCTAACCCTGGGCCCTGACCCGAAAACAACCCTAACCCTGGGCCCTGACCCGAAAACAACCCTAACCCGGGGCCCTGACCCTAAAACAACACTAACCCTGGGCCCTGACCCTAAAACCCTAACCCTGGGCCCTGGCCCTGAGCCTAAAACCCTATCTCTGGTCCCTGGCCCTGAGCCTAAAACCCTAACCCTGCGCCCTGGCCCTGAGCCTAAAACCTTAACCCTGGGCCCTGGCCCTGAGCCTAAAACCCTACCCCTGGGCCCTAACACTAAAACAACCATAACCATGGGCCCTGACCCTAAAACAACCCTAACCCTTGGCCCTGACCCTAAAACAACCCCAACCCTGGGCCCTGACCCTAAAACAACCCTAACCCTGGGCTCTGACCCTAAAACAACCATAACCCTGGGCCCTGGCCCTGACCCTAAAACAACCCTAACCCTGGGCCCTAGCCATGACCCTAAAACAACCCTAACCCTGGGCCCTGACACTGAGCCTAAAACCCTAACCTTGGGCTCTGTCCCTGAGCCTGAAACCCCAATCCTGGGCCCTGGCCCAGAGCCTAAAACAACGCTAACCCTGGGCCCTGGCCCTGACCCTATAACAAACCTAACCCTGGGCCCTGACCCTAAAACACCCCTAACCCTGGGCCCTGACCCTAAAACAACACTAAACCTGGGCCCTGACCCTAAAACAACACTAACCATGGGCCCTGACCCTAAAACAACACTAACCCTGGGCCCTGACCCTAAAACAACCCTAACTTAGGGCCCCGGGCCCTGACCCTAAAACAACCCTAACCCTGGGCCCCGGGCCCTGACCCTAAAGCCCTAACCCTGGGCCCCGGGCCCAGGTCCTAAAGCGCTAACCCTGGGCCCCGGACCCTGACCCTCAAGCCCTAACCCTGGGCCCCGGGCCCTGCCCCTAAAGCCCTAACCCTGGGCCCCGGGCCCTGCCCCTAAAGCCCTAACCCTGGGCCCCGGGCCCTGGCCCTAAAGCCCTAACCCTGGGCGCCGGGCCCTGGCCATAAAGCCCTAACCCTGGGCCCCGAGCCCTGGCCCTAAAGCCCTAACCCTGGGCCCCGGGCCCTGGCCCTAAAGCCCTAACCCTGGGCCACGGGCCCTGGCCCTAAAACCGTAACCCTGGGCCAGGGGCCCTGAGCCTAAAACCCTAACCCTGGGCCCTGGCCCTGAGCCTAAAACCCTAACCCTGGGACCTGGCCCTGAGCCTAAAACCCTAACCCTGGGCCCAGGCCCTGAGCCTAAAACCCTAACCCTGGGCCCTGGCCCTGAGCCTAAAACCCTATCTCTGGTCCCTGGCCCTGACCCTAAAACCCTAACCCTGGGCCCTGGCCCTGAGCCTAAAACCCTATCTCTGGTCCCTGGCCCTGAGCCTAAAACCCTAACCCTGCGCCCTGGCCCTGAGCCTAAAACCTTAACCCTGGGCCCTGGCCCTGAGCCTAAAACCCTACCCCTGGGCCCTAACACTAAAACAACCATAACCATGGGCCCTGACCCTAAAACAACCCTAACCCTTGGCCCTGACCCTAAAACAACCCCAACCCTGGGCCCTGACCCTAAAACAACCCTAACCCTGGGCTCTGACCCTAAAACAACCATAACCCTGGGCCCTGGCCCTGACCCTAAAACAACCCTAACCCTGGGCCCTAGCCATGACCCTAAAACAACCCTAACCCTGGGCCCTGACACTGAGCCTAAAACCCTAACCTTGGGCTCTGTCCCTGAGCCTGAAACCCCAATCCTGGGCCCTGGCCCAGAGCCTAAAACAACGCTAACCCTGGGCCCTGGCCCTGACCCTATAACAAACCTAACCCTGGGCCCTGACCCTAAAACACCCCTAACCCTGGGCCCTGACCCTAAAACAACACTAAACCTGGGCCCTGACCCTAAAACAACACTAACCATGGGCCCTGACCGTAAAACAACACTAACCCTGGGCCCTGACCCTAAAACAACCCTAACTTAGGGCCCCGGGCCCTGACCCTAAAACAACCCTAACCCTGGGCCCCGGGCCCTGACCCTAAAGCCCTAACCCTGGGCCCCGGGCCCAGGTCCTAAAGCGCTAACCCTGGGCCCCGGACCCTGACCCTCAAGCCCTAACCCTGGGCCCCGGGCCCTGCCCCTAAAGCCCTAACCCTGGGCCCCGGGCCCTGCCCCTAAAGCCCTAACCCTGGGCCCCGGGCCCTGGCCCTAAAGCCCTAACCCTGGGCGCCGGGCCCTGGCCATAAAGCCCTAACCCTGGGCCCCGAGCCCTGGCCCTAAAGCCCTAACCCTGGGCCCCGGGCCCTGGCCCTAAAGCCCTAACCCTGGGCCACGGGCCCTGGCCCTAAAACCGTAACCCTGGGCCAGGGGCCCTGAGCCTAAAACCCTAACCCTGGGCCCTGGCCCTGAGCCTAAAACCCTAACCCTGGGACCTGGCCCTGAGCCTAAAACCCTAACCCTGGGCCCAGGCCCTGAGCCTAAAACCCTAACCCTGGGCCCTGGCCCTCAGCCTAAAACCCTAACCTTGGGCTCTGGCCCTGAGCCTGAAACCCCAACCCTGGGCCCTGGACCTGAGCCTGAAACCCTAACCCTGGGCTCTAACCCTAAAACAAACCTAACCATGGGCCCTGACCCTAAAACAACCCTAACCCTGGGCCCTGACCCTAAAACAACCCTAAACCTGGGCCCTGACCCTAAAACAACCCCAACCCTGGGCCCTGACGCTAAAACAACCCTAACCCTGGGCACTGACCCTAAAACAACCCTAACCCTGGGCCCTGACCCTAAAACAACCCTAACTCTGGGCCCTGACCCTAAAACAACCCTAACCCGGGGCCCTGACCCTGAAACAACACTAACCCTGGGCCCTAATCCTAAAACCCTAACCCTGGGCCCTGGCCCTGAGCCTAAAACCCTATCTCTGGTCCCTGGCCCTGAGCCTAAAACCCTAACCCTGCGCCCTGGCCCTGAGCCTAAAATCTTAACCCTGGGCCCTGGCCCTGAGCCTAAAACCCTAACCCTGGGCCCTGGCCCTGAGCCGAAAACCCTAACCTTGGGCTCGGGCCCTAAGCCTGAAACCCCAACCCTGGGCCCTGGCCCTGAGCCTAAAACCCTAACCCTGGGCCCTGGCCCTGAGCCTAAAACCCTAACCCTAGGCCCTAAACCTAAGAGAACCATAACCCTAGGCCCTGACCCTAAAACAACCCTAACCCTGGGCCCTGACCCTAAAACAACCCTAACCCTGGGCCCTGACCCTAAAACAACCCTAACCCTGGGCTCTGACCCTAAAACAACCATAACCCTGGGCCCTGGCCCTGACCCTAAAACAACCCTAACCCTGGGACCTGGCCATGACCCTAAAACAACCATAACCCTGGGCCCTGGCCCTGACCCTAAAACAACCCTAAACCTGGGCCCTGGCCCTGAGCCTAAAACCATGACCCTGGGCCCTGGACCTGAGCCTAAAACCCTAACCCTGGGCCCTGAACCTAAAACAACCCTAACTTTGGGCCCTGGCCCTGACCCTAAAACCCTAACCCTGGGCCCTGACCCTAAAACCCTAACCCTGGGCCCTGACCCTAAATCCCTAACCCTGGGCCCTGACCCTAAAAAAACCCTAACTCTGGGCCCTGACCCTAAAACAACCCTAACACTGGGCCCTGACCCTAAAACAACCCTAACCCTGGGCCCTGGCCCTGCCCTAAAACAACCCAAACCCTGGGCCCTGGCCCTGAGCCTAAAACCCGAACCCTGGGCCCTGGACCTGAGCCTAAAACCCTAACCCTGGGCCCTGACGCTAAAACAACCCTAACTTTGGGCCCTGGCCCTGACCCTAAAACACCCCTAGCCCTGGGCCCTGGCCCTGACCCTAAAACAACCCTAACCCTGGGCCCTGGCCCTCACCCTAAAACAACCCTAACCCAGGGCCCTGGCCCTGAGCCTAAAACCCTAACCCTGGGCCTTGGCCCTGAGCCGAAAACCCTAACCTTGGGCTCTGGCCCTGAGCCTGAAACCCCAACCCTAGGCCCTGGCCCTGAGCCTAAAACCCTAACCCTGGGCCCTGGCCCTGAGCCTGAAACCCTAACCCTGGGCCCTAACACTAAAACAACCATAACCATGGGCCCTGACCCTAAAACAACCCTAAACCTTGGCCCTGACCCTAAAACAACCCCAACCCTGGGCCCTGACCCTAAAACAAACCTAACCCTGGGCTCTGACCCTAAAACAACCATAACCCTGGGCCCTGGCCCTGACCCTAAAACAATCCTAACCCTGGGCCCTAGCCATGACCCTAAAACAACCCTAACCCTGAGCCCTGGACCTGACCCTAAAAGAAGCCTAAACCTGGGCCCTGGCCCTGAGCATAAAACCCTATCCCTGGGACCTGGACCTGAGCCTAAAACCCTAACCCTGGGCCCTGAGCCTAAAACAACCCTAAACCTGGGCCCTGGCCCTGACCCTAAAACAACCCTAACCCTGGGCCCTGACCCTAAAACAACCCTAACCCTGGGCCCTGACCCTAAAACAACCCTAACCCTGGGCCCTGACCCTAAAACAACCCTAACCCTGGGCCCTGAACCTAAAACAACTGTAACCCAGGGCCCTGACCCTAAAACAACCCTAACCCTGGGCCCTGACTTTAAAACATCCCTACCCCTGGGCCCTGACCCTAAAACAACCCTAACCCTGGGCCCTGACACTGAGCCTAAAACCCTAACCTTGGGCTCTGGCCCTGAGCCTGAAACCCCAATCCTGGGCCCTGGCCCTGAGCCTAAAACCCTAACCCTGGGCCCTGGCCCTGAGCCTAAAACCCTAACCCTGGGCCCTAACCCTAAAAGAACCATAACCCTGGGCCCTGACCCTAAAAGAACCCTAACCCTGGGCCCTGACCCTAAAACAAACCTAACTCTCAGCCCTGACCCTAAAACCACCATAACCCTGGGCCCTAGCCCTGACCCTAAAACAACCCTAACCCTGGGACCTGGCCATGACCCTAAAACAACCCTAACCCTGGGCCCTGGCCCTGACTCTAAAACAACCCTAAACCTGGGCCCTGGCCCTAAAACAACCCTAAACCTGGGCCCTGACCCTAAAACAACCCTAACCCTGGGCCCTGACGCTAAAACAGCCCTAACCCTGGGCACTGACCCTAAAACAACCCTAACCCTGGGCCCTGACCCTAAAACAACCCTAACTCTCGGCCCTGACCCTAAAACAACCCTAACCCGGGGCCCTGACCCTAAAACAACACTAACCCTGGGCCCTAATCCTAAAACCCTAACCCTGGGCCCTGGCCCTGAGCCTAAAACCCTATCTCTGGTCCCTGGCCCTGAGCCTAAAACCCTAACCCTGCGCCCTGGCCCTGAGCCTAAAACCTTAACCCTGGGCCCTGGCCCTGAGCCTAAAACCCTAACCCTCGGCCCTGGCCCTGAGCCGAAAACCCTAACCTTGGGCTCGGGCCCTAAGCCTGAAACCCCAACCCTGGGCCCTGGCCCTGAGCCTAAAACCCTAACCCTGGGCCCTGGCCCTGAGCCTAAAACCCTAACCCTGGGCCCTAAACCTAAGAGAACCATAACCCTAGGCCCTGACCCTAAAACAACCCTAACCCTGGGCCCTGACCCTAAAACAACCCTAACCCTGGGCCCTGACCCTAAAACAACCCTAACCCTGGGTCCTGACCCTAAAACAACCATAACTCTGGGCCCTGGCCCTGACCCTAAAACAACCCTAACCCTGGGACCTGGCCATGACCCTAAAACAACCATAACCCTGGGCCCTGGCCCTGACCCTAAAACAACCCTAAACCTGGGCCCTGGCCCTGAGCCTAAAACCATAACCCTGGGCCCTGGACCTGAGCCTAAAACCCTAACCCTGGGCCCTGAACCTAAAACAACCCTAACTTTGGGCCCTGGCCCTGACCCTAAAACCCTAACCCTGGGCCCTGACCCTAAAACCCTAACCCTGGGCCCTGACCCTAAATCCCTAACCCTGGGCCCTGACCCTAAAAAAACCCTAACTCTGGGCCCTGACCCTAAAACAACCCTAACCCTGGGCCCTGGCCCTGCCCTAAAACAACCCTAACCCTGGGCCCTGGCCCTGAGCCTAAAACCCTAACCCTGGGCCCTGGACCTGAGCCTAAAACCCTAACCGTGGGCCCTGACCCTAAAACAACCCTAACTTTGGGCCCTGGCCCTGACCCTAAAACACCCCTAGCCCTGGGCCCTGGCCCTGACCCTAAAACAACCCTAACCCTGGGCCCTGGCCCTGAGCCTAAAACCATAACCCTGGGCCCTGGACCTGAGCCTAAAACCCTAACCCTGGGCCCTGAACCTAAAACAACCCTAACTTTGGGCCCTGGCCCTGACCCTAAAACCCTAACCCTGGGCCCTGACCCTAAAACCCTAACCCTGGGCCCTGACCCTAAATCCCTAACCCTGGGCCCTGACCCTAAAAAAACCCTAACTCTGGGCCCTGACCCTAAAACAACCCTAACCCTGGCCCTGGCCCTGCCCTAAAACAACCCTAACCCTGGGCCCTGACCCTAAAACAACCCTAACCCTGGGCCCTGACCCTAAAACAACCCTAACCCTGGGCCCTGACCCTAAAACAACCCTAACCCTGGGCCCTTACCCTAAAAAAACCCTAACTCTGGGCCCTGACCCTAAAACAACCCTAACACTGGGCCCTGACCCTAAAACAACCCTAACCCTGGGCCTTGGCCCTGACCCTAAAACAACCCTAACCCTGGGCCGTGACCCTAAAACAACCCTAACTTTGGGCCCTGGCGCTGACCCTAAAACACCCCTAGCCCTGGGCGCTGGCCCTGACCCTAAAACAACCCTAACCCTGGGCCCTGGCCCTGACCCTAAAACAACCCTAACCTTGGGCCCTGGCCCTGACCCTAAAACAACCCTAACCCTGGGCCCTGACCCTAAAACAACCCTAACCCTGGGCCCTGACCCTAAAACAACCCTAACCCTGGACCCTGACCCTAAAACAACCCTAACCCTGGGCCCTGACCCTAAAACAACCCTAACCCTGGGCCCTGACCCTAAAACAACCCTAACCCTGGGCCCTGACACTAAAACAACCCTAACCCTGGGCCCTGACCCTAAAACAACCCTATCCCTGGGCCCTGACCCTAAAACAACCCTAAACCTGGGCCGGGACCCTAAAACAACCCTATCCCTGGGCCCTGACCCTAAAACACCCCTAACCCTGGGCTCTGTCCCTAAAACAACACTAACCCTGGGCCCTGACCCTAAAACAACCCTAACCCTGGGCCCCGACCCTAAAACAACCCTAACTTAGGGCCCCGGGCCCTGACCCTAAAACAACCCTAACCCTGGGCCCCGGGCGCTGACCCTAAAGCCCTAACCCTAGGCCCCGGGCCCTGGTCCTAAAGCCCTAAACCTGGACCCCGGGCCCTGACCCTAAGCCCTAACCCTGGGCCCCGGGCCCTGCCCCCTAAAGCCCTAACCCTGGGCCCCGGGCCCTGGCCCTAAAGCCCTAAACCTGGGCCCCGGGCCCTGGCCCTACAGCCCTAACCCTGGGCCACGGGCCCTGGCCCTAAAGCCCTAACCCTGGGCCCCGGGCCCTGGCCCTGAAGCCCTAACCCTGGGCCCTGGGCCCTGGCCCTAACGCCCTAACCCTGGGCCACGGGCCCTGGCCCTAAAGCCCTAACCCTGGGCCCGGGGCCCAAAGCCTAAAACCCTAACCCTGGGCCCTGGCCCTGAGCCTAAAACCCTAACCCTGGGCACTGACCCTGAGCCTAAAACCCTAACCCAAGGCCCTGGCCCTGAGCCTAAAACCATAACCCTGGGCCCTGACCCTGAACCTAAAACCCTAAACTTGGGCTCTGGCCCTGAGCCTGAAATCCCAACCCTGGGCCCTGGACCTGAGCCTGAAACCCTAACCCTGGGCCCTGCCCCTAAAACAACCCTAACCCTGGGCCCTGACCCTAAAACAACCCTAACCATGGGCCCTGACCCTAAAACAACCCTAACCCTGGGCCCTGACGCTAAAACAACCCTAACCCTGGGCCCTGACCCTAAAACAACCCTAACCCTGGGCCCTGACCCTAAAACAACCCTAACCCTGGGCCCTGACCATAAAACAACACTAACCCGGGGCCCTGACCCGAAAACAACCCTAACCCTGGGCCATGACCCTAAAACAACCCTAACCCTGGGCCCTGACCCTAAAACAACCCTAAGCCTGGGCTCTGACCCTAAAACAACCATAACCCCGGGCCCTGGCCCTGACCCTAAAACAATCCTAACCCTGGGCCCTAGCCATGACCCTAAAACAACCCTAACCCTGAGCCCTGGACCTGACCCTAAAACAAGCCTAAACCTGGGCCCTGGCCCTGAGCCTAAAACCCTATCCCTGGGCCCTGGCCCTGAGCCTAAAACCCTAACCCTGGGCCCTGACCCTAAAACAACCCTAAACCTGGGCCCTGGCCCTGACCCTAAAACAACACTAACCCTGGGCCATGACCCTAAAACAAACCTAACCCTGGACCCTGACCTTAAAACAACCCTAACCCTGGGCCCTGACCCTAAAACAACCCTAACCCTGGGCCCTGACCCTAAAACAACCCTAACCCTCGGCCCTGACCGTAAAACAACCCTAACCCTGGGCCGGGACCCTAAAACAACCCTAACCCTGGGCCCTGACCCTAAAACAACACTAACCCTGCGCCCTGTCCCTAAAACAACCCTAACCCTGGGCCCTGACCCTAAAACAACCCTAACCCTGGGCCCTGACCCTAAAACAACCCTAACCCTGGGCCCTGACCCTAAAACAACCCTAACCCTGGGCCCTGACCCTAAAACAACCCTAACCCTGGGCCCTGACCCTAAAACAACCCTAACCCTGGGCCCTGACCCTAAAACAACCCTAACCCTGGGCCCTGACCCTAAAACAACCCTAACCCTGGGCCCTGACCCTAAAACAACCCTAACCCTGGGCCCTGACACTAAAACAACCCTAACCCTGGGCCCTGACCCTAAAACAACCCTATCCCTGGGCCCTGACCCTAAAACAACCCTAAACCTGGGCCGGGACCCTAAAACAACCCTATCCCTGGGCCCTGACCCTAAAACACCCCTAACCCTGGGCCCTGTCCCTAAAACAACACTAACCCTGGGCCCCGACCCTAAAACAACCCTAACCCTGGGCCCCGACCCTAAAACAACCCTAACTTAGGGCCCCGGGCCCTGACCCTAAAACAACCCTAACCCTGGGCCCCGGGCGCTGACCCTAAAGCCCTAACCCTAGGCCCCGGGCCCTGGTCCTAAAGCCCTAAACCTGGACCCCGGGCCCTGACCCTAAGCCCTAACCCTGGGCCCCGGGCCCTGCCGCCTAAAGCCCTAACCCTGGGCCCCGGGCCCTGGCCCTAAAGCCCTAACCCTGGGCCCCGGGCCCTGGCCCTAAAGCCCTAACCCTTGGCCCCGGGCCCTGGCCCTGAAGCCCTAACCCTGGGCCCTGGGCCCTGGCCCTAACGCCCTAACCCTGGGCCACGGGCCCTGGCCCTAAAGCCCTAACCCTGGGCCCGGGGCCCTAAGCCTAAAACCCTAACCCTGGGCCCTGGCCCTGACCCTAAAACCCTAACCCTGGGCCCTGGCCCTCAGCCTAAAACCCTAACCCTGGGCCCTGGCCCGGAGCCTAAAACCCTAACCCTGGGACGTGGCCCTGAGCCTAAAACCCTAATCCTGGGCTCTGGCCCTGAGCGTAAAACCTTAACCCTGGGCCCTGACCCTGAACCTAAAGCCCTAAACTTGGGCTCTGGCCCTGAGCCTGAAACCCCAACCCTGGGCCCTAGACCTGAGCCTGAAACCCTAACCCTGGGCCCTGACCCTACAACAAACCTAACCCTGGGCCCTGACGCTAAAACAACCCTAACCCTAGGCCCTGACCCTAAAACAACCCCAACCCTGGGCCCTGAACCTAAAACAACCCTAACCCAGGGCCCTGACCCTAAAACAACACTAAACCTGGGCCCTGACCCTAAAACAACACTAACTCTGGGCCCTGACCCTAAAACAACCCTAACCCAGGGTCCTGACCCTAAAACAACCCTAACCCAGGGCCCTGACCCCAAAACAACACTAACCCTGGGCCCTGAACCTAAAACAACACTAACCCTGGGCCCTGACCCTAAAACAACCCTAACTTAGGGCCCCGGGCCCTGACCCTAAAACAACCCTAACCCTGGGCCCCGGGCCCTGGCCCTAAAGCCCTAAACCTGGTCCCCGGGCCCAGGCCCTAAAGCCCTAACCCTGGACCACGGGCCCTGTCCCTAAAGCCCTAACCCTGGGCCACGGGCCCTGGCCCTAAAACCCTAACCCTGGGCCCTGGCACTGAGCCTAAAATCCTAACCCTGGGCCCTGACCCTAAAAAAACCCTAACCCTGGGCCCTGACCCTAAAGCAACCCTAACCCTGGGACCTGACCCTAAAACAACCCTAACCATGGGCCCTGACCCTAAAACAACCCTAACCCTGGGCCCTGACCCGAAAACAACCCTAACCCTGGGCCCTGACCCCAAAACAACCCTAACCCTGGGCCCTGTCCCTAAAACAACCCTAACCCTGGGCCCTGACCCTAAAACAACCCGAACCCTTGGCCCTGACCCTAAATCAACCCCAACCCTGGGCCCTGACCCTAAAACAACCCTAACCCTGGTCGCTAACTCTAAAACAACCATAACCATGGGCCCTGGCCCTGACCCTAAAACAACCCTAACCCTGGGCCCTGGCCATGACCCTAAAACAACCCTAACCCTGGGCCCTGGCCCTGACCCTAAAACAACCCTAAACCTGGGCCCTGGCCCTGAGCCTAAAACCCTAACCCTGGGCCCTGGACCTGAGCCTAAAACCCTACCCCTGGGCCATGACCCTAAAACAACCCCAACTTTGGGCCCTGCCCCTGACCCTAAAACAACGCTAACCCTGGCCCCTGGCCCTGACCCTAAAATAACCCTAACCCTGGGCCCTGGCCCTGAGGCTAAAACCCTAACCCTGGGCCCCGGGCCCTGCCCCTAAAGCCCTAACGCTGGGCCCCGGGCCCTGGTCCTAAAGCCCTAACCCTGGGCCCCGGGCCCTGGCCCTAAAGCCCTAACCCTGGGCCCCGGGCCCTGGCCCTAAAGCCCTAACCCTGGGCCCCGGGCCCTGGCCCTAAAGCCCTAACCCTGGGCCCCGGGCCCTGGCCATAAAGCCCTAACCCTGGGCCCCGGGCCCTGACACTAAAGCCCTAACCCTGGGCCCGGGGCCCTGAGCCTAAAACCCTAACCCTGGGCCCTGGCCCTGAGCCTAAAACCCTAACCCTGAGCCCTGGCCCTCAGCCTAAAACCCTAACCCTGGGCCCTGGCCCTCAGCCTAAAACCCTAACCCTGGGCCCTGACCCTGAGCTTAAAACCCTAACCCTGGGCACTGACCCTGAGCCTAAAACCCTAACCCTAGGCCCTGGCCCTGAGCCTAAAACCTTAACCCTGGGCCCTGACCCTGAACCTAAAACCCTAAACTTGGGCTCTGGCCCTGAGCCTGAAACCCCAACCCTGGGCCCTGGACCTGAGCCTGAAACCCTAACCCTGGGCCCTGACCCTAAAACAACCCTAACCCTGGGCCCTGACCCTAAAACAACCCTAACCCTGGGCCCTGTCCCTAAAACAACCCTAACCCTGGGCCCTGACACTAAAACAACCCAAACCCTGGGCCCTGACCCTAAAACAACCCTAACCCTGGGCCCTGACCCTAAAACAACCCTAACCCTGGGCCCTGACCCTAAAACAACCCTAACCCTGGGCCCTGACCCTAAAACAACCCTAACCCTGGGCCCTGAACCTAAAACAACTGTAACCCAGGGCCCTGACCCTAAAACAACCCTAACCCTGGGCCCTGACTTTAAAACATCCCTACCCCTGGGCCCTGACCCTAAAACATCCCTAACCCTGGGCCCTGACACTGAGCCTAAAACCCTAACCTTGGGCTCTGGCCCTGAGCCTGAAACCCCAATCCTGGGCCCTGGCCCTGAGCCTAAAACCCTAACCCTGGGCCCTGGCCCTGAGCCTAAAACCCTAACCCTGGGCCCTAACCCTAAAAGAACCATAACCCTGGGTCCTGACCCTAAAACAACCCTAACCCTGGGCCCTGACCCTAAAAGAACCCTAACCCTGGGCCCTGACCCTAAAACAAACCTAACTCTCAGCCCTGACCCTAAAACCACCATAATCCTGGGCCCTAGCCCTGACCCTAAAACAACCCTAACCCTGGGACCTGGCCATGACCCTAAAACAACCCTAACCCTGGGCCCTGGCCCTGACCCTAAAACAACCCTAAACCTGGGCCCTGGCCCTAAAACAACCCTAACCCTGGGCCCTGACCCTAAAACAACCCTAACCCTGGGCCCTGACGCGAAAACAACCCTAACCCTGGGCACTGACCCTAAAACAACCCTAACCCTGGGCCCTGACCCTAAAACAACCCTAACTCTCGGCCCTGACCCTAAAACAACCCTAACCCGGGGCCCTGACCCTAAAACAACACTAACCCTGGGCCCTAATCCTAAAACCCTAACCCTGGGCCCTGGCCCTGAGGCTAAAACCCTATCTCTGGTCCCTGGCCCTGAGCCTAAAACCCTAACCCTGCGCCCTGGCCCTGAGCCTAAAACCTTAACCCTGGGCCCTGGCCCTGAGCCTAAAACCCTAACCCTGGGCCCTGGCCCTGAGCCGAAAACCCTAACCTTGGGCTCGGGCCCTAAGCCTGAAACCCCAACCCTGGGCCCTGGCCCTGAGCCTAAAACCCTAACCCTGGGCCCTGGCCCTGAGCCTAAAACCCTAACCCTGGGCCCTAAACCTAAGAGAACCATAACCCTAGGCCCTGACCCTAAAACAACCCTAACCCTGGGCCCTGACCCTAAAACAACCCTAACCCTGGGCCCTGACCCTAAAACAACCCTAACCCTGGGCCCTGACCCTAAAACAACCCTAACCCTGGGCCCTGGCCCTGACCCTAAAACAACCCTAACCCTGGGACCTGGCCATGACCCTAAAACAACCATAACCCTGGGCCCTGGCCCTGACCCTAAAACAACCCTAAACCTGGGCCCTGGCCCTGAGCCTAAAACCATAACCCTGGGCCCTGGACCTGAGCCTAAAACCCTAACCCTGGGCCCTGAACCTAAAACAACCCTAACTTTGGGCCCTGGCCCTGACCCTAAAACCCTAACCCTGGGCCCTGACCCTAAAACCCTAACCCTGGGCCCTGACCCTAAATCCCTAACCCTGGGCCCTGACCCTAAAAAAACCCTAACTCTGGGCCCTGGCCCTGCCCTAAAACAACCCTAACCTTGGGCCCTGGCCCTGAGCCTAAAACCCTATCCCTGGGCCCTGGCCCTGAGCCTAAAACCCTAACCCTGGGCCCTGACCCTAAAACAACCCTAAACCTGGGCCTTGGCCCTGACCCTAAAACAACACTAACCCTGGGCCCTGACCCTAAAACAACCCTAACCCTGGACCCTGACCCTAAAACAACCCTAAACCTGGGCCCTGACCCTAAAACAACCCTAACCCTGGGCCCTGACGCTAAAACAACCCTAACCCTGGGCCCTGACCCTAAAACAAACCTAACCCTGGGCCCTGACCCGAAAACAACCCTAACCCTGGGCCCTGACCCGAAAACAACCCTAACCCGGGGCCCTGACCCTAAAACAACACTAACCCTGGGCCCTGACCCTAAAACCCTAACCCTGGGCCCTGGCCCTGAGCCTAAAACCCTATCTCTGGTCCCTGGCCCTGAGCCTAAAACCCTAACCCTGCGCCCTGGCCCTGAGCCTAAAACCTTAACCCTGGGCCCTGGCCCTGAGCCTAAAACCCTAACCCTGGGCCCTGGCCCTGAGCCGAAAACCCTAACCTTGGGCTCTGGCCCTGAGTCTGAAACCCCAACCCTGGGCCCTGGCCCTGAGCCTAAAACCCTAACCCTGGGCCCTGGCCCTGAGCCTAAAACCCTAACCCTGGGCCCTAAACCTAAGAGAACCATAACCCTAGGCCCTGACCCTAAAACAACCCTAACCCTGGGCCCTGACCCTAAAACAACCCTAACCCTGGGCCCTGACCCTAAAACAACCCTAACCCTGGGCCCTGACCCTAAAACAACCCTAACCCTGGGACCTGGCCATGACCCTAAAACAACCCTAACCCTGGGCCCTGGCCCTGAGCCTAAAACCCTAACCCTGGGCCCTGGCCCTGAGCCGAAAACCCTAACCTTGGGCTCTGGCCCTGAGCCTGAAACCCCAACCCTAGGCCCTGGCCCTGAGCCTAAAACCCTAACCCTGGGCCCTGGCCCTGAGCCTAAAACCCTACCCCTGGGCCCTAACACTAAAACAACCATAACCATGGGCCCTGACCCTAAAACAACCCTAACCCTTGGCCCTGACCCTAAAACAACCCCAACCCTGGGCCCTGACCCTAAAACAACCCTAACCCTGGGCTCTGACCCTAAAACAACCATAACCCTGGGCCCTGGCCCTGACCCTAAAACAACCCTAACCCTGGGCCCTAGCCATGACCCTAAAACAACCCTAACCCTGGGCCCTGACACTGAGCCTAAAACCCTAACCTTGGGCTCTGTCCCTGAGCCTGAAACCCCAATCCTGGGCCCTGGCCCTGAGCCTAAAACAACGCTAACCCTGGGCCCTGGCCCTGACCCTATAACAAACCTAACCCTGGGCCCTGACCCTAAAACACCCCTAACCCTGGGCCCTGACCCTAAAACAACACTAAACCTGGGCCCTGACCCTAAAACAACACTAACCATGGGCCCTGACCCTAAAACAACACTAACCCTGGGCCCTGACCCTAAAACAACCCTAACTTAGGGCCCCGGGCCCTGACCCTAAAACAACCCTAACCCTGGGCCCCGGGCCCTGACCCTAAAGCCCTAACCCTGGGCCCCGGGCCCAGGTCCTAAAGCGCTAACCCTGGGCCCCGGGCCCTGACCCTCAAGCCCTAACCCTGGGCCCCGGGCCCTGCCCCTAAAGCCCTAACCCTGGGCCCCGGGCCCTGCCCCTAAAGCCCTAACCCTGGGCCCCGGGCCCTGGCCCTAAAGCCCTAACCCTGGGCGTCGGGCCCTGGCCATAAAGCCCTAACCCTGGGCCCCGGGCCCTGGCCCTAAAGCCCTAACCCTGGGCCACGGGCCCTGGCCCTAAAACCGTAACCCTGGGCCAGGGGCCCTGAGCCTAAAACCCTAACCCTGGGCCCTGGCCCTGAGCCTAAAACCCTAACCCTGGGACCTGGCCCTGAGCCTAAAACCCTAACCCTGGGCCCAGGCCCTGAGCCTAAAACCCTAACCCTGGGCCCTGGCCCTCAGCCTAAAACCCTAACCTTGGGCTCTGGCCCTGAGCCTGAAACCCCAACCCTGGGCCCTGGACCTGAGCCTGAAACCCTAACCCTGGGCTCTAACCCTAAAACAAACCTAACCATGGGCCCTGACCCTAAAACAACCCTAACCCTGGGCCCTGACCCTAAAACAACCCTAAACCTGGGCCCTGACCCTAAAACAACCCCAACCCTGGGCCCTGACGCTAAAACAACCCTAACCCTGGGCACTGACCCTAAAACAACCCTAACCCTGGGCCCTGACCCTAAAACAACCCTAACTCTGGGCCCTGACCCTAAAACAACCCTAACCCGGGGCCCTGACCCTGAAACAACACTAACCCTGGGCCCTAATCCTAAAACCCTAACCCTGGGCCCTGGCCCTGAGCCTAAAACCCTATCTCTGGTCCCTGGCCCTGAGCCTAAAACCCTAACCCTGCGCCCTGGCCCTGAGCCTAAAATCTTAACCCTGGGCCCTGGCCCTGAGCCTAAAACCCTAACCCTGGGCCCTGGCCCTGAGCCGAAAACCCTAACCTTGGGCTCGGGCCCTAAGCCTGAAACCCCAATCCTGGGCCCTGGCCCTGAGCCTAAAACCCTAACCCTGGGCCCTGGCCCTGAGCCTAAAACCCTAACCCTAGGCCCTAAACCTAAGAGAACCATAACCCTAGGCCCTGACCCTAAAACAACCCTAACCCTGGGCCCTGACCCTAAAACAACCCTAACCCTGGGCCCTGACCCTAAAACAACCCTAACCCTGGGCTCTGACCCTAAAACAACCATAACCCTGGGCCCTGGCCCTGACCCTAAAACAACCCTAACCCTGGGACCTGGCCATGACCCTGAAACAACCATAACCCTGGGCCCTGGCCCTGACCCTAAAACAACCCTAAACCTGGGCCCTGGCCCTGAGCCTAAAACCATGACCCTGGGCCCTGGACCTGAGCCTAAAACCCTAACCCTGGGCCCTGAACCTAAAACAACCCTAACTTTGGGCCCTGGCACTGACCCTAAAACCCTAACCCTGGGCCCTGACCCTAAAACCCTAACCCTGGGCCCTGACCCTAAATCCCTAACCCTGGGCCCTGACCCTAAAAAAACCCTAATTCTGGGCCCTGACCCTAAAACAACCCTAACACTGGGCCCTGACCCTAAAACAACCCTAACCCTGGGCCCTGGCCCTGCCCTAAAACAACCCAAACCCTGGGCCCTGGCCCTGAGCCTAAAACCCGAACCCTGGGCCCTGGACCTGAGCCTAAAACCCTAACCCTGGGCCCTGACGCTAAAACAACCCTAACTTTGGGCCCTGGCCCTGACCCTAAAACACCCCTAGCCCTGGGCCCTGGCCCTGACCCTAAAACAACCCTAACCCTGGGCCCTGGCCCTCACCCTAAAACAACCCTAACCCAGGGCCCTGGCCCTGAGCCTAAAACCCTAACCCTGGGCCTTGGCCCTGAGCCGAAAACCCTAACCTTGGGCTCTGGCCCTGAGCCTGAAACCCCAACCCTAGGCCCTGGCCCTGAGCCTAAAACCCTAACCCTGGGCCCTGGCCCTGAGCCTGAAACCCTAACCCTGGGCCCTAACACTAAAACAACCATAACCATGGGCCCTGACCCTAAAACAACCCTAAACCTTGGCCCTGACCCTAAAACAACCCCAACCCTGGGCCCTGACCCTAAAACAAACCTAACCCTGGGCTCTGACCCTAAAACAACCATAACCCTGGGCCCTGGCCCTGACCCTAAAACAATCCTAACCCTGGGCCCTAGCCATGACCCTAAAACAACCCTAACCCTGAGCCCTGGACCTGACCCTGAAAGAAGCCTAAACCTGGGCCCTGGCCCTGAGCATAAAACCCTATCCCTGGGACCTGGACCTGAGCCTAAAACCCTAACCCTGGGCCCTGAGCCTAAAACAACCCTAAACCTGGGCCCTGGCCCTGACCCTAAAACAACCCTAACCCTGGGCCCTGACCCTAAAACAACCCTAACCCTGGGCCCTGACCCTAAAACAACCCTAACCCTGGGCCCTGACACTAAAACAACCCTAACCCTGGGCCCTGACCCTAAAACAACCCTATCCCTGGGCCCTGACCCTAAAACAACCCTAAACCTGGGCCGGGACCCTAAAACAACCCTATCCCTGGGCCCTGACCCTAAAACACCCCTAACCCTGGGCTCTGTCCCTAAAACAACACTAACCCTGGGCCCTGACCCTAAAACAACCCTAACCCTGGGCCCCGAACCTAAAACAACCCTAACTTAGGGCCCCGGGCCCTGACCCTAAAACAACCCTAACCCTGGGCCCCGGGCGCTGACCCTAAAGCCCTAACCCTAGGCCCCGGGCCCTGGTCCTAAAGCCCTAAACCTGGACCCCGGGCCCTGACCCTAAGCCCTAACCCTGGGCCCCGGGCCCTGCCCCCTAAAGCCCTAACCCTGGGCCCCGGGCCCTGGCCCTACAGCCCTAACCCTGGGCCACGGGCCCTGGCCCTGAAGCCCTAACCCTGGGCCCCGGGCCCCGGCCCTGAAGCCCTAACCCTGGGCCCTGGGCCCTGGCCCTAACGCCCTAACCCTGGGCCACGGGCCCTGGCCCTAAAGCCCTAACCCTGGGCCCTGGCCCTGAGCCTAAAACCCTGACCCTGGGCCCTGGCCCTCAGCCTAAAACCCTAACCCTGGGCCCTGGCCCGGAGCCTAAAACCCTAACCCTGGGACGTGGCCCTGAGCCTAAAACCCTAATCCTGGGCTCTGGCCCTGAGCGTAAAACCTTAACCCTGGGCCCTGACCCTGAACCTAAAGCCCTAAACTTGGGCTCTGGCCCTGAGCCTGAAACCCCAACCCTGGGCCCTAGACCTGAGCCTGAAACCCTAACCCTGGGTCCTGACCCTACAACAAACCTAACCCTGGGCCCTGACGCTAAAACAACCCTAACCCTAGGCCCTGACCCTAAAACAACCCCAACCCTGGGCCCTGACCCTAAAACAACCCTAACCCTGGGCCCTGACCCTAAAACAACCCTAACCCAGGGCGCTGACCCTAAAACAACACTAAACCTGGGCCCTGACCCTAAAACAACACTAACCCTGGGCCCTGACCCTAAAACAACCCTAACACTGGGCCCTGACCCTAAAACAACCCTAACCCTGGGCCCTGGCCATGACCCTAAAACAACCCTAACCCTGGGCCCTGGCCCTGACCCTAAAACAACCCTAAACCTGCGCCCTGGCCCAGAGCCTAAAACCCTAACCCTGGGCCCTGGACCTGAGCCTAAAACCCTAACCCTGGGCCCTGACACTAAAACAACCCCAACTTTGGGCCCTGCCCCTGACCCTAAAACAACGCTAACCCTGGCCCCTGGCCCTGACCCTAAAATAACCCTAACCCTGGGCCCTGGCCCTGAGGCTAAAACCCTAACCCTGGGCCCCGGGCCCTGCCCCTAAAGCCCTAACGCTGGGCCCCGGGCCCTGGCCCTAAAGCCCTAACCCTGGGCCCCGGGCCCTGGCCCTAAAGCCCTAACCCTGGGCCCCGGGCCCTGGCCCTAAAGCCCTAACCCTGGGCCCCGGGCCCTGGCCCTAAAGCCCTAACCCTGGGCCCCGGGCCCTGGCCATAAAGCCCTAACCCTGGGCCCCGGGCCCTGGCACTAAAGCCCTAACCCTGGGCCACGGGCCCTGGCCCTAAAGCCCTAACCCTGGGCCCGGGGCCCTGAGCCTAAAACCCTAACCCTGGGCCCTGGCCCTGAGCCTAAAACCCTAACCCTGGGCCCTGGCCCTCAGCCTAAAACCCTAACCCTGGGCCCTGGCCCTCAGCCTAAAACCCTAACCCTGGGCCCTGACCCTGAGCTTAAAACCCTAACCCTGGGCACTGACCCTGAGCCTAAAACCCTAACCCTAGGCCCTGGCCCTGAGCCTAAAACCTTAACCCTGGGCCCTGACCCTGAACCTAAAACCCTAAACTTGGGCTCTGGCCCTGAGCCTGAAACCCCAACCCTGGGCCCTGGACCTGAGCCTGAAACCCTAACCCTGGGCCCTGCCCCTAAAACAACCCTAACCCTGGGCCCTGACCCTAAAACAACCCTAACCATGGGCCCTGACCCTAAAACAACCCTAACCCTGGGCCCTGACGCTAAAACAACCCTAACCCTGGGCCCTGACCCTAAAACAAACCTAACCCTGGGCCCTGACCCTAAAACAACCCTAACCCTGGGCCCTGACCATAAAACAACCCTAACCCGAGGCCCTGACCTGAAAACAACCCTAACCCTGGGCCATGACCCTAAAACAACCCTAACCCTGGGCCCTGACCCTAAAACAACCCTAAGCCTGGGCTCTGACCCTAAAACAACCATAACACCGGGCCCTGGCCCTGACCCTAAAACAATCCTAACCATGGGCCCTAGCCATGACCCTAAAACAACCCTAACCCTGAGCCCTGGACCTGACCCTAAAACAAGCCTAAACCTGGGCCCTGGCCCTGAGCCTATAACCCTATCCCTGGGCCCTGGCCCTGAGCCTAAAACCCTAACCCTGGGCCCTGACCCTAAAACAACCCTAAACCTGGGCCCTGGCCCTGACCCTAAAACAACACTAACCCTGGGCCATGACCCTAAAACAACCCTAACCCTGGACCCTGACCTTAAAACAACCCTAACCCTGGGCCCTGACCCTAAAACAACCCTAACCCTGGGTCCTGACCCTAAAACAACCCTAACCCTCGGCCCTGACCGTAAAACAACCCTAACCCTGGGCCGGGACCCTAAAACAACCTTAACCCTGGGCCCTGACCCTAAAACAACCCTAACCCTGGGCCCTGTCCCTAAAACAACCCTAACCCTGGGCCCTGACCCTAAAACAACCCTAACCCTGGGCCCTGACCCTAAAACAACCCTAACCCTGGGCCCTGACCCTAAAACAACCCTAACCCTGGTCCCTGACCCTAAAACAACCCTAACCCTGGGCCCTGACCCTAAAACAACCCTAACCCTGGGCCCTGACCCTAAAACAACCCTAACCCTGGGCCGGGACCCTAAAACAACCTTATCCCTGGGCCCTGACCCTAAAACACCCCTAACCCTGGGCCCTGTCCCTAAAACAACACTAACCCTGGGCCCTGACCCTAAAACAACCCTAACCCTGGGCCCCGACCCTAAAATAACCCTAACTTAGGGCCCCGGGCCCTGACCCTAAAACAACCCTAACCCTGGGCCCCGGGCGCTGACCCTAAAGCCCTAACCCTAGGCCCCGGGCCCTGGTCCTAAAGCCCTAAACCTGGACCCCGGGCCCTGACCCTAAGCCCTAACCCTGGGCCCCGGGCCCTGCCCCCTAAAGCCCTAACCCTGGGCCCCGGGCCCTGGCCCTGAAGCCCTAACCCTGGGCCCCGGGCCCTGGCCCTACAGCCCTAACCCTGGGCCCCGGGCCCTCGCCCTAAAGCCCTAACCCTGGGCCCCGGGCCCTGGCCCTGAAGCCCTAACCCTGGGCCCCGGGCCCTGGCCCTAACGCCCTAACCCTGGGCCACGGGCCCTGGCCCTAAAGCCCTAACCCTGGGCCCGGGGCCCTAAGCCTAAAACCCTAACCCTGGACCCTGGCCCTGAGCCTAAAACCCTAACCCTGGGCCCTGCCCCTCAGCCTAAAACCCTAACCCTGGGCCCTGGCCCGGAGCCTAAAACCCTAACCCTGGGACGTGGCCCTGAGCCCAAAACCCTAACCCTGGGCCCTGGCCCTGAGCGTAAAACCTTAACCCTGGGCTCTGACCCTGAACCTAAAGCCCTAAACTTGGGCTCTGGCCCTGAGCCTGAAACCCCAACCCTGGGCCCTGGCCCTGAGCCTAAAACCCTAACCCTGGGCCCTGGCCCATACTCTAAAACCCCAACCCTGGGCCCTGGCCCTGATCAAAAAACCCTAACCGTGGGCCCTGACCCTAAAACAACCCTAACCCTGGGCCCTGACCCTAAAACAACCCTAACCCTGGGCCCTGACCCTAAAACAACCCTAACCCTGGGCCCTTACCCTAAAAAAACCCTAACTCTGGGCCCTGACCCTAAAACAACCCTAACACTGGGCCCTGACCCTAAAACAACCCTAACCCTGGGCCTTGGCCCTGACCCTAAAACAACCCTAACCCTGGGCCGTGACCCTAAAACAACCCTAACTTTGGGACCTGGCGCTGACCCTAAAACACCCCTAGCCCTGGGCGCTGGCCCTGACCCTAAAACAACCCTAACCCTGGGCCCTGGCCCTGACCCTAAAACAACCCTAACATTGGGCCCTGGCCCTGACCCTAAAACAACCCTAACCCTTGGCCCTGACCCTAAAACAACCCTAACCCTGGGCCGTGACCCTAAAACAACCCTAACCCTGGACCCTGACCCTAAAACAACCCTAACCCTGGGCCCTGACCCTAAAACAACCCTAACCCTGGGCCCTGACCCTAAAACAACCCTAACCCTGGGCCCTGACCGTAAAACAACCCTAACCCTGGACCGGGACCCGAAAACAACCCTAACGCTGGGCCCTGACCCTAAAACAACCCTAACCCTGGGCCCTGTCCCTAAAACAACCCTAACCCTGGGCCCTGACCCTAAAACAACCCTAACCCTGGGCCCTGACCCTAAAACAACCCTAACCCTGGGCCCTGACCCTAAAACAACCCTAACCCTGGGCCCTGACCCTAAAACAACCCTAACCCTGGGCCCTGACCCTAAAACAACCCTAACCCTGGGCCCTGACTTTAAAACATCCCTACCCCTGGGCCCTGACCCTAAAACAACCCTAACCCTGGGCCCTGACACTGAGCCTAAAACCCTAACCTTGGGCTCTGGCCCTGAGCCTGAAACCCCAATCCTGGGCCCTGGCCCTGAGCCTAAAACCCTAACCCTGGGCCCTGGCCCTGAGCCTAAAACCCTAACCCTGGGCCCTAACCCTAAAAGAACCATAACCCTGGGTCCTGACCCTTAAACAACCCTAACCCTGGGCCCTGACCCTAAAAGAACCCTAACCCTGGGCCCTGACCCTAAAACAAACCTAACTCTCAGCCCTGACCCTAAAACCACCATAACCCTGGGCCCTAGCCCTGACCCTAAAACAACCCTAACCCTGGGACCTGGCCATGACCCTAAAACAACCCTAACCCTGGGCCCTGGCCCTGACTCTAAAACAACCCTAAACCTGGGCCCTGGCCCTAAAACAACCCTAAACCTGGGCCCTGACCCTAAAACAACCCTAACCCTGGGCCCTGACGCTAAAACAGCCCTAACCCTGGGCACTGACCCTAAAACAACCCTAACCCTGGGCCCTGACCCTAAAACAACCCTAACTCTCGGCCCTGACCCTAAAACAACCCTAACCCGGGGCCCTGACCCTAAAACAACACTAACCCTGGGCCCTAATCCTAAAACTCTAACCCTGGGCCCTGGCCCTGAGCCTAAAACCCTAACCCTGGGCCCTGGCCCTGAGCCTAAAACCCTAACCCTGCGCCCTGGCCCTGAGCCTAAAACCTTAACCCTGGGCCCTGGCCCTGAGCCTAAAACCCTAACCCTGGGCCCTGGCCCTGAGCCGAAAACCCTAACCTTGGGCTCGGGCCCTAAGCCTGAAACCCCAACCCTGGGCCCTGGCCCTGAGCCTAAAACCCTAACCCTGGGCCCTGGCCCTGAGCCTAAAACCCTAACCCTGGGCCCTAAACCTAAGAGAACCATAACCCTAGGCCCTGACCCTAAAACAACCCTAACCCTGGGCCCTGACCCTAAAACAACCCTAACCCTGGGCCCTGACCCTAAAACAACCCTAACCCTGGGTCCTGACCCTAAAACAACCATAACTCTGGGCCCTGGCCCTGACCCTAAAACAACCCTAACCCTGGGACCTGGCCATGACCCTAAAACAACCATAACCCTGGGCCCTGGCCCTGACCCTAAAACAACCCTAAACCTGGGCCCTGGCCCTGAGCCTAAAACCATAACCCTGGGCCCTGGACCTGAGCCTAAAACCCTAACCCTGGGCCCTGAACCTAAAACAACCCTAACTTTGGGCCCTGGCCCTGACCCTAAAACCCTAACCCTGGGCCCTGACCCTAAAACCCTAACCCTGGGCCCTGACCCTAAATCCCTAACCCTGGGCCCTGACCCTAAAAAAACCCTAACTCTGGGCCCTGACCCTAAAACAACCCTAACCCTGGGCCCTGGCCCTGCCCTAAAACAACCCTAACCCTGGGCCCTGGCCCTGAGCCTAAAACCCTAACCCTGGGCCCTGGACCTGAGCCTAAAACCCTAACCGTGGGCCCTGACCCTAAAACAACCCTAACTTTGGGCCCTGGCCCTGACCCTAAAACACCCCTAGCCCTGGGCCCTGGAACTGACCCTAAAACAACCCTAACCCTGGGCCCTGGCCCTGAGCCTAAAACCCTAACCCTGGGCCCTGGACCTGAGCCTAAAACCCTAACCCTGGGCCCTGAACCTAAAACAACCCTAACTTTGGGCCCTGGCCCTGACCCTAAAACCCTAACCCTGGGCCCTGACCCTAAAACCCTAACCCTGGGCCCTGACCCTAAATCCCTAACCCTGGGCCCTGACCCTAAAAAAACCCTAACTCTGGGCCCTGACCCTAAAACAACCCTAACCCTGGGCCCTGGCCCTGCCCTAAAACAACCCTAACCCTGGGCCCTGGCCCTGAGCCTAAAACCCTAACCCTGGGCCCTGGACCTGAGCCTAAAACCCTAACCGTGGGCCCTGACCCTAAAACAACCCTAACTTTGGGCCCTGGCCCTGACCCTAAAACACCCCTAGCCCTGGGCCCTGGCCCTGACCCTAAAACAACCCTAACCCTGGGCCCTGGCCCTGAGCCTAAAACCCTAACCCTGGGCCTTGGCACTGAGCCGAAAACCCTAACCTTGGGCTCTGACCCTGAGCCTGAAACCCCAACCCTAGGCCCTGGCCCTGAGCCTAAAACCCTAACCCTGGGCCCTGGCCCTGAGCCTGAAACCCTAACCCTGGGCCCTAACCCTAAAAGAACCATAACCCTGGGCCCAGACCCTAAAACAAACCTAACCCTGGGCCCTGACCCTAAAAGAAGCCTAACCCTGGGCCCTGACCCTAAAACAAACCTAACTCTCAGCCCTGACCCTAAAAACACCATAACCCTGGGCCCTAGCCCTGACCCTAAAACAACCCTAACCCTGGGACCTGGCCATGACCCTAAAACAACGCTAACCCTGGGCAATGGCGCTGACTCTAAAACAACCCTAAGCCTGGGCCCTGGCCCTGAGCCTAAAACCCGAACCCTGGGCCCTGGACCTGAGCCTAAAACCCTAACCCTTGGCCCTGGCCCTGAGCCTAAAACCCTAACCATGGGCCCTGGCCCTGAGCCTAAATCCCTAACCCTAGGCCCTGGCCCTGACCCTAAAACCCTAATCCAGGGCCCTGGCCCTGATGAAAAAACCCTAACCCTGGGCCCTGGCCCTGATGAAAAAACCCTAACCGTGGGCCCTGACCCTAAAACAACCCTAACCCTGGGCCCTGACCCTAAAACAACCCTAACCCTGGGCCCTGACCCTAAAACAACCCTAACCCTGGGCCCTTACCCTAAAAAAACCCTAACTCTGGGCCCTGACCCTAAAACAACCCTAACACTGGGCCCCGACACTAAAACAACCCTAACCCTGGGCCCTGGCCTTGACCCTAAAACAACCCTAACCCTGGGGCCTGGCCCTGACCCTAAAACAACCCTAACCCTGGGACCTGGCCCTGAGACTAAAACCCTAACCCTGGGCCCTAGCCCTGAGCCGAAAACCCTAACCTTGGGCTCTGGCCCTGAGCCTGAAACCCCAACCCTAGGCCCTGGCCCTGAGCCTAAAACCCTAACCCTGGGCCCTGGCCCTGAGCCTAAAACCCTAACTCCGGGCCCTAACACTAAAACAACCATAACCATGGGCCCTGACCCTAAAACAACCCTAACCCTTGGCCCTGACACTAAAACAACCCCAACCCTGGGCCCTGACCCTAAAACAACCCTAACCCTGGGCTCTGACCCTAAAACAACCATAACCCCGGGCCCTAGCCCTGACCCTAAAACAATCCTAACCCTGGGACCTAGCCATGACCCTAAAACAACCCTAACCCTAAGCCCTGGACCTGACCCTAAAACAAGCCTAAACCTGGGCCCTGGCCCTGAGCCTAAAACCCTATCCCTGGGCCCTGGACCTGAGCCTAAAACCCTAACCCTGGGCCCTGACCCTAAAACAACCCTAACCCTGGGCCCTGGCCCTGACCCTAAAACAACCCTAACCCTGGGCCCTGACCCTAAAACAACCCTAACCCTGGACCCTGACCCTAAAACAACCCTAACCCTAGGCCCTGACCCTAAAACAACCCTAACCCTGGGCCCTGACCCTAAAACAACCCTAGCCCTGGGCCCTGAACCTAAAACAACCCTAACCCTGGGCCGGAACCCTAAAACAACCCTAACCCTGGGCCCTGACACTAAAACAACCCTAACCCTGGGCCCTGTCCCTAAAACAACCCTAACCCTGGGCCCTGACGCTAAAACAACCCTAACCCTGGGCACTGACCCTAAAACAACCCTAACCCTGGGCCCTGAACCTAAAACAACTCTAACCCAGGGCCCTGACCCTAAAACAACCCTAACCATGGGCCCGGACTTTAAAACATCCCTACCCCTGCGCCCTGACCCTAAAACAACCCTAACCCTGGGCCCTGACACTGAGCCTAAAACCCTAACCTTGGGCTCTGGCCCTGAGCCTGAAACCCCAATCCTGGGCCCTGGCCCTGAGCCTAAAACCCTAACCCTGGGCCCTGGCCCTGAGCCTAAAACCCTAACCCTGGGCCCTAACCCTAAATCAACCATAACCCTGGGCCCTGACCCTAAAACAAATCTAACCCTGGGCCCTGACCCTAAAAGAAGCCTAACCCTGGGCCCTGACCCTAAAACAAACCTAACTCTCAGACCTGACCCTAAAACCACCATAACCCTGGGCCCTAGCCCTGACCCTAATACAACCCTAACCCTGGGACCTGGCCATGACCCTAAAACAACCCTAACCCTGGGCCCTGGCCCTGACTCTAAAACAACCCTAAACCTCGGCCCTGGCCCTGAGCCTAAAACCCGAACCCTGGGCCCTGGACCTGAGCCTAAAACCCTAACCCTGGGCCCTGGCCCTGAGCCTAAAACCCTAACCCTGGGCCCTGGCCCTGAGCCTAAAACCCTAACCCTGGGCCCTGGCCCTGACCCTAAAACCCTAATCCTGGGCCCTGGCCCTTACCCTAAAACCCTAACCCTGGGCCATGGCCCTGATCAAAAAACCCTAACCGTGGGCCCTGACCCTAAAACAACCCTAACCCTGGGCCCTGACCCTAAAACAACCCTAACCCTGGGCCCTGACCCTAAAACAACCCTAACCCTGGGCCCTGGCCCTGACCCTAAAACAACCCTAACCCTGGGCCCTGGCCCTGAGCCTAAAACCCTAACCCTGGGCCCTGGACCTGAGCCTAAAACCCTAACCCTGGGCCGTGACCCTAAAACAACCCTAACTTTGGGCCCTGGCCCTGACCCGAAAACACCCCTAGCCCTGGGCGCTGGCCCTGACCCTAAAACAACCCTAACCCTGGGCCCTGGCCCTGACCCTAAAATAACCCTAACCCTGGGCCCTGGCCCTGAGCCTAAAACCCTAACCCTGGGCCCTAGCCCTGAGCCGAAAACCCTAACCTTGGGATCTGGCCCTGAGCCTGAAACCCCAACCCTAGGCCCTGGCCCTGAGCCGAAAACCCTCACCCTGGGCCCTGGCCCTGAGCCTAAAACCCTAACCCTGGGCCCTAACACTAAAACAACCATAACCATGGGCCCTGACCCTAAAACAACCCTAACCCTTGGCCCTGACCCTAAAACAACCCCAACCCTGGGCCCTGACCCTAAAACAACCCTAACCCTGGGCTCTGACCCTAAAACAACAATAACCCCGGGCCCAGGCCCTGACCCTAAAACAATCCTAACCCTGGGCCCTAGCCATGACCTTAAAACAATCCTAACCCTGGGCCCTGACACTGAGACTAAAACCCTAACCTTGGGCTCTGGCCCTGAGCCTGAAACCCCAATCCTGGGCCCTGGGCCATAACCCTAAAAGAACCATAACCCTGGGCCCTGACCCTAAAACAACCCTAACCCTGGGCCCTGACCCTAAAAGAACCCTAACCCTGGGCCCTGACCCTAAAACAAACCTAACTCTCAGCCCTGACCCTAAAACCACCATAACCCTGGGCCCTAGCCCTGACCCTAAAACAACCCTAACCCTGGGACCTGGCCATGACCCTAAAACAACCCTAACCCTGGGCCCTGGCCCTGGCTCTAAAACAACCCTAAACCTGGGCCCTGGCCCTAAAACAACCCTAACCCTGGGCCCTGACCCTAAAACAACCCTAACCCTGGGCCCTGACGCTAAAACAACCCTAACCCTGGGCACTGACCCTAAAACAACCCTAACCCTGGGCCCTGACCCTAAAACAACCCTAACTCTCGACCCTGACCCTAAAAGAACCCTAACCCGGGGCCCTGACCCTAAAACAACACTAACCCTGGGCCCTAATCCTAAAACCCTAACCCTGTGCCCTGGCCCTGAGCCTAAAACCCTATCTCTGGTCCCTGGCCCTGAGCCTAAAACCCTAACCCTGCGCCCTGGCCCTGAGCCTAAAACCTTAACCCTGGGCCCTAGCCCTGAGCCTAAAACCCTAACCCTGGGACCTGGCCCTGAGCCGAAAACCCTAACCTTGGGCTCGGGCCCTAAGCCTGAAACCCCAACCCTGGGCCCTGGCCCTGAGCCTAAAACCCTAACCCTGGGCCCTGGCCCTGAGCCTAAAACCCTAACCCTGGGCCCTAAACCTAAGAGAACCATAACACTAGGCCCTGACCCGAAAACAACCCTAACCGTGGGCCCTGACCCTAAAACAACCCTAACCCTGGGCCCTGACCCTAAAACAACCCTAACCCTGGGCCCTGACCCTAAAACAACCCTAACCCTGGGCCCTGACCCCAAAACAACCCTAACCCTGGGCCCTGTCCCTAAAACAACCCTAACCCTGGGCACTGACCCTAAAACAACCCGAACCCTTGGCCCTGACCCTAAATCAACCCCAACCCTGGGCCCTGACCCTAAAACAACCCTAACCCTGGTCCCTAACTCTAAAACAACCATAACCATGGGCCCTGGCCCTGACGCTAAAACAACCCTAACCCTGGGCCCTGGCCATGACCCTAAAACAACCCTAACCCTGGGCCCTGGCCATGACCCTAAAACAACCCTAACCCTGGGCCCTGGCCCTGACCCTAAAACAACCCTAAACCTGGGCCCTGGCCCTGAGCCTAAAACCCTAACCCTGGGCCCTGGACCTCAGCCTAAAACCCTAACCCTGGGCCCTGACCCTAAAACAACCGTAACTTTGGGCCCTGCCCCTGACCCTAAAACAACGCTAACCCTGGCCCCTGGCCCTGACCCTAAAATAACCCTAACCCTGGGCCCCGGGCCCTGAGCCTAAAACCCTAACCCTGGGCCTCGGGCCCTGCCCCTAAAGCCCTAACCCTGGGCCCCGGGCCCTGGTCCTAAAGCCCTAACCCTGGGCCCCGGGCCCTGCCCCTAAAGCCGTAACACTGGGCCCCGGGCCCTGCCCCTAAAGCCCTAACCCCGGGCGCCGGGCCCTGGCCCTAAAGCCCTAACCCCCTGGGCCCTGGCCCTGACCCTAAAACAACCCTAACCCTGGGCCCTGGCCCTGACCCTAAAACAACCCTAACGCTGGGCCCTGGCCCTGAGCCTAAAACCCTAACCCTGGGCCCTGGCCCTGTGCCGAAAACCCTAACCTTGGGCTCTGGCCCTGAGCCTGAAACCCCAACCCTAGGCCCTGGCCCTGAGCCTAAAACCCTAACCCTGGGCCCTGGCCCTGAGCCTAAAACCCTAACCCTGGGCCCTAACACTAAAACAACCATAACCATGGGCCCTGACCCTAAAACAACTCTAACCCTTGGCCCTGACCCTAAAACAACCCCAACCCTGGGCCCTAACCCTAAAACAACCCTAACCCTGGGCTCTGACCCTAAAACAACCATAACCCTGGGCCCTGGCCCTGACCCTAAAACAACCCTAACCCTCGGCCCTGGCCATGACCCTAAAACAACCCTAACCCTGAGCCCTGGACCTGACCCTAAAACAACCCTAAACCTGGGCCCTGGCCCTGAGCCTAACACCCTATCCCTGGGCCCCGGACCTGAGCCTAAAACCCTAACCCTGGGCCCTGACCCTACAACAACCCTAAACCTGTGCCCTGGCCCTGACCCTAAAAAACCCTAACCCTGGGCCCTGACCCTAAAACAACCCTAACCCTGGGCCCTAACCCTAAAACAACCCAAACCCTGGGCCCTGACCCTAAAACCCTAACCCTGAGCCCTGGCCCTGAGCCTAAAACCCTATCTCTGGTCCCTGGCCCTGAGCCAAAAACCCTAACCCTGGGCCCTGGCCCTGAGCCTAAAACCTTAACCCTGGGCCCTGGCCCTGAGCCTAAAACCCTAACCCTGGGCCCTGGCCCTGAGCCGAAAACCCTAACCTTGGGCTCGGGCCCTGAGCCTGAAACCCCAAACCTGGGCCCAGGCCCTGAGCCTAAAACCCTAAACCTGGGCCCTGGCCCTGAGCCTAAAACCCTAACCCTGGGCCCTAAACCTAAGAGAACCATAACCCTAGGCCCTGACCCTAAAACAACCCTACCCTGGGCCCTGACCCTAAAACAACCCTAACCCTGGGCCCTGACCCTAAAACAACCCTAACCCTGGGCCCTGACCCTAAAACAACCATAACCCTGGGCCCTGGCCCTGACCCTAAAACAACCCTAACCCTGGGACCTGGCCATGACCCTAAAACAACCATAACCCTGAGCCCTGGCCCTGACCCTAAAACAACCCTAACCCTGGGCCCTGGCCCTGAGCCTAAAACCATAACCCTGGGCCCTGGACCTCAGCCAGAACCCTAACCCTGGGCCCTGAACCTAAAACAACCCTAACTTTGGGCCCTGGCCCTGACCCTTAAACCCTAACCCTGGGCCCTGGCCCTGAGCCTAAAACCCTAACCCTGGGCCCTAAACCTAAGAGAACCATAACCCTAGGCCCTGACCCTAAAACAACCCTAACCCTGGGCCCTGACCCTAAAACAACCCTAACCCTGGGCCCTGACCCTAAAACAACCCTAACCCTGGGCCCTGGCTCTAACCCTAAAACAACCCTAACCCTGGGCCCTGGCCCTGATCCTAAAACAACCCTAACCCTGGGCCCTGGCCCTGAGCTTAAAACCCTAACCCTGGGCCCTGGCCCTGAGCCAAAAACCCTAACCTTGGGCTCTGGCCATAAGCCTGAAACCCCAACCCTAGGCCCTGCCCTGAGCCTAAAACCCTAACCCTGGGCCCTGGCCCTGAGCCTAAAACCCTAACCCTGGGCCCTGGCCCTGACCCTAAAACCCTAACCATGAGCCCTGGCCCTTAACCTAAAACCCTAACCCTGGGCCCTGGCCCTAATCAAAAAACCCCACCTGTGGGCCCTGACCCTAAAACAACCCTAACCCTGGGCCTTGACCCTAAAACAACCTTAACCCTCGGCCGTGACCCTAAAACAACCCTAACCCTGGGCCCTTACCCTAAAAAAACCCTAACTCTGGGCCCTGACCCTAAAACAACCCTAACACTGGGGCCTGACCCTAAAACAACCCTAACCCTGGGCCCTGGCCCTGACCCTAAAACAACCCTAACCCTGGCCTGGCCCTGACCCTAAAACAACCCTAATCCTGGGCCCTGGCCCGGAGCCTAAAACCCTAACCCTGGGCCCTGGACCTGAGCCTAAAACCCTAACCCTGGGCCCTGACCCTAAAACAACCCTAACTTTGGGCCCTGGCCCTGACCCTAAAACACCCCTAGCCCTGGGCCCTGGCCCTGACCCTAAAACAACCCTAACCCTGGGCCCTGGTCCTGACCCTAAAACAACCCTAACCCTGGGCCCTGGCCCTGAGCCTAAAACCCTAACCCTGGGCCCTGGCCCTGTGCCGAAAACCCTAACCTTGGGCTCTGGCCCTGAGCCTGAAACCCCAACCCTAGGCCCTGGCCCTGAGCCTGAAACCCTAACCCTGGGCCCTGGCCCTGACCCTAAAACACCCCTAGCCCTGGGCCCTGGCCCTGACCCTAAAACAACCCTAACCCTGGGCCCTGGCCCTGACCCTAAAACAACCCTAACCCTGGGCCCTGGCCCTGAGCCTAAAACCCTAACCCTGGGCCCTGGCCCTGTGCCAAAAACCCTAACCTTGGGCTCTGGCCCTGAGCCTGAAACCCCAACCCTAGGCCCTGGCCCTGAGCCTAAAACCCTAACCCTGGGCCCTGGCCCTGAGCCTAAAACCCTAACCCTGGGCCCTAACACTAAAACAACCATAACCATGGGCCCTGACCCTAAAACAACTCTAACCCTTGGCCCTGACCCTAAAACAACCCCAACCCTGGGCCCTAACCCTAAAACAACCCTAACCCTGGGCTCTGACCCTAAAACAACCATAACCCTGGGCCCTGGCCCTGACCCTAAAACAACCCTAACCCTCGGCCCTGGACATGACCCTAAAACAACCCTAACCCTGAGCCCTGGACCTGACCCTAAAACAACCCTAAACCTGGGCCCTGGCCCTGAGCCTAACACCCTATCCCTGGGCCCTGGACCTGAGCCTAAAACCCTAACCCTGGGCCCTGACCCTAAAACAACCCTAAACCTGGGCCCTGGCCCTGACCCTAAAACAACCCTAACTCTGGGCCCTGACCCTAAAACAACCCTAACCCTGGGCCCTAACCCTAAAACACCCCAAACCCTGGGCCCTGACCCTAAAACCCTAACCCTGGGCCCTGGCCCTCAGCCTAAAACCCTATCTCTGGTCCCTGGCCCTCAGCCAAAAACCCTAACCTTGGGCCCTGGCCCTGAGCCTAAAACCTTAACCCTGGGCCCTGGCCCAGAGCCTAAAACCCTAACCCTGGGCACTGGCCCTGAGCCGAAAACCCTAACCTTGGGCTCGGGCCCTGAGCCTGAAACCCGAACCCTGGGCCCAGGCCCTGAGCCTAAAACCCTAAACCTGGGCCCTGGCCCTGAGCCTAAAACCCTAACCCTGGGCCCTAAACCTAAGAGAACCATAACCCTAGGCCCTGACCCTAAAACAACCCTAACCCTGGGCCCTGACCCTAAAACAACCCTAACCCTGGGCCCTGACCCTAAAACAACCCTAACTCTGGGCCCTGACCCTAAAACAACCATAACCCTGGGCCCTGGCCCTGACCCTAAAACAACCCTAACCCTGGGACCTGGCCATGACCCTAAAACAACCCTAAACCTGGGCCCTGGCCCTGACTCTAAAACAACCCTAAACCTGGGCCCTGGCCCTGAGCCTAAAACCCGAACCCTGGGCCCTGGACCTGAGCCTAAAACCCTAACCCTGGGCCCTGGCCCTGAGCGTAAAACCCTAACCCTGGGCCCTGGCCCTGAGCCTAAAACCCTAACCCTGGGCCCTGGCCCTGACCCTAAAACCCTAATCCTGGGCCCTGGCCCATACTCTAAAACCCTAACCCTGGGCCCTGGCCCTGATCAAAAAACCCTAACCGTGGGCCCTGACCCTAAAACAACCCTAACCCTGGGCCCTGACCCTAAAAGAACCATAACCCTGGGCCCTGACCCTAAAACAACCCTAACCCTGTTCCCTTACCCTAAAAAAACCCTAACTCTGGGCCCTGACCCTAAAACAACCCTAACACTGGACCCTGACCCTAAAACAACCCTAACCCTGGGCCCTGCCCCTGACCCTAAAACAACCCTAACCCTGGGCCCTGGCCCTGACCCTAAAACAACCCTAACCCTGGGCCCTGGCCCTGAGCCTAAAACCCTAACCCTGGGCCCTGGACCTGAGCCTAAAACCCTAACCCTGGGCCGTGACCCTAAAACAACCCTAACTTTGGGCCCTGGCCCTGACCCTAAAACACCCCTAGCCCTGGGCGCTGGCCCTAAAACAACCCTAACCCTGGGCCCTGACCCTAAAACAACCCTAAACCTGGGCCCTGGCCCTGACCCTAAAACAACCCTAACCCTGGGCCCTGACCCTAAAACAACCCTAACCCTGGGCCCTGACCCTAAAACAACCCTAACCCTGGGCCGGGACCCTAAAACAACCCTAACCCTGGGCCCTGACCCTAAAACAACCCTAACCCTGGGCCCTGTCCCTAAAACAACCCTAACCCTGGGCCCTGACCCTAAAACAACCCTAACCCTGGGCCCTGACCCTAAAACAAACCTAACCCTGGGCCCTGAACCTAAAACAACCGTAACCCAGGGCCCTGACCCTAAAACAACCCTAACCCTGGGCCCTGACCCTAAAACCACCATAACCCTGGGCCCTAGCCCAGACCCTAAAACAACCCTAACCCTGGGACCTGGCCATGACACTAAAACAACCCTAACCCTGAGACCTGGCCATGACCCTAAAACAAACCTAACCCTGGGCCCTGGCCCTGACTCTAAAACAACCCTAAACCTGGGCACTGGCCCTGAGCCTAAAACCCTAACCTTGGGCTCTGGCCCTGAGCCTGAAACCCCAATCCTGGGCCCTGGCCCTGAGCCTAAAACCCTAACCCTGGTCCCTGGCCCTGAGCCTAAAACCCTAACCCTGGGCCCTAACCCTAAAAGAACCATAACCCTGGGCCCTGGCCCTGAGCCTAAAACCCTAACCCTGGGCCCTAACCCTAAAAGAACCATAACCCTGGGCCCTGACCCTAAAACAACCCTAACCCTGGGCCCTGACCCTAAAACCACCATAACCCTGGGCCCTAGCCCTGACCCTAAAACAACCCTAACCCTGGGACCTGGCCATGACCCTAAAACAACCCTAACCCTGGGCCCTGGCCCTGACTCTAAAACAACCCTAAACCTGGGCCCTGGCCCTGAGACTAAAACCCGAGCCCTGGGCCCTGGACCTGAGCCTAAAACCCTAACCCTGGGCCCTGAACCAAAAACAAACCTAACTTTGGGACCTGGCCCTGACCCTAAAACAACCCTAAGCCTGGGCCCTGGCCCTGACCCTAAAACAATGCAAACCCTGGGCCCTGGCCCTGACCCTATAACAACCCTACCCCTGGGCCCTGACCCTAAAACAACCCTAACCCTGGGCCCTGACCCTAAAACAACACTAACCCTGGGCCCTGACCCTAAAACAACACTAACCCTGGGCCCTGACCCTAAAACAACACTAACCCTGGGCCCTGACCCTAAAACAACACTAAACCTGGGCCCAGACCCTAAAACAACCCTAACTTAGGGCCCCGGGCCCTGACCCTAAAACAACCCTAACCCTGGGCCCCGGGCGCTGACCCTAAAGCCCTAACCCTGGGCGCCGGGCCCTGGTCCTAAAGCCCTAATCCTGGGCCCCGGGCCCTCACCCTAAAGCCCTAACGCTGGGCCCCGGGCCCTGCCACTAAAGCCCTAACCCTGGGCCCCGGGCTCTGCCCCTAAAGCCCTAACCCTGGGCCCCAGGCCCTGGCCCTAAAGCCTTAACCCTGGTGCCCGGGCCCTAGCCCTAAAGCCCTAACCCTGGTCCCCGGGCCCCGGCCCTAAAGCCCTAAACCTGGTCCCCGGGCCCCGGCCCTAAAGCCCTAACCCTGGACTACGGGCCCTGTCCCTAAAGCCCTAACCCTGGGCCACGGGCCCTGGCCCTAAAACCCTAACCCTGGGCCCTGGCCCTGAGCCTAAAACCCTAACCCTGGGCCCTGACCCTAAAATAACCCTAACCCTGGACCCTGACCCTAAAACAACCCTAACCCTGGGCCCTGACCCTAAAGCAACCCTAACCCTGGGCCCTGACCCTAAAACAACCCTAACCATGGGCCCTGACACTAAAACAACCCTAACCCTGGGCCCTAACCCCAAAACAACCCTAACCCTAGGCCCTGTCCCTAAAACAACCCTAACAATGGGCCCTGACCCTAAAACAACCCTAACACTGGGCCTTGGCCCTGACCCTAAAACAACCCTAACCCTGGGCCCTGGCCCTGACCCTAAAACAACCCTAACCCTGGGCTCTGGCCCTGAGCCTAAAACCCTAACCCTGGGCCCTGGACCTGAGCCTAAAACCCTAACCCTGGGCGGTGACCCTAAAACAACCCTAACTTTGGGCCCTGGCCCTGACCCTAAAACACACCTAGCCCTGGGCGCTGGCCCTGACCCTAAAACAACCCTAACCCTGGGCCCTGGCCCTGATCCTAAAACAACCCTAACCCTGGGCCCTGGCCCTGAGCCAAAAACCCTAACCTTGGGCTCTGGCCATAAGCCTGAAACCCCAACCCTAGGCCCTGGCCCTGAGCCTAAAACCCTAACCCTGGGCCCTGGCCCTGAGCCTAAAACCCTAACCCTGGGCCCTGACACTAAAACAAGCATAACCATGGGCCCTGACCCTAAAACAACCCTAACCCTTGGCCCTGACCCTAAAACAACCCCAACCCTGGGCCCTGACCCTAAAACAAGCCTAACCCTTGGCCCTGACCCTAAAACAACCCCAACCCTGGGCCCTGACCCTAAAACAACCCTAACCCTGGGCCCTAACCCCAAAACAACACTAACCCTGGGCCCTGAGCCTGAAACCTTGGGATCTAAACCAGGGCGCTGGCCCTGACCCTAAAACAACCCTAACCCTGGGCCCTGGCCCTGATCCTAAAACAACCCTAACCCTGGGCCCTGGCCCTGAGCCAAAAACCCTAACCTTGGGCTCTGGCCCTGAGCCTGAAACCCCAACCCTAGGCCCTGGCCCTGAGCCGAAAACCCTCACCCTGGGCCCTGGCCCTGAGCCTAAAACCCTAACCCTGGGCCCTAACACTAAAACAACCATAACCATGGGCCCTGACCCTAAAACAACCCGAACCCTTGGCCCTGACCCTAAATCAACCCCAACCCTGGGCCCTGACCCTAAAACAACCCTAACCCTGGTCCCTAACTCTAAAACAACCATAACCATGGGCCCTGGCCCTGACGCTAAAACAACCCTAACCCTGGGCCCTGGCCATGACCCTAAAACAACCCTAACCCTGGGCCCTGGCCATGACCCTAAAACAACCCTAACCCTGAGCCCTGGACCTGACCCTAAAACAACCCTAAACCTGGGCCCTGGCCCTGAGCCTAACACCCTATCCCTGGGCCCCGGACCTGAGCCTAAAACCCTAACCCTGGGCCCTGACCCTACAACAACCCTAAACCTGTGCCCTGGCACTGACCCTAAAAAACCCTAACCCTGGGCCCTGACCCTAAAACAACCCTAACCCTGGGCCCTAACCCTAAAACAACCCAAACCCTGGGCCCTGACCCTAAAACCCTAACCCTGAGCCCTGGCCCTGAGCCTAAAACCCTATCTCTGGTCCCTGGCCCTGAGCCAAAAACCCTAACCCTGGGCCCTGGCCCTGAGCCTAAAACCTTAACCCTGGGCCCTGGCCCTGAGCCTAAAACCCTAACCCTGGGCCCTGGCCCTGAGCCGAAAACCCTAACCTTGGGCTCGGGCCCTGAGCCTGAAACCCCAAACCTGGGCCCAGGCCCTGAGCCTAAAACCCTAAACCTGGGCCCTGGCCCTGAGCCTAAAACCCTAACCCTGGGCCCTAAACCTAAGAGAACCATAACCCTAGGCCCTGACCCTAAAACAACCCTACCCTGGGCCCTGACCCTAAAACAACCCTAACCCTGGGCCCTGACCCTAAAACAACCCTAACCCTGGGCCCTGACCCTAAAACAACCATAACCCTGGGCCCTGGCCCTGACCCTAAAACAACCCTAACCCTGGGACCTGGCCATGACCCTAAAACAACCATAACCCTGAGCCCTGGCCCTGACCCTAAAACAACCCTAACCCTGGGCCCTGGCCCTGAGCCTAAAACCATAACCCTGGGCCCTGGACCTCAGCCAGAACCCTAACCCTGGGCCCTGAACCTAAAACAACCCTAACTTTGGGCCCTGGCCCTGACCCTTAAACCCTAACCCTGGGCCCTGGCCCTGAGCCTAAAACCCTAACCCTGGGCCCTAAACCTAAGAGAACCATAACCCTAGGCCCTGACCCTAAAACAACCCTAACCCTGGGCCCTGACCCTAAAACAACCCTAACCCTGGGCCCTGACCCTAAAACAACCCTAACCCTGGGCCCTGGCTCTAACCCTAAAACAACCCTAACCCTGGGCCCTGGCCCTGATCCTAAAACAACCCTAACCCTGGGCCCTGGCCCTGAGCTTAAAACCCTAACCCTGGGCCCTGGCCCTGAGCCAAAAACCCTAACCTTGGGCTCTGGCCATAAGCCTGAAACCCCAACCCTAGGCCCTGCCCTGAGCCTAAAACCCTAACCCTGGGCCCTGGCCCTGAGCCTAAAACCCTAACCCTGGGCCCTGGCCCTGACCCTAAAACCCTAACCATGAGCCCTGGCCCTTAACCTAAAACCCTAACCCTGGGCCCTGGCCCTAATCAAAAAACCCCACCTGTGGGCCCTGACCCTAAAACAACCCTAACCCTGGGCCTTGACCCTAAAACAACCTTAACCCTCGGCCGTGACCCTAAAACAACCCTAACCCTGGGCCCTTACCCTAAAAAAACCCGAACTCTGGGCCCTGACCCTAAAACAACCCTAACACTGGGGCCTGACCCTAAAACAACCCTAACCCTGGGCCCTGGCCCTGACCCTAAAACAACCCTAACCCTGGCCTGGCCCTGACCCTAAAACAACCCTAATCCTGGGCCCTGGCCCGGAGCCTAAAACCCTAACCCTGGGCCCTGGACCTGAGCCTAAAACCCTAACCCTGGGCCCTGACCCTAAAACAACCCTAACTTTGGGCCCTGGCCCTGACCCTAAAACACCCCTAGCCCTGGGCCCTGGCCCTGACCCTAAAACAACCCTAACCCTGGGCCCTGGTCCTGACCCTAAAACAACCCTAACCCTGGGCCCTGGCCCTGAGCCTAAAACCCTAACCCTGGGCCCTGGCCCTGTGCCGAAAACCCTAACCTTGGGCTCTGGCCCTGAGCCTGAAACCCCAACCCTAGGCCCTGGCCCTGAGCCTGAAACCCTAACCCTGGGCCCTGGCCCTGACCCTAAAACACCCCTAGCCCTGGGCCCTGGCCCTGACCCTAAAACAACCCTAACCCTGGGCCCTGGCCCTGACCCTAAAACAACCCTAACCCTGGGCCCTGGCCCTGAGCCTAAAACCCTAACCCTGGGCCCTGGCCCTGTGCCAAAAACCCTAACCTTGGGCTCTGGCCCTGAGCCTGAAACCCCAACCCTAGGCCCTGGCCCTGAGCCTAAAACCCTAACCCTGGGCCCTGGCCCTGAGCCTAAAACCCTAACCCCGGGCCCTAACACTAAAACAACCATAACCATGGGCCCTGACCCTAAAACAACTCTAACCCTTGGCCCTGACCCTAAAACAACCCCAACCCTGGGCCCTAACCCTAAAACAACCCTAACCCTGGGCTCTGACCCTAAAACAACCATAACCCTGGGCCCTGGCCCTGACCCTAAAACAACCCTAACCCTCGGCCCTGGACATGACCCTAAAACAACCCTAACCCTGAGCCCTGGACCTGACCCTAAAACAACCCTAAACCTGGGCCCTGGCCCTGAGCCTAACACCCTATCCCTGGGCCCTGGACCTGAGCCTAAAACCCTAACCCTGGGCCCTGACCCTAAAACAACCCTAAACCTGGGCCCTGGCCCTGACCCTAAAACAACCCTAACTCTGGGCCCTGACCCTAAAACAACCCTAACCCTGGGCCCTAACCCTAAAACACCCCAAACCCTGGGCCCTGACCCTAAAACCCTAACCCTGGGCCCTGGCCCTCAGCCTAAAACCCTATCTCTGGTCCCTGGCCCTCAGCCAAAAACCCTAACCTTGGGCCCTGGCCCTGAGCCTAAAACCTTAACCCTGGGCCCTGGCCCAGAGCCTAAAACCCTAACCCTGGGCACTGGCCCTGAGCCGAAAACCCTAACCTTGGGCTCGGGCCCTGAGCCTGAAACCCGAACCCTGGGCCCAGGCCCTGAGCCTAAAACCCTAAACCTGGGCCCTGGCCCTGAGCCTAAAACCCTAACCCTGGGCCCTAAACCTAAGAGAACCATAACCCTAGGCCCTGACCCTAAAACAACCCTAACCCTGGGCCCTGACCCTAAAACAACCCTAACCCTGGGCCCTGACCCTAAAACAACCCTAACTCTGGGCCCTGACCCTAAAACAACCATAACCCTGGGCCCTGGCCCTGACCCTAAAACAACCCTAACCCTGGGACCTGGCCATGACCCTAAAACAACCCTAAACCTGGGCCCTGGCCCTGACTCTAAAACAACCCTAAACCTGGGCCCTGGCCCTGAGCCTAAAACCCGAACCCTGGGCCCTGGACCTGAGCCTAAAACCCTAACCCTGGGCCCTGGCCCTGAGCGTAAAACCCTAACCCTGGGCCCTGGCCCTGAGCCTAAAACCCTAACCCTGGGCCCTGGCCCTGACCCTAAAACCCTAATCCTGGGCCCTGGCCCATACTCTAAAACCCTAACCCTGGGCCCTGGCCCTGATCAAAAAACCCTAACCGTGGGCCCTGACCCTAAAACAACCCTAACCCTGGGCCCTGACCCTAAAAGAACCATAACCCTGGGCCCTGACCCTAAAACAACCCTAACCCTGTTCCCTTACCCTAAAAAAACCCTAACTCTGGGCCCTGACCCTAAAACAACCCTAACACTGGACCCTGACCCTAAAACAACCCTAACCCTGGGCCCTGCCCCTGACCCTAAAACAACCCTAACCCTGGGCCCTGGCCCTGACCCTAAAACAACCCTAACCCTGGGCCCTGGCCCTGAGCCTAAAACCCTAACCCTGGGCCCTGGACCTGAGCCTAAAACCCTAACCCTGGGCCGTGACCCTAAAACAACCCTAACTTTGGGCCCTGGCCCTGACCCTAAAACACCCCTAGCCCTGGGCGCTGGCCCTAAAACAACCCTAACCCTGGGCCCTGACCCTAAAACAACCCTAAACCTGGGCCCTGGCCCTGACCCTAAAACAACCCTAACCCTGGGCCCTGACCCTAAAACAACCCTAACCCTGGGCCCTGACCCTAAAACAACCCTAACCCTGGGCCGGGACCCTAAAACAACCCTAACCCTGGGCCCTGACCCTAAAACAACCCTAACCCTGGGCCCTGTCCCTAAAACAACCCTAACCCTGGGCCCTGACCCTAAAACAACCCTAACCCTGGGCCCTGACCCTAAAACAAACCTAACCCTGGGCCCTGAACCTAAAACAACCGTAACCCAGGGCCCTGACCCTAAAACAACCCTAACCCTGGGCCCTGACCCTAAAACCACCATAACCCTGGGCCCTAGCCCAGACCCTAAAACAACCCTAACCCTGGGACCTGGCCATGACACTAAAACAACCCTAACCCTGAGACCTGGCCATGACCCTAAAACAAACCTAACCCTGGGCCCTGGCCCTGACTCTAAAACAACCCTAAACCTGGGCCCTGGCCCTGAGCCTAAAACCCTAACCTTGGGCTCTGGCCCTGAGCCTGAAACCCCAATCCTGGGCCCTGGCCCTGAGCCTAAAACCCTAACCCTGGTCCCTGGCCCTGAGCCTAAAACCCTAACCCTGGGCCCTAACCCTAAAAGAACCATAACCCTGGGCCCTGGCCCTGAGCCTAAAACCCTAACCCTGGGCCCTAACCCTAAAAGAACCATAACCCTGGGCCCTGACCCTAAAACAACCCTAACCCTGGGCCCTGACCCTAAAACCACCATAACCCTGGGCCCTAGCCCTGACCCTAAAACAACCCTAACCCTGGGACCTGGCCATGACCCTAAAACAACCCTAACCCTGGGCCCTGGCCCTGACTCTAAAACAACCCTAAACCTGGGCCCTGGCCCTGAGACTAAAACCCGAGCCCTGGGCCCTGGACCTGAGCCTAAAACCCTAACCCTGGGCCCTGAACCAAAAACAAACCTAACTTTGGGACCTGGCCCTGACCCTAAAACAACCCTAAGCCTGGGCCCTGGCCCTGACCCTAAAACAATGCAAACCCTGGGCCCTGGCCCTGACCCTATAACAACCCTACCCCTGGGCCCTGACCCTAAAACAACCCTAACCCTGGGCCCTGACCCTAAAACAACACTAACCCTGGGCCCTGACCCTAAAACAACACTAACCCTGGGCCCTGACCCTAAAACAACACTAACCCTGGGCCCTGACCCTAAAACAACACTAAACCTGGGCCCAGACCCTAAAACAACCCTAACTTAGGGCCCCGGGCCCTGACCCTAAAACAACCCTAACCCTGGGCCCCGGGCGCTGACCCTAAAGCCCTAACCCTGGGCGCCGGGCCCTGGTCCTAAAGCCCTAATCCTGGGCCCCGGGCCCTCACCCTAAAGCCCTAACGCTGGGCCCCGGGCCCTGCCACTAAAGCCCTAACCCTGGGCCCCGGGCTCTGCCCCTAAAGCCCTAACCCTGGGCCCCAGGCCCTGGCCCTAAAGCCTTAACCCTGGTGCCCGGGCCCTAGCCCTAAAGCCCTAACCCTGGTCCCCGGGCCCCGGCCCTAAAGCCCTAAACCTGGTCCCCGGGCCCCGGCCCTAAAGCCCTAACCCTGGACTACGGGCCCTGTCCCTAAAGCCCTAACCCTGGGCCACGGGCCCTGGCCCTAAAACCCTAACCCTGGGCCCTGGCCCTGAGCCTAAAACCCTAACCCTGGGCCCTGACCCTAAAATAACCCTAACCCTGGACCCTGACCCTAAAACAACCCTAACCCTGGGCCCTGACCCTAAAGCAACCCTAACCCTGGGCCCTGACCCTAAAACAACCCTAACCATGGGCCCTGACACTAAAACAACCCTAACCCTGGGCCCTAACCCCAAAACAACCCTAACCCTAGGCCCTGTCCCTAAAACAACCCTAACAATGGGCCCTGACCCTAAAACAACCCTAACACTGGGCCTTGGCCCTGACCCTAAAACAACCCTAACCCTGGGCCCTGGCCCTGACCCTAAAACAACCCTAACCCTGGGCTCTGGCCCTGAGCCTAAAACCCTAACCCTGGGCCCTGGACCTGAGCCTAAAACCCTAACCCTGGGCCGTGACCCTAAAACAACCCTAACTTTGGGCCCTGGCCCTGACCCTAAAACACACCTAGCCCTGGGCGCTGGCCCTGACCCTAAAACAACCCTAACCCTGGGCCCTGGCCCTGATCCTAAAACAACCCTAACCCTGGGCCCTGGCCCTGAGCCAAAAACCCTAACCTTGGGCTCTGGCCATAAGCCTGAAACCCCAACCCTAGGCCCTGGCCCTGAGCCTAAAACCCTAACCCTGGGCCCTGGCCCTGAGCCTAAAACCCTAACCCTGGGCCCTGACACTAAAACAAGCATAACCATGGGCCCTGACCCTAAAACAACCCTAACCCTTGGCCCTGACCCTAAAACAACCCCAACCCTGGGCCCTGACCCTAAAACAAGCCTAACCCTTGGCCCTGACCCTAAAACAACCCCAACCCTGGGCCCTGACCCTAAAACAACCCTAACCCTGGGCCCTAACCCCAAAACAACACTAACCCTGGGCCCTGTCCCTAAAACAACCCTAACCCTGGGCCCTGACCCTAAAACAACCCGAACCCTTGGCCCTGACCCTAAATCAACCCCAACCCTGGGCCCTGACCCTAAAACAACCCTAACCCTGGTCCCTAACTCAAAAACAACCATAACCATGGGCCATGCCCCTGACCCTAAAACAACCCTAACCCTGGGCCCTGGCCATGACCCTAAAACAACCCTAACCCTGGGCCCTGGCCCTGACCCCAAAACAACCCTAAACCTGGGCCCTGGCCCTGAGCCTAAAACCCTAACCCTGGGCCCTGGACCTGAGCCTAAAACCCTAACCCTGGGCCCTGACCCTAAAACAACCGTAACTTTGGGCCCTGCCCCTGACCCGAAAACAACGCTAATTCTGGACCCTGGCCCTGACCCTAAAATAACCCTAACCCTGGGCCCCGGGCCCTGAGCCTAAAACCCTAACCCTGGGCCCCGGGCCCTGCCCCTAAAGCCCTAACCCTGGGCTCCGGGCCCTGGTCCTAAAGCCCTAACCCTGGGCTCCGGGCCCTGCCCCTAAAGCCCTAACACTGGGCACCGGGCCCTGCCCCTAAAGCCCTAACCCTGGGCCCCGGGCCCTGGCCCTAAAGCCCTAACCCCCTGGGCCCCGGGCCCTGGCCCTAAAGCCCTAACCCTGGGCCCCGGGCCGAGGCCCTAAAGCCCTAACCCTGGGCCCCGGTCCCTGGCCCTAAAGCCCTAACACTGGGCCCCGGGCCCTGGCCCTAAAGCCCTAAACCTGGGCACCGGGCCCTGGCCCTAAAGCCCTAACCCTGGGCCCCGGGCCCTGGCCCTAAAGCCCTAACCCTGGGCCCCGGGCCCTGGCACTAAAGCCCTAACCCTGGGCCACGGGCCGTGGCCCTAAAGCCCTAACCCTGGGCCCGGGGCCCTGAGCCTAAAACCCTAACCCTGGGCCCTGGCCCTGAGCCTAAAACCCTAACCCTGGGCCCTGGCCCTCAGCCTAAAACCCTAACCCTGGGCCCTGGCCCTCAGCCTAAAACCCTAACCCTGGGCCCTGACCCTGAGCCTAAAACCCTAATCCTGGGCCCTGACCCTGAGCCTAAAACCCTAACCCTAGGCCCAGGCCCTGAGCCTAAAACCTTAACCCTGGGCCCTGACCCTGAACCTAAAACCCTAAACTTGGGCTCTGGCCTAGAGCCTGAAACCCCAACCCTGGGCCCTGGACCTGAGCCTGAAACCCTAACCCTGGGCCCTGACCCTAAAACAACCCAAACCCTGGGCCCTGCCCCTAAAACAACCCTAACCATGGGCCCTGACCCTAAAACAACCCTAACCCTGGGCCCTGACCCTAAAACAACCCTAACCCTGGGCCCTGACGCTAAAACAACCCTAACCCTGGGCCCTGACCCTAAAACAACCCAAACCCTTGGCCCTGACCCTAAAACAACCCTAACCCTGGGCCCTGGCCATAAAACAACCCTAACCCGGGGCCCTGACCCTAAAATAACTCTAACCCTGGGCCCTGACCCTAAAACAACCCTAAGCCTGGACCCTGACCCTAAAACAACCCTAACCCTGGGCCCCAGGCCCTGACCCTAAAGCCCTAACCCTGGGCCCCGGGCCCTGGTCCTAAAGCCCTAACCCTGGGCCCCGGGCCCTGACCCAAAAGCCCTAACCCTGGGCCCCGGGCCCTGCCACTAAAGCCCTAACCCTGGGCCCCGGGCCCTGGCCCTAAAGCCCTAACCCTGGGCCCCGGGCCCTGGCCCAAAAGCCCTAAACCTGGTCCCCGGGCCTTGGCCCTAACGCCCTAACCCTGGGCCGCGGGCCCTGGCCCTAAAGCCCTCACCCTGGGCCCCGGGCCATGGCCCTAAAGCCCTAAACCGGGTCCCCGGGCCTTGGCCCTAACGCCCTAACCCTGGGCCCCGGGCCCTGGCCCTAAAGCCCTAACCCTGGGCCACGGGCCCTGGTCCTAAAACCCTAACCCTGGGCCCAGGGCCCTGAGCCTAAAACCCTAACCCTGGGCCCTGGACCTGAGCCTAAAACCCTAACCCTGGGCCGTGACCCTAAAACAACCCTAACTTTGGGCCCTGGCCCTGACCCTAAAACACCCCTAGCCCTGGGCGCTGGCCCTGACCCTAAAACAACCCTAACCCTGGGCCCAGGCCCTGAGCTTAAAACCCTAACCCTGGGCCCTGGCCCTGAGCCAAAAACCCTAACCTTGGGCTCTGGCCATAAGCCTGAAACCCCAACCCTAGGCCCTGGCCCTGAGCCTAAAACCCTAACCCTGGGCCCTTGCCCTGAGCCTAAAACCCTAACCCTGGGCCCTAACACTAAAACAAGCATAACCATGGGCCCTGACCCTAAAACAACCCTAACCCTTGGCCCTGACCCTAAAACAACCCCAACCCTGGGCCCAGTCCCTAAAACAACCCTAACAATGGGCCCTGACCCTAAAACAACCCTAACACTGGGCCCTGGCCCTGACCCTAAAACAACCCTAACCCTGGGCCCTGGCCCTGACCCTAAAATAACCCTAATCCTGGGCCCCGGGCCCTGAGCCTAAAACCCTAACCCTGGGCCCCGAGCCGTGCCCCTAAAGCCCTAACCCTGGGCCCCGGGCCCTGGTCCTAAAGCCCTAACCCTGGGCCCCGGGCCCTGCCCCTAAAGCCCTAACACTGGGCCCCGGGCCCTGGCCATAAAGCCCTAACCCCCTGGGCCCCGGGCCCTGGCCCTAAAGCCCTAACCCTGGGCCACGGGCCGTGGCCCTAAAGCCCTAACCCTGGGCCCGGGGCCCTGAGCCAAAAACCCTAACCCTGGGCCCTGGCTCTGAGCCTAAAACCCTAACCCTGGGCCCTGGCCCTCAGCCTAAAACCCTAACCCTGGGCCCTGGCCCTCAGCCTAAAACCCAAACCCTGGGCCCTCACCCTGAGCCTAAAACCCTAATCCTGGGCCCTGACCCTGAGCCTAAAACCCTAACCCTAGGCCCTGGCCCTGAGCCTAAAACCTTAACCCTGGGCCCTGACCCTGAACCTAAAACCCTAAACTTGGGCTCTGGCCTAGAGCCTGAAACCCCAACCCTGGGCCCTGGACCTGAGCCTGAAACCCTAACCCTGGGCCCAGGGCCCTGAGCCTAAAACCCTAACCCTGGGCCCTGGACCTGAGCCTAAAACCCTAACCCTGGGCCGTGACCCTAAAACAACCCTAACTTTGGGCCCTGGCCCTGACCCTAAAACACCCCTAGCCCTGGGCGCTGGCCCTGACCCTAAAACAACCCTAACCCTGGGCCCTGGCCCTGACCCTAAAACAACCCTAACCCTGGGCCCTGGCCCTGAGCTTAAAACCCTAACCCTGGGCCCTGGCCCTGAGCCAAAAACCCTAACCTTGGGCTCTGGCCATAAGCCTGAAACCCCAACCCTAGGCCCTGGCCCTGAGCCTAAAACCCTAACCCTGGGCCCTGGCCCTGAGCCTAAAACCCTAACCCTGGGCCCTAACACTAAAACAAGCATAACCATGGGCCCTGACCCTAAAACAACCCTAACCCTTGGCCCTGACCCTAAAACAACCAAAACCCTGGGCCCTGACCCTAAAACAACCCTAACCCTGGGCTCTGACCCTAAAACAACCATAACCCTGGGCCCTGACCCTGACCCTAAAACAACCCTAACCCTGAGCCCTGGACCTGACCCTAAAACAACCCTAAACCTGGGCCCTGGCCCTGAGACTAAAACCCTATCCCTGGGCCCTGGCCCTGAGCCTAAAACCCTAACCCTGGGCCCTGACCCTAAAACAACCCTAAACCTGCGCCCTGGCCCTGACCCTAAAACAACCCTAACCCTGGGCCCTGACCCTAAAACAACCCCAACCCTGGGCCCTGGCCCTGACCCTAAAACAACCCTAAACCTGGGCCCTGACCCTAAAACAACCCTAAACCTGGACCCTGACCCTAAAACAACCCTAACCCTGGGCCCTGACCCTAAAGCAACCCTAACCCTGGGCCCTGACCCTAAAACAACCCTAACCATGGGCCCTGACCCTAAAGCAACCCTAACCCTGGGCCCTGACCCTAAAACAACCCGAACCCTTGGCCCTGACCCTAAATCAACCCCAACCCTGGGCCCTGACCCTAAAACAACCCTAACCCTAGTCCCTGACCCTAAAACAACTATAACCCTGGGCCCTGGCCCTGACCCTAAAACAACCCTAACCCTGGGCCCTGGCCATGACCCTAAAACAACCCTAACCCTGGGCTCTGGCCCTGACCCTAAAACAACGCTAACCCTGGGCCCTGGCCCTGACCCTAAAACAACCCTAACCCTGGGCCCTGGCCCAGAGCCTAAAACCCTAACGCTGGGCCCTGGACCTGAGCCTAAAACCCTAACCCTGGGCCCTGACCCTAAAACAACCCTAAATTTGGGCCCTGGCCCTGACCTTAAAACAACATTAACCCTGGGCCCCGGCCCTGACCCTTAAACAACCCTAAACCTGGGCCCTGGCACTGACCCTAAAACAACCCTAACCCTGGGCCCTGACCCTAAAACAACCCTAACCCTGGGCCCTGACCCTAAAACAACCCTAACCCTGGGCCCTGACCCTAAAACAACCCTAACCCTGGGCCCTGACCCTAAAACAACCCTAACCCTGGGCCCTGGCCCTGAGCCTAAAACCCTAACCCTGTGCCCTGGCCGTGAGCCTAAAACCCTAACCCTGGGCCCTTACCCTAAAAGAACCATAACCCTGGGCCCTGACCCTAAAACAACCCTAACCCTGGGCCCTGACCCTAAAACAACCCTAACCCTGGGCCCTGACCCTAAAACAAACCTAACCCTGGGCCCTGACCCTAAAACAACCATAACCCTGGGCCCTGGCCCTGACCCTAAAAGAACCCTAACCCTGGGACCTGGCCATGACCCTAAAACGACCCTAACCCTGGGCCCTGGCCCTGACTCTAAAACAACCCTAAACCTGGGCCCTGACCCTGAACCTAAAACCCTAAACTTGGGCTCTGGCCTAGAGCCTGAAACCCCAACCCTGGGCCCTGGACCTGAGCCTGAAACCCTAACCATGGGCCCTGACCCTAAAACAACCCTAACCCTGGGCCCTGCCCCTAAAACAACCCTAACCATGGGCCCTGACCCTAAAACAACCCTAACCCTGGGCCCTGACCCTAAAACAACCCTAACCCTGGGCCCTGACGCTAAAACAACCCTAACCCTGGGCCCTGACCCTAAAACAACCCAAACCCTTGGCCCTGACCCTAAAACAACCCTAACCCTGGGCCCTGGCCATAAAACAACCCTAACCCGGGGCCCTGACCCTAAAATAACTCTAACCCTGGGCCCTGACCCTAAAACAACCCTAACCCTGGACCCTGACCCTAAAACAACCCTAACCCTGGGCCCCAGGCCCTGACCCTAAAGCCCTAACCCTGGGCCCCGGGCCCTGGTCCTAAAGCCCTAACCCTGGGCCCCGGGCCCTGACCCTAAAGCCCTAACCCTGGGCCCCGGGCCCTGCCACTAAAGCCCTAACCCTGGGCCCCGGGCCCTGGCCCTAAAGCCCTAACCCTGGGCCCCGGGCCCTGGCCCAAAAGCCCTAAACCTGGTCCCCGGGCCTTGGCCCTAACGCCCTAACCCTGGGCCGCGGGCCCTGGCCCTAAAGCCCTCACCCTGGGCCCCGGGCCATGGCCCTAAAGCCCTAAACCGGGTCCCCGGGCCTTGGCCCTAACGCCCTAACCCTGGGCCCCGGGCCCTGGCCCTAAAGCCCTAACCCTGGGCCACGGGCCCTGGTCCTAAAACCCTAACCCTGGGCCCAGGGCCCTGAGCCTAAAACCCTAACCCTGGGCCCTGGACCTGAGCCTAAAACCCTAACCCTGGGCCGTGACCCTAAAACAACCCTAACTTTGGCCCTGGCCCTGACCCTAAAACACCCCTAGCCCTGGGCGCTGGCCCTGACCCTAAAACAACCCTAACCCTGGGCCCTGGCCCTGACCCTAAAACAACCCTAACCCTGGGCCCTGGCCCTGAGCTTAAAACCCTAACCCTGGGCCCTGGCCCTGAGCCAAAAACCCTAACCTTGGGCTCTGGCCATAAGCCTGAAACCCCAACCCTAGGCCCTGGCCCTGAGCCTAAAACCCTAACCCTGGGCCCTGGCCCTGAGCCTAAAACCCTAACCCTGGGCCCTAACACTAAAACAAGCATAACCATGGGCCCTGACCCTAAAACAACCCTAACCCTTGGCCCTGACCCTAAAACAACCCCAACCCTGGGCCCTGACCCTAAAACAACCCTAACCCTGGGCTCTGACCCTAAAACAACCATAACCCTGGGCCCTGACCCTGACCCTAAAACAACCCTAACCCTGAGCCCTGGACCTGACCCTAAAACAACCCTAAACCTGGGCCCTGGCCCTGAGCCTAAAACCCTATCCCTGGGCCCTGGCCCTGAGCCTAAAACCCTAACCCTGGGCCCTGACCCTAAAACAACCCTAAACCTGCGCCCTGGCCCTGACCCTAAAACAACCCTAACCCTGGGCCCTGACCCTAAAACAACCCCAACCCTGGGCCCTGGCCCTGACCCTAAAACAACCCTAAACCTGGGCCCTGACCCTAAAACAACCCTAAACCTGGACCCTGACCCTAAAACAACCCTAACCCTGGGCCCTGACCCTAAAGCAACCCTAACCCTGGGCCCTGACCCTAAAACAACCCTAACCATGGGCCCTGACCCTAAAACAACCCTAACCCTGGGCCCTGACCCTAAAACAACCCTAACACTGGGCCCTGACCCCAAAACAACCCTAACCCTGGGCCCTGTCCCTAAAACAACCCTAACCCTGGGCCCTGACCCTAAAACAACCCGAACCCTTGGCCCTGACCCTAAATCAACCCCAACCCTGGGCCCTGACACTAAAACAACCCTAACCCTAGTCCCTGACCCTAAAACAACTATAACCCTGGGCCCTGGCCCTGACCCTAAAACAACCCTAACCCTGGGCCCTGGCCATGACCCTAAAACAACCCTAACCCTGGGCTCTGGCCCTGACCCTAAAACAACGCTAACCCTGGGCCCTGGCCCTGACCCTAAAACAACCCTAACCCTGGGCCCTGGCCCAGAGCCTAAAACCCTAACGCTGGGCCCTGGACCTGAGCCTAAAACCCTAACCCTGGGCCCTGACCCTAAAACAACCCTAAATTTGGGCCCTGGCCCTGACCTTAAAACAACATTAACCCTGGGCCCCGGCCCTGACCCTTAAACAACCCTAAACCTGGGCCCTGGCACTGACCCTAAAACAACCCTAACCCTGGGCCCTGACCCTAAAACAACCCTAACCCTGGGCCCTGACCCTAAAACAACCCTAACCCTGGGCCCTGACCCTAAAACAACCCTAACCCTGGGCCCTGACCCTAAAACAACCCTAACCCTGGGCCCTGGACCTGAGCCTAAAACCCTAACCCTGTGCCCTGGCCGTGAGCCTAAAACCCTAACCCTGGGCCCTTACCCTAAAAGAACCATAACCCTGGGCCCTGACCCTAAAACAACCCTAACCCTGGGCCCTGACCCTAAAACAACCCTAACCTTGGGCCCTGACCCTAAAACAAACCTAACCCTGGGCCCTGACCCTAAAACAACCATAACCCTGGGCCCTGGCCCTGACCCTAAAAGAACCCTAACCCTGGGACCTGGCCATGACCCTAAAACGACCCTAACCCTGGGCCCTGGCCCTGACTCTAAAACAACCCTAAACCTGGGCCCTGACCCTGAACCTAAAACCCTAAACTTGGGCTCTGGCCTAGAGCCTGAAACCCCAACCCTGGGCCCTGGACCTGAGCCTGAAACCCTAACCCTGGGCCCTGACCCTAAAACAACCCTAACCCTGGGCCCTGCTCCTAAAACAACCCTAACCATGGGCCCTGACCCTAAAACAACCCTAACCCTGGGCCCTGACCCTAAAACAACCCTAACCCTGGGCCCTGACGCTAAAACAACCCTAACCCTGGGCCCTGACCCTAAAACAACCCAAACCCTTGGCCCTGACCCTAAAACAACCCTAACCCTGGGCCCTGGCCATAAAACAACCCTAACCCGGGGCCCTGACCCTAAAATAACTCTAACCCTGGGCCCTGACCCTAAAACAACCCTAACCCTGGACCCTGACCCTAAAACAACCCTAACCCTGGGCCCCAGGCCCTGACCCTAAAGCCCTAACCCTGGGCCCCGGGCCCTGGTCCTAAAGCCCTAACCCTGGGCCCCGGGCCCTGACCCTAAAGCCCTAACCCTGGGCCCCGGGCCCTGCCACTAAAGCCCTAATCCTGGGCCCCGGGCCCTGGCCCTAAAGCCCTAACCCTGGGCCCCGGGCCCTGGCCCAAAAGCCCTAAACCTGGTCCCCGGGCCTTGGCCCTAACGCCCTAACCCTGGGACGCGGGCCCTGGCCCTAAAGCCCTCACCCTGGGCCCCGGGCCATGGCCCTAAAGCCCTAAACCGGGTCCCCGGGCCTTGGCCCTAACGCCCTAACCCTGGGCCCCGGGCCCTGGCCCTAAAGCCCTAACCCTGGGCCACGGGCCCTGGTCCTAAAACCCTAACCCTGGGCCCAGGGCCCTGAGCCTAAAACCCTAACCCTGGGCCCTGGACCTGAGCCTAAAACCCTAACCCTGGGCCGTGACCCTAAAACAACCCTAACTTTGGGCCCTGGCCCTGACCCTAAAACACCCCTAGCCCTGGGCGCTGGCCCTGACCCTACAACAACCCTAACCCTGGGCCCTGGCCCTGACCCTAAAACAACCCTAACCCTGGGCCCTGGCCCTGAGCTTAAAACCCTAACCCTGGGCCCTGGCCCTGAGCCAAAAACCCTAACCTTGGGCTCTGGCCATAAGCCTGAAACCCCAACCCTAGGCCCTGGCCCTGAGCCTAAAACCCTAACCCTGGGCCCTGGCCCTGAGCCTAAAACCCTAACCCTGGGCCCTAACACTAAAACAAGCATAACCATGGGCCCTGACCCTAAAACAACCCTAACCCTTGGCCCTGACCCTAAAACAACCCCAACCCTGGGCCCTGACCCTAAAACAACCCTAACCCTGGGCTCTGACCCTAAAACAACCATAACCCTGGGCCCTGACCCTGACCCTAAAACAACCCTAACCCTGAGCCCTGGACCTGACCCTAAAACAACCCTAAACCTGGGCCCTGGCCCTGAGCCTAAAACCCTATCCCTGGGCCCTGGCCCTGAGCCTAAAACCCTAACCCTGGGCCCTGACCCTAAAACAACCCTAAACCTGGGCCCTGGCCCTGACCCTAAAACAACCCTAACCCTGGGCCCTGACCCTAAAACAACCCCAACCCTGGGCCCTGGCCCTGACCCTAAAACAACCCTAAACCTGGGCCCTGACCCTAAAACAACCCTAAACCTGGACCCTGACCCTAAAACAACCCTAACCCTGGGCCCTGACCCTAAAGCAACCCTAACCCTGGGCCCTGACCCTAAAACAACCCTAACCATGGGCCCTGACCCTAAAACAACCCTAACCCTGGGCCCTGACCCTAAAACAACCCTAACCCTGGGCCCTGACCCCAAAACAACCCTAACCCTGGGCCCTGTCCCTAAAACAACCCTAACCCTGGGCCCTGACCCTAAAACAACCCGAACCCTTGGCCCTGACCCTAAATCAACCCCAACCCTGGGCCCTGACCCTAAAACAACCCTAACCCTAGTCCCTGACCCTAAAACAACTATAACCCTGGGCCCTGGCCCTGACCCTAAAACAACCCTAACCCTGGGCCCTGGCCATGACCCTAAAACAACCCTAACCCTGGGCTCTGGCCCTGACCCTAAAACAACGCTAACCCTGGGCCCTGGCCCTGACCCTAAAACAACCCTAACCCTGGGCCCTGGCCCAGAGCCTAAAACCCTAACGCTGGGCCCTGGACCTGAGCCTAAAACCCTAACCCTGGGCCCTGACCCTAAAACAACCCTAAATTTGGGCCCTGGCCCTGACCTTAAAACAACATTAACCCTGGGCCCCGGCCCTGACCCTTAAACAACCCTAAACCTGGGCCCTGGCACTGACCCTAAAACAACCCTAACCCTGGGCCCTGACCCTAAAACAACCCTAACCCTGGGCCCTGACCCTAAAACAACCCTAACCCTGGGCCCTGACCCTAAAACAACCCTAACCCTGGGCCCTGACCCTAAAACAACCCTAACCCTGGGCCCTGGCCCTGAGCCTAAAACCCTAACCCTACGCCCTGGCCGTGAGCCTAAAACCCTAACCCTGGGCCCTAACCCTAAAAGAACCATAACCCTGGGCCCTGACCCTAAAACAACCCTAACCCTGGGCCCTGACCCTAAAACAACCCTAACCCTGGGCCCTGACCCTAAAACAAACCTAACCCTGGGCCCTGACCCTAAAACAACCATAACCCTGGGCCCTGGCCCTGACCCGAAAAGAACCCTAACCCTGGGACCTGGCCATGACCCTAAAACGACCCTAACCCTGGGCCCTGGCCCTGACTCTAAAACAACCCTAAACCTGGGCCCTGGCCCTGAGCCTAAAACCCTAACCCTGGGCCCTGAACCTAAAACAACCCTAACTTTGGGCCCTGGCCCTGACCCTAAAACAACCCTAACCCTGGGCCCTGGCCCTGACCCTAAAACAACGCTAACCCTGGGCCCTGGCACTGACCCTATAACAACCCTAACCCTGGGCCCTGACCCTAAAACAACCCTAACCCTGGGCCCTGACCCTAAAACAACCCTAGGCAGCCTAGGCAGGAGGATCGCTTGAGGCCAGGAGTTGGAGACCAATCAGTGTTAAATAGTGAGACTCTGTGTCTACCAAAAAAAAGAGACATTAGCCAGGTGTGGTAGTGGTGCACACCCGTAGTTCCAGCTACCTGGGAGTCTGGGGTGGGAGAAATCCCTTGAGCCTGGGAAGTCTACACTACAGTGAGCCAAGATTGTGCCACTGCACTCCAGCCTGGGCGACAGAGTGAGACCCTGTCTTAGAAAGAAAAAAGAAAAGAAAGTGTTAATCCCCCTATGGGAATCTCCTCTTCTCCTGCTCTCTCTGGAACCTCACTTGTCGGTTCTTCCTCCCACTCTCCTGTATCTTTAACCTATCCCCCACTTTTAGCTCCTTCCCATCATCATTTAAATTACTCAAACTTCTTCTGTTTTAAAAACCTCTCCCTAAACTCAGGGAGAGGTCTCCTGCACACCCATTGAGCCATCTGCTCTCCCTGGTGCCTTCTCCACAGCAGCCAGAGCCATGTCTCTAATCCATGAATCTCATCAGGTTACTCCCCCAATGCATTAGTATTGGAAGCGATGGTGCGGATTAGAACAGTGTTAAGGCACGGTGTGGATTTTATTACATTAGTATTGGAAGCAATGGTGCAGATTAGATCAGTGTTAGGGCATGGTGTGGATATTATTACATTAGTACTGGAGGCGATGGTGTGGATTAGATCAGTGTTAGGGCATGCTCTGGATATTATTACATTAGTATTGGAAGCGACGGTGTGGATTAGATCAGTGATAGGCCATGGTGTGGATATTATTACATTACTATTGGAAGCGATGGTGTGGATTAGATCAGTGTTAGGGCATGGTGTGGATATTATTACATTAGTACTGGAAGCGATGGTGTGGATTAGATCAGTGTTAAGGCATCGTGTGGATATTACTACATTAGTATTGGAGGCGATGGTGTGGACTAGATCAGTGATAGGGCATGGTGTGGATATTATTACATTAGTATTGGAAGTGATGGTGTGGATTAGATCAGTGTTAAGGCATGGTTTGGATATTATTACATTAGTACTGGAGGCGACGGTGTGGATTAGATCACTGATAGGGCATGGTGGGGATATTATTACATTAGTATTGGAAGCGATGGTGTGGATTAGATCAGTGATAGGGCATGGTGCGGATATTATTACATTAGTATTGGAAGCGATGGTGCAGATTAGATCAGTGATAGGGCATGGTGTGGATATTATTACATTAGTAGTGGAAGCGATGGTGTGGACTAGATCAGTGATAGGGCATGGAGTGGATATTATTACATTGGTATCGGAGGCGATGGTGTGGATTAGAGCAGTGATAGGGCATGGTGTGGATATTATTACATTAGTATTGTAAGCGATGGTGAGGACTAGATCAGTGATAGGGCATGGTGTGGATATTACTACATTACTATTGGAAGCGATGCTGTGGATTAGATCAGTGACAGGGCATGGTGTGGATATTATTACACTAGTATTGGAAGCGATGGTGTGGATTAGATCACTGTTAAGGCATGGTGTGGATATAATTATATTAGTACTGGAGGCGATGGTGTGGACTAGATCAGTGATAGGGCATGGTGTGGATATTATTACATCAATATTGCAACCGTTGTTGTGGATTAGAACAGTGTTAGGCCATGATGTGGATAGTATTACATTATTATTGGAAGCGATGGTGTGGATTGGACCAGTGATAGGGCATGGTGTGGATATTACTACATTAGTATTGGAGGTGATGGTGTGGATTAGATCACCGATAGGGCATGGTGTGGATATTATTACATTAGTATTGGAGGCGATGGTGTGGATTAGGTCAGTGACAGAGCATGGTTTGGATATTATTACATTAGTATTGGAGGCGATGGTGTGGATTAGATCACTCATAGGGCATGGTGTGGATATTATTTCATTAGTACTGGAGGCGACGGTGTGGATTAGATCACTGATAGGGCATGGTGTGGATATTACTACATTAGTATTGGAAGTGATGGTGTGGATTAGATCAGTGTTAAGGCATGGTGCGGATATTATTACATTAGTACTGGAAGCGATGGTGTGGATTACATCAGTGGTAGGGCATGGTATGGATATTATTACATTAGTATTGGAAGCGATGTTGTGGATTAGATCAGTGACAGGGCATGGTGTGGATATTATTACATTAGTATTGGAAGCGATGGTATGGATTAGATCACAGTTAAGGCATGGTGTGGATATTATTACATTAGTACTGGAGGTGATGGTGTGGACTAGATCAGTGATAGGGCATGGTGTGGATATTATTACATTAGTATTGGAAGCGATGTTGTGGATTAGATCAGTGACAGGGCATGGTGTGGATATTATTACATTAGTATTGGAAGCGATGTTGTGGATTAGATCAGTGACAGGGCATGGTGTGGATATTATTACATTAGTATTGGAAGCGATGGTGTGGATTAGATCACAGTTAAGGCATGGTGTGGATATTATTACATTAGTACTGGAGGTGATGGTGTGGACTAGGTCAGTGATAGGGCATGGTGTGGATATTATTACATTAATATTGAAAGCATTGTTGTGGACTAGAACAGTGTTGGAGCATGGTGTGGACAGTATTACATTACTATTGGAAGCGATGGTGTGGACTACATCAGTGATAGGGCATGGTGTGGATATTATTACATTAGTATTGGCAGTGATGGTGTGGATTAGATCAGTGATAGGGCATGGTGTGGATATTACTACATTAGTACTGGAAGCGATGGTGTGGATTAGATCAGTGATAGGGCATGGTGTGGATATTATTACATTAGTATTGTAAGCGACGGTTTGGACTACATCAGTGATAGGGCATGGTGTGGATATTACTACATTAGTATTGGAAGCGATGGTGTGGACTAGATCAGTGTTAGGGCATGGTGTGGATATTATATGGGTGTTAGGGCACGGTGTGGATATCATAGTAATGTAGGGCCCAGTGTGATTATTATGTTAGAGGCCACTGTAAGAATATATACTAGCAGCCACTGTGTCTTGGACGTTGACAATGATATTAAGGTGTACTCCAAGCAGTGAGATTTGGGGATTTTATTTTTCTAGATGGATTTCTTCCTCTGCTGAGTACTCTAAAGACTCACTCCTTGGCACTCAGGGCCGTGGACAGGAGCTTTTTACTCACCAATGAAGAACACCAAGTTAACACGACCCTCGTGCTGCCCTGAGGAAGTTGAAGCTCCTCGCTGCTTCTGGCACCTCCGCGGGAAGTTCGTTGGGGCGGGATCGCGCGCCCTCTGGTGGCTCCGTGGTTCAGCACAGACGCTCTTGCTCACAGTTTGTCGGCGGATGTGCGCCCCCTCCTGGCTGTCCTGAAATACCTATAAAATTCAATATTCCGTTTATTCAGTGTCATAATTTTGGAAATTCAAACCGAAATAAAGGCCACTATATCCATACCCTTCCCATAAATGGTGATGGAAGAATTATTTGGAAGCCAAATGGAATGAAATGACTCTATACACAAATTAAAACACAAAAACCTACTCAAAATAGTCCAGAGACTACAACTTCAAATGCAAAACTATAATCTAAAAGAAAACCTAAGAGACATTGGATCTGGTGTTGAGTTTTAACACACAGCATCAAGTGCCAATTCGTGAAAATACTGAGAACAGACTTTATAAAGCTAAATTTTCTACTATGAAAATCCCTATTCAGAGAACACAAAGACAAGACACACTGTGAGAAGATATTTACAGAATACAAACGTGATTTTAAAAACTGTATTGAAGATACACAAAGAACTCTTCAAACGAACACTAAGAAAACTAAAAACCCAAATAAAACTGGGTAAATATCTGAACAGACATCCAGCCAAATAAAATATATAGATAGCAGGCCAGGTGTGGTGGCTCATGCCTATAACCCCAGCACTTTGGGAGGCTGAGGTGGGTGAGTCACCCGAGGTCAGGAATTTGAGATCAGCCTGGCCAACATAGTGATACCCCCTCTCTACTAAAAATACAAAAAAATTAGCCACGCATGGTGGTGGGTGCCTGTAATCCCAGCTACTTGGGAGGCTGATGCAAGAGAATTGCTTGAACATCGGAGGTGGAGGTTGCAGTGACCCAAGATCACGCCACTGCACTCCAGCCTGAGTGACAGAATGAGACTCTATCTCAATAAAAATAGAAAGAAAAAAGAAAAAAAAGAAAATATACAGATAGCACATAATCACACAAAAGGATGCTCAATATATCTCATTAGGAGACTGCAAATTAAAATAATGCTGAGATATCACTGCACACCTAGTACAACTGTGGGACTCTTAAAAAAGCTCAACAGTAACAATTGGAGGTTGAAGAACAATAGGTACGGCCATTCATTACTGGCAGAATGCATGAATGGGTACAGCCACTTTGGGAAATAGTTTGACAGTTTTTCCCAAAGATAAACAAGTCTTACCTTACAATCCAACAAATGCACCCCTGAATTGTGTATGTTTAGACAGCTGCTTTGAAAAATTATGTTCAAACAAAAACTAGCATGTAATTATATACAAGCCACTCTACTCATAATGGCCAAAACTTGAAGTAATCAGAACGTTCTTCAATAGCTGAATGCATAATCAATTTGAAGTACAACCATGCAATGGAACACCATTCACCAACAGAAAGGAATGAACTGTCAATCCATGAAAACAAATGAATGAATCTTGCATCTATGTTGCTAAGTAAAGGGTGGCAGTATGAAGATGTTATACATTATATGACTCCATTCATATAACATTCTGGAAAAAGCACAACCAAAGAGATGATAGTCAGATCAGTGACTGTCTGGGGTGGGGATTTGAAGTATTCTGTATGCTGCTTCAGTAGTGGATATCTGACACTATGCATTTGATAAAACCCACAGAATTTTAATGCACAAAGAACAAATCACAATCTACACAAATTAAATGATTTAGGATGTGGAAGTATCTAAGGACAAAATACAGAGTGCAACCAAGAATCTAACTGTATTACCAATGTATGTTGCAAGTGGTGGGCCAAAGGTGCTGAGCTGGAAATGAGTAGAAGCCATAGACTAAAAACAAAACGTACTATATACACGAACAGTGGACTCTATTTTATAAAGTTATTTCCCATAGGGATAATAGTTAATTTTGAAACTACTATATCTGTAAAAAGAAAAATAACCATGATTTTCCTCTATACTATCAACACTCCACTTTTAACAGCAAATTGTGGGGGGGTGGTGGGTGTTTCCCATACCAACGGATATTCCAACTCTCTGGAAAACAATTGGGTATCCTGTAATTCAACTGTGACACTGATTACCTGGAGTTAGTATACACCCTACAAGTTAAGGGCTTAGTAACACCAGACTGTCCACAACCTCAGATGCCAATCACAAGTAGTGAATCCCCAGTTTACCCAAACTTCTATATGACTTGGCCAGAAACTAGGCATTCCTACACCCCCTCTTCAGGTTTGACAATTTGCTATGATGACTTATGGAACTAGGAAATACTTACTTATGTTTACTAGTTATTATGGTCTCAATGTGTGTACACCCCCACCCCAAATTCCTATTTTGAAATGTAATCCCCAAAGGGATGGTATTCAGAGGTAACCGAGAGGTGATCGGATCATGAGAGTGCTGTCCTCATGAATGAAACCAGTGCCCTTATAAAAGCATCTAGGAGCCCATTTCCCCATTCTGCCATGTCACGACATGCTAGAAGGCACTATCTATGATAGATGAGCCCTCACTAGACATCAAATCTGTCAGCCTTGATCTGGAACTTTCCAAATTCCATATTTTAGGAATTTTTATGGAAGCTTCATCATGTAGACATGATGGATTATTAACTCCATTTCCAGTCCCTTCACACCCTCAAAGGATTGCATGTTAAGCTAAAAGTTACAACCTTCTTATCATGGCTTGGTCTTTCTGGTGACCATCCCCATCCTGAAACCATCCAGGAACCCACAGAGTGTCCTTATTAGAACAGAAGCCATTCCTATTATCCAGGAGATTCCAAGAGATTTAGGAACTCTGCATCAGGAACCAGGGCCAAAGACCAAATATTAGAACACAAGATGCTCCTAGCACCCCTACTGTTCAGGAAATTATAATAGTTTTAGAAGCTCTGTACCAGGAACTGCAGACACAGACCAAACATATATTTCTTATTAAGTCCCAACCTGGAATCTTGATCAAGAATGAATTCATTGTTCCCAATGGTACAAGGGATGAAATAAATGGCAGATAGTAGGAGCCAGGTTCCTCACTATTACAGTGAGAAGTTACAGATAAAAAATAGGGAAGCCTAGAATGATCTCTGTCATAATGAGTCAGAATATATATATACAACATAAGTATAAACTCACATTTAGCTTAACATATACATAGATGGTTCCACATAGAAACCTTTATAATTAAGTGGGTACATATAAGTTAGAAGACACACATATATTTCTTTGCACTGTCAGCTGTAAGTGTCATGATGCAATGACCACATTTAGTGGCCAGATGTAAGTTGTTCATACCATTCTCTAACAAAAGAAATCAGGGCTATTAGAAGAAATAGCTGAAACTAGGACTGGGACAGAAAATATATGAGCCAGGGTACATTTGAAGTAACAGAAATAAATTATAAAAAAAAACCATGAAATTATGTAAAAGGAGCCAGTGGAAAGAGCTACCAATGGCCACAGGTATGAACAAAGAGCAACAAAATACTGTACAATTAGATAACCACCAAAAGATTAAAGTAACTATCTGTGGACCCATACTGGTATAAATAAATGATTAAACAGATATGCAAATGGGCTGAATAGAAATCTCTTATACAGAAGAATTCCAAATACCTGATATAGACAGCCATCAAGGAGGTGGGGCTAACTCCCCACTCCTTTAAGTATGAGCTCTGCATGATGACTTCCTCCAAAAGCATACATACAATATAGACATGGGAAAAAAGTAACCTCACAGTGAAAAACCTGAAAACACTGCCTCAACCAAGTGATAAAAGTTAACATTAATGGTGATAACACATCTTGAGAGCATGAAGTGACTAGACTAGCGCTTGCAAACCAAAAATAAAATTCAAAGATCTTTCCCACAACCACCTCTCCACCAGGGGACACCAAAGTTAACCTGGAAGACTGGTTCAGGCTATGATGGGAAAGAGGTGGTCAGACATGCCTCATGATGCCCTCCTCCCTTTTGGAATTCAGGAAAAGCCAATCAGCATTTAACATCAACACAACCTTAAATCTGATAAGAAACATTTACAATCTATTCTCTCTGAAGCCTGCTACCTGGAAGCTTCATCTCCATGACAAAACCTTGGTCTCCATAACCCCTTATCATAGCCCAGACACTCCTTTCTATTGATAGTAAGTCTTTCAACAAACTGCCAATCAGAAAAATTTTAAATGTACCTATAACCTGGAAGCCCCACCCCACCCTAATCCATTGGGTTGTCCCACCTTTCTGGACCGAACCAATATATATCTTAAATACACTTGATTGATGTCTCCTATCTCCCTAAAATGTATAGAACCAACCTGCACCCCAAAGACCTTGGGCACATGTTCTCAGGGTCTCCTGAGGGCTGTGTCAAGGGCCATGGTCACTCATATTTGGCTCAGAATACATCTCTTCAAATATTTTACAGTCTTTGACTCTTTTTGTGGACACACTACACATCTGCTCTGCTTCCCGCAAACCCCTAAACCCAGGCTGATTATGAGAAAAACCCCAAGTAAACCACAATGGAGGACATTCTACACAATACCTGACCAATCCTCCTAACACTGTTCCAGGTCCTCAGAAGTAAAGTCTGAGAGACTGTCACAGCCAAGAAGAGCCTGACATGATGACTAAATGTCCTATGGGATCCTAGATAGGATCCTGGGAGAGAAAAAGGCAGAACTAAGGGAAACCAAATAAGATGTGAGCTTATTTAATAATATAGTAATACCCAGTCATTAAGTATGACAAGAAATGATGTAAGATGTTGGTCAGGAGTGGTGGCTCATGTCTGTAATCCCAGCACTTTGGGAGGCTGAGGCGGGCGGATCACCTGAGATCAGGAGTTCAAGACCAGCCTGGCCAACGTGGTGAAACCTCACCTCTACTAAAAATACAAAAATTAGCCGGGCATGATGGCAGGCGCCTGTAATACCAGCTACTCAGGAGGCTGAGGCAGGAGAATCGCTTGAACCTGGGAGGCGGAGGTTGCAGTGAGCCGAGATCACGCCACTGCACTCCAGCCTGGTTGAGACTCTGTCTGGAAAAAAAAAAAAAAAAAAAAAAAAAGATGTTAAACCTATCTGATACATGTTGATATGTTAAAAAGAGGGGAAACTAGGTTGCATCTACATGGGAAATCTGCATTTTCTTCCCAATTTCTGTATGAATCTAAAACTAATTTAAAATAAAACCTCTATTTAAAAATTGTAATTTTTTCAGATATCTGCTAAATTATTTGTACTAAAAATTAGTAATTGACAGTAACTACTCCTACTTTTAAAAATAAGAGCATTCATGATACTGCAAAGTAAATTATACAGACTAATATATACTTTCAAAGAAATGCCCCTTTTACATGTTTTATGTTATGATAACATATATGTGTAAACATGGTCATATCATTTTTCTTATGGTGTAGTTCACTCTCTAAGAAAGCTGGTCATCTTAGAACCAGGGAAAAAAATTCACATTTTGGAGACTATTTCAATTTACGGCTGGACGTTTTCAAAGTATGACTTTGTGGGAAAAAAAAAAAAGTTCAAATTGATTCATTGTGACTGGATCACTTATTCTAATGAATGCTTGTCTTTATTTTGTTTCCCAGCATTCCTTTCAGCTATGATACAACAGAAGCAAATATTTGCCACTGGAAAAAATATTCAAAGACACTCTTAGGTTAATCTATAGCTGATGACAGTCAGTCTAGTCTATATAGCAAGCAGCTTCAAGATATGATTACTTAGCTAAGAGGGAAATGGGACGTGACTGCTGCCTCATTCCCACGCCTCTCTGGACCTGATAATTTAGAGGAAGCTCACATTCGCAAGATAAAAATTTTCTTTTCTTTCTCAGTATTAAATATGCTGTCACAATAGAAGAAAGCTTTACTGACTTCTTAAATGATGTGTTGAGACCGGAAACCTAAAATGATAGTTACTGAGAATACTGCTAATGCCCTAAGTTTTTAGTCACACCCTCACCTAGGTAGGAACCTAACCAAAAGGGGAGAACTGTTGAACAAATTACGGGAGGTCATTGTTTTGGTCACAACTCCCGCATTAGGCCACACTGAGCAGGCAAAACCAGAATGGAGACACTCACGCTGAATGACACACAACAAAGCTGAAACTTTAAGGAAGTAGATAGATCCCAAAAGAGCTCCCTTTTTCCCTGAAGAGATTCCAGTCTACCTGAGTCAGCATAAAGAAGTCCCCTCTGCTTTAATTCTTACCAAAACAAGTAACTTGAAGTAATCTGATATTAACAAATCAGTTGTTATTTTCTATTGCTCTATTTCCGCCTTACACAACACAGTGTTCTGCTATTGCCCAGAGGGCACTGAGACCAAATAAAACTTGAAAATGCCACACTGAAAGCAAATAAGTCCTAATAACTCAATTTACAACGATAACAAAGAGTGACACCAATGCCCAAAGTTTTGATCAATATCTCAAAATTGAGAGGCTGACCAAAAGGGAGGAATTCTTACATCAAACAACATTTGGGCTTTAGAAGCCTCCCAAGGAGTCCTTGTAAAGAGTCGCGGCCGGGCGCCGTGGCTCACGCCTGTAATCCCGGCACTTTGGGAGCCGAGACGGGTGGATCATGAGGTCAGGAAATCGAGACCATCATGGCTTACAAGGTGAAACCCAGTCTCTACTAAAAAAAAATACAAAAAAATTAGCCGGACTTGGTGGCGGCAGCCTGCAGTCCCAGCTACTCGGGAGGCCGGGACAGGAGAATGGCATGAACCCGGGAGGCGGAGCTTGCTGTGAGCTGAGATCGCACCACTGCACTCCAGCCTGGGCGACAGAGCGAGACTCAGCCTCAAAAAAGAAAAAAGAAGAAGAAGAAGAAGAATCGCAACCTAATTTAGTATAGAAACAAACTGAAAATCTGACTTGGGAATGTATCATGGTAACAAACAGCGGCGGTTCAGCCAATCACATCAGCCGAGTGTCAGTCAATGGCCGGCAGCCAGCTGTTCAAAACAAGTTCCAAGAAGGCAAATCCGGGCTGTAACCAGGTCTGTAACCAATCCAGCCACCTCTATACCTCACTTCTGTTTTCTGTATGTCACTTTTTTTCTCTGGTTATAAATATAACCCGCACATGTTGTGTGGCAGATCATTCTGAACCATTTTTGGTCTGGACTGCTGCCTGATTCTAGAACCACAAAAAAAAAGCCAGTTAAGATCTGCAAACCCACATTTGTTGTAATTTTGTATTTTAACAGTTGTGCCCTACAAAAGACATTAAGCTGAAATTAATTAAAAATCATTTACGGTCATGATTAGGTCATAAAAAATTGTCAAACATAACAATTCTTCAAAAAAAGCTAAAAAGTATATTTTAAAAATACTGTTGATGGAAAAAAGAGTGCAAAGTAGATAGGAAAATTATGTACAAAACTAAAAACAGAGGAGAAATTAAAAGTCAAATAATTGCATCAAACTGGAAACCTAGAAAAAATGGGTGATTTCCTAGTAAAAATACACATTAACAAAATGGGCACTGAAATAAGGCAACTATGAATATACCAATTAGCATAGAAAAGCTAAGAAAGGTCCTTAAAGATCTCCCAGTGGAAAAAGGCCCCAGGACCATCTGGGTCCATAGCTTAGTGTAAGCTGACTTAACTAAATGTGATTTTACACTCGTGCATTGCACACATATGATGGTGGTCCCATGAGATAAAAATGGAGCTGAAAAATTCCTTCCTAGCCATCTTGTCATAAGCTCATGGCTCAACAAATTACTTTTTCTCTGTTCTGATACCATGAAAGGAAAATAAATCTCAGGACCCCCAAATCACTAAGCCAAGGGAAAAGTCAAGCTGGGAGCTATGTCAGGCAAACCTGCCCTCATTCTATTCCTAACTAAGATAGCTGCAAAGATAAAAAGCTACATACCTCACTCACAATTTGCCCACAAAGAATTTCCTTTTGGACAAAGGACAGACAGCACTCAAAGTCATCCCTCACCTGAGACAGATGCATATCTGATTGCTTCCTCTGCCCTATTATTTATGTAAAAATGCAGATTCATTGAGCCAGACTAAATTGTGTATTCAGTGGAAGGCTGATGAAGGATTCAAAAGAACGCAACCTTTTGTCTCTAACCTACTTCTGACCTGGAAGCACCCCCACTTCCTGCTTCCAGTTGTCCCGCCTTACTGGGCCAAATGACTGTACATCTTACACGTCTCATGTATCCCTAAAATGTACAAAAGCAAGCTCTACCCTGGCCACCTTGGACACACATCGTCAGGACCTCCTGAGGCTGTGTCACGGGCGTGTCCTTAATCTTGGCAAAATAAGCTTTCTAAATTGACTGAGACCTGTCCCAGATATTCTGGGATCACAATCTACAATCACCATGGTGTTATGGTTGACTACAGCATTCAGTACAGAGACATGCTGTACAGGTTCGTAGCCTGGGAGCAATAGGCTATACTACGTAACTTAGGTGTGGAGTGGGCTACACCATCTAAGTTTTATAAGGACACTCTACAGTGTTCACACAAAGATGAAATCACCTAGGGACAGATTTCTCAGAAAGTATAACATCGTTATGAGATGCCTGAGTGTATTTTAAATGGTCAAAGCCTAGGAGAAAAAAAGAAACTTAACTCTTGTTATGGGTTAATAACAAAGCTTAAGAGAGTTAACATATTTCATCTAATCTAAGATGCCAATGATTAAAAGACATTATTTTATGCACCATCACAAATAGGTTGCCAATTAAACCGACTTTCTGAATAACACACAAATGTGAATTTACTTCTATTAATGCCAGGAAAGTAAAATGAAAAATAAATTATGGTTTTGACATGTTAAAGCAAATACGGCGGGGGTTAGCCTGAGGCCTTCCCTAAGCAAACAGAAACCGAACTTGGAGGCATGTGAACTGACTTAAAAAAATTCACAAACCAACCACAGTCAATGCCAAAAAGCCCAGCAGCCAGTTGGCTGTATGACTAGGGACGCTGAGGGAAGCATCCCCACCACAGGCGGTCGCCTAGCTGGAGCCACTGAGGAGCCTCACTTACGGGCCACCCTAAGAGCTCGAAGCCCCAAGCCGACTTCCGTTCTGGTGCTTCCTGCGTGATTCATGAACCATTCCTTTGCCGAAATAAACTCCGCTTAAATTTATTTTACCTAAAATCCTGTTAACAGACAAAGTCCAGTATTTACACTTAAAATACGGTTGTGAAAACTCACATCTACATCTGGTCTTCAATATTTTTCAAGTACTTTAACACTCTAAGAAAAACGAGCCACTGGAACGCAAATAAAAGCAAGTCGTGGGGTGCGCGTCTCCCTGGGGCTCTCCATGTTGCCCTCAGGGTTTCTCCCTTCTCTGTCCCGGATCCACCCCAAACAAACCCAAATTGGTCAAAAATTTAAAAATGAAACAACTCAGGTATGCTGTAATAATGAATAACAAAGCCACTTAATGATGGGCCACTTTGTAAAATAAAATAAATACAACTTGAGAAAGTGGAGCGCGAGGCAGCGCGGCCGCCTCAGCACTGAGCCGGGACGGAAAGCTTTTCCTCACCTTTCCTCGGGCAGCCTCGGGGACCATGAAGCCACAGCTTCCCCAGTCGTTCCTGAGGAGCTGAGGAGAAGGAGGCTGGGTGGTCCCTGGCCACGGTCCCCAGGTGTTCCTATAGAGCCAGCGGCGTCTCCCGAGTGGGTCCTGAGGAGGAGGAGGCTGGGTCCTCTCAGGTGTCCCTGTAGGGATGACGGCGCCTCCTGCGTAGGTCCTGAGGAGGCGGCTCGGCTCCGCCCCCTGGAGCCGCCGGGCTTCTGTGCCGGAACCCGGGCGCCTCTTGAGGTTCTGTGAGGCGGCATCGCGCCCCCTGACGGCCGTCGCAGGCGGTGCAGGATGCTCAGGTGCTCGCGGTTGAGCTGTGGCCTCGCCCCTCCGGTGGATCTCCGAAGTTCACTGTTCTGACAATTACACGCCATGACTTTTGAAAAACCAGCTGAGGCCGGGCGCGGTGGCTCACGCCTGTAATCCCAGCACTTTGGGAGGCCGAGGCGGGCGGATCGCGAGGTCAGGAGATCGAGACCATCCTGGCTAACACGGTGAAACCCCGTCTCTACAAAAAAAAAAAACCAAAAAAAAAATTAGCCGGGAGTGGTGGAGGACGCCTATAGTTCCAGCTACTCGGGAGGCTGAGGCAGGAGAATCGCTTGAACCCGGGAGGGGGAGGTTTCGGGGAGCCTCCTCTAAACAGAAAAGACTGACCCCCAGTCAGTGTTTTATTTTCCCTGATGACCGCAGGCCATGAACTTATGGAACAATAAGGTAATTAGGCTCTTGGACCCAGGGAAGTAGCTCCATGCCACCTGCCCTCATTCGCTGAGCATTTTGGTTTCTCGGATCTGCTACTCAGTTTCCAGTCTCTTCCTCCCTGCCAATGCTGCCAGCGTGCCTCTTCTGCAAGCAGCAACTGCCTTCCACCTTCCATTCTCTACTCTTTAGCCATCATCTGGCTGGACTTTTCAGAATGGACTGCAAAGGAGAATAAACTGGCTGAGTCTGAGGGTGCACTCACGTGCAAAGTTGCAAGCTTTAATGTACCCATCTTGGCAGATTTTGGCTCCTTAGAGTTCTTTCTCATTTGGGGATCTCATGTGCCCTCTGATGAGGTGGGCTCACTGACTGTCTGCGCTGGTGGCATCTGGCAGCACCTTGTCACGTGCACCTAGGTAAGAACCTGGCTGCACCTGATGCTTAGCCAAACGGGGAACCCACAGTTCTGTGTATCAGGTGATGTTTAATCTCTGGAGGTTAATGAACGTGAGGGAGAGATACTGTCTGGGACTCTCCACATACTGCGTCTGAGTCACTGAAGGAAAAGAATGTGGGGTCTGTTTGCTGGGACTGGACACCTCCATAATCACATGCTCCATGAAATGCAGGCAGGAGATCTCGCTTTCTACCTCTGGGATGGGAGTGTGCAGTTTCAGAATGAGACTAGCCCACACAACTGACTCTTTATTTGGGAAAGAGAAATGAAATCAGATGCAGCAATTTAATATCCACTAAGATGATATCTTAATCACAAACACTCTTCTGGTTTTTAGAAATGTGAATGTTATTTACACTAAGTTAAAAAACCTGAATATCCAACAGCATGACACCGACTAAAGAAATACTGGCGCACTCTGGAACCTTGCACACCACTTATTGGCATGGGAACAATGGGAACACGCCTATGCAAAGATGTGCATGGAAATTAGAAGAATGCAACACTGTAGAACAGATGTGACTAGGTGCATGATCAAGAGCACACAAGACCAAGCCTGCCTCTGCACACACAAGACCGCGCCTGAGTCTGCACCACGTGACGGGACCATTGTGGAGCAAGCCGGGGAGATTTTGATGTAGGCAGCAGAGGCGTCACTTAGGGACCAGACCCTAAAACAACCCTAACCCTGGACCCTGACCCTAAAACAACCCTAACCCTGGACCCTGACCCTAAAACAACCCTAACCCTGGGCCCTGACCCTAAAACAAACCTAACCCTGGGCCCTGACCCTAAAACAACCGTAACCCAGGGCCCTGACCCTAAAACAACACTAACGCTGGGCCCCGACCCTAAAACATCCCTACCCCTGTGCCCTGAACCTAAAACAACCCTAACCCTGAGCACTGGCCCTGACCCTAAAACAACCCTAACCCTGGCCTGGCCCTGACCCTAAAACAACCCTAACCCTGGGCCCTGGCCCTGAGCCTAAAACAACCCTAGCCCTGGGCCCTGGCCCTGACCCTAAAACAACCCTAACCCTGGGCCCTGGCCCTGAGCCTAAAACCCTAACCCTGGGCCCTGGCCCTGTGCCGAAAACCCTAACCTTGGGCTCTGGCCCTGAGCCTGAAACCCCAACCCTAGGCCCTGGCCCTGAGCCTAAAACCCTAACCCTGGGCCCTGGCCCTGAGCCTAAAACCCTAACCCTGGGCCCTAACACTAAAACAACCATAACCATGGGCCCTGACCCTAAAACAACTCTAACCCTTGGCCCTGACCCTAAAACAACCCCAACCCTGGGGCCTAACCCTAAAACAACCCTAACCCTGGGCTCTGACCCTAAAACAACCATAACCCTGGGCCCTGGCCCTGACCCTAAAACAACCCTAAACCTCGGCCCTGGCCATGACCCTAAAACAACCCTAACCCTGAGCCCTGGACCTGACCCTAAAACAACCCTAAACCTGGGCCCTGGCCCTGAGCCTAACACCCTATCCCTGGGCCCTGGACCTGAGCCTAAAACCCTAACCCTGGGCCCTGACCCTACAACAACCCTAAACCTGGGCCCTGGCCCTGACCCTAAAACAACCCTAACCCTGGGCCCTGACCCTAAAACAACCCTAACCCTGGGCCCTAACCCTAAAACAACCCAAACCCTGGGCCCTGACCCTAAAACCCTAACACTGGGCCCTGGCCCTGAGCCTAAAACCCTATCTCTGGTCCCTGGCCCTGAGCCAAAAACCCTAACCCTGGGCCCTGGCCCTGAGCCTAAAACCTTAACCCTGGGCCCTGGCCCTGAGCCTAAAACCCTAACCCTGGGCCCTGGCCCTGAGACGAAAACCCTAACCTTGGGCTCGGGCCCTGAGCCTGAAACCCCAAACCTGGGCCCAGGCCCTGAGCCTAAAACCCTAAACCTGGGCCCTGGCCCTGAGCCTAAAACCCTAACCCTGGGCCATAAACCTAAGAGAACCATAACCCTAGGCCCTGACCCTAAAACAACCCTAACCCTGGGCCCTGACCCTAAAACAACCCTAACCATGGGCCCTGACCCTAAAACAACCCTAACCCTGGGCCCTGACCCTAAAACAACCATAACCCTGGGCCCTGGCCCTGACCCTAAAACAACCCTAACCCTGGGACCTGGCCATGACCCTAAAACAACCATAACCCTGAGCCCTGGCCCTGACCCTAAAACAACCCTAACCCTGGGCCCTGGCCCTGAGCCTAAAACCATAACCCTGGGCCCTGGACCTGAGCCAGAACCCTAACACTGGGCCCTGAACCTAAAACAACCCTAACTTTGGGCCCTGGCCCTGACCCTAAAACCCTAACCCTGGGCCCTGGCCCTGAGCCTAAAACCCTAACCCTGGGCCCTAAACCTAAGAGAACCATAACCCTAGGCCCTGACCCTAAAACAACCCTAACCCTGGGCCCTGACCCTAAAACAACCCTAACCCTGGGCCCTGACCCTAAAACAACCCTAACCCTGGGCCCTGACCCTAAAACAACCCTAACCCTGGGCCCTGGCCCTAACCCTAAAACAACCGTAACCCTGGGACCTGGCCATGACCCTAAAACAACCATAACCCTGGGCCCTGGCCCTGACCCTAAAACAACCCTAAACCTGGGCCCTGGCCCTGAGCCTAAAACCATAACCCTGGGCCCTGGACCTGAGCCTAAAACCCTAACCCTGGGCCCTGAATCTAAAAGAACCCTAACTTTGGGCCCTGGCCCTGACACTAAAACCCTAACCCTGTGCCCTGACCCTAAAACGCTAACCCTGGGCCCTGACCCTAAATCCCTAACCCTGGGCCCTGACCCTAAAACTCTAATCCTGGGCCCTGGCACTGACCATAAAAACATAACCCTGGGCCCTGGCCCAGAGCCTAAAACCCTAACTCTGGGCCCTGGCCCTGAGTCTAAAACCGTAACCCTGGGCCCTGGCCCTGAGCCTAAAACCCTAACCCTGGGCCCTGGCCCTGACCCTAAAACCCTAACCCTGGGCCCTGGCCCTGACCCTAAAACCCTAACCCTGGGCCCTGGCCCTTACCCTAAAACCCTAACCCTGGGCCCTGGCCCTGATCAAAAAACCCCAACTGTGGGCCCTGACCCTAAAACAACCCTAACCCTGGGCCCTGGCCATGACCCTAAAACAACCCTAACCCTGGGCCCTGGCCCTGACCCTAAAACAACCCTAAACCTGGGCCCTGGCCCTGAGCCTAAAACCCTAACCCTGGGCCCTGGACCTAAGCCTAAAACCCTAACCCTAGGCCCTGACCCTAAAACAACCCCAACTTTGGGCCCTGCCCCTGACCCTAAAACAACGCTAACCCTGGCCCCTGGCCCTGACCCTAAAATAACCCTAACCCTGGGCCCTGGCCCTGAGGCTAAAACCCTAACCCTGGGCCCCGGGCCCTGCCCCTAAAGCCCTAACGCTGGGCCCCGGGCCCTGTCCTAAAGCCCTAACCCTGGGCCCCGGGCCCTGGCCCTAAAGCCCTAACCCTGGGCCCCGGGCCCTGGCCCTAAAGCCCTAACCCCCTGGGCCCCGGGCCCTGGCCCTAAAGCCCTAAACCTGGGCCTCGGGCCCTGGCCCTAAAGCCCTAACCCTGGGCCCAGGGCCCTGGCCCTAAAGCCCTAACCCTGGGCCCAGGGCCCTGGCCCTAAAGCCCTAACCCTGGGCCCAGGGCCCTGGCCCTAAAGCCCTAACCCCGGGCCACGGGCCCTGGCCCTAAAGCCCTAACCCCGGGCCCGGGGCCCTGAGCCTAAAACCCTAAACTTGGGCTCTGGCCCTGAGCCTGAAACCCCAACCCTGGGCCCTGGACCTGAGCCTGAAACCCTAACCCTGGGCCCTGACCCTAAAACAACCCTAACCCTGGGCCCTGCCCCTAAAACAACCCTAACCCTGGGCCCTGACCCTAAAACAACCCTAACCCTGGGCCCTGACGCTAAAACAACCCTAACCCTGGGCCGTGACCCTAAAACAACCCTAACCCTGGGCCCTGACCCTAAAACAACCCTAACCCTGGGCCCTGACCATAAAACAACCCTAACCGGGGCCCTGACCCTAAAACAACCCTAACCCTGGGCCCTGACCCTAAAACAACCCTAACCCTGGGCCCTGACCATAAAACAACCCTAACCGGGGCCCTGACCCTAAAACAACCCTAACCCTGGGCCCTGACCCTAAAACAACCCTAACCCTGGGCCCTGACCATAAAACAACCCTAACCCTGGGCTCTGACCCTAAAACAACCATAACCCCGGGCCCTGGCCCTGACCCTAAAACAATCCTAACCCTGGGCCCTAGCCATGACCCTAAAACAACCCTAACCCTGAGCCCTGGACCTGACCCTAAAACAAGCGTAAACCTGGGCCCTGGCCCTGAGCCTAAAACCCTATCCTTGGGACCTGGACCTGAGCCTAAAACCCTAACCCTGGGCCCTGACCCTAAAACAACCCTAAACCTGGGCCCTGGCCCTGACCCTAAAACAACCCTAACCCTGGGCCCTGTCCCTGAAACAACCTTAACCCTGGGCCCTGACCCTAAAACAACCCTAACCCTGGGCCCTGACCCTAAAACAACCCTAACCCTGGGCCCTGAACCTAAAACAACCGTAACCCAGGGCCATGACCCTAAAACAACCCTAACCCTGGGCCCTGACTTTAAAACATCCCTACCCCTGGGCCCTGACCCTAAAACAACCCTAACCCTGGGCCCTGACACTGAGCCTAAAACCCTAACCTTGGGCTCTGGCCCTGAGCCTGAAACCCCAATCCTGGGCCCTGGCCCTGAGCCTAAAACCCTAACCCTGGGCCCTGGCCCTGAGCCTAAAACCCTAACCCTGGGCCCTAACCCTAAAAGAACCATAACCCTGGGCCCTGACCCTAAAACAAACCTAACCCTGGGCCCTGACCCTAAAAGAAGCCTAACCCTGGGCCCTGACCCTAAAACAAACCTAACTCTCAGCCCTGACCCTAAAACCACCATAACCCTGGGCCCTAGCCCTGACCCTAAAACAACCCTAACCCTGGGACCTGGCCATGACCCTAAAACAACCCTAACCCTGGGCCCTGGCCCTGACTCTAAAACAACCCTAAACCTGGGCCCTGGCCCTGAGCCTAAAACCCGAACCCTGGTCCCTGGACCTGAGCCTAAAACCCTAACCCTGGGCCCTGGCCATGAGCCTAAAACCCTAACCCTGGGCCCTGGCCCTGAGCCTAAAACCCTAACCCTGGGCCCTGGCCCTGACCCTAAAACCCTAATCCTGGGCCCTGGCACTTACCCTAAAATCCTAACCCTGGGCCCTGGCCCTGATCAAAAAACCCTAACCGTGGGCCCTGACCCTAAAACAACCCTAACCCTGGGCCCTGACCCTAAAACAACCCTAACCCTGGGCCCTGACCCTAAAACAACCCTAACCCTGGGCCCTTACCCTAAAAAAACCCTAACTCTGGGCCCTGACCCTAAAGCAACACTAACCCTGGGCCCTGACCCTAAAACAACACTAACCCTGGGCCCTGACCCTAAAACAACACTAACCCTGCGCCCTGACCCTAAAACAACACTAACCCTGGGCCCCGACCCTAAAACAACCCTAACCCTGGGCCCCGGGCACTGACCCTAAAGCCCTAACCCTGGGCCCCGGGCCCTGCCACTAAAGCCCTAACCCTGGGCCCCGGGCCCTGGCCCTAAAGCCCTAACCCTGGGCCCCGGGCCCTGGCCCTAAAGCCCTAACCCTGGGCACCGGGCCCTGGCCCTACAGCCCTAACCCTGGGCCCCGGGCCCTGGCCCTAAAGCCCTAACCCTGGGACCAGGGCCCTGGCCCTAAAGCCCTAACCCTGGGCCCCGGGCCCTGGCCCTAACGCCCTAACCCTTGGCCACGGGCCCTGGCCCTAAAGCCCTAATCCTGGGCCCGGGGCCCTAAGCCTAAAACCCTAACCCTGGGCCCTGGACCTGAGCGTAAAACCTTAACCCTGGGCCCTGACCCTGAACCTAAAGCCCTAAACTTGGGCTCTGGCCCTGAGCCTGAAACCCCAACCCTGGGCCCTAGACCTGAGCCTGAAACCCTAACCCTGGGCCCTGACCCTAAAACAACCCTAACCCCGGGCCCAGACGCTAAAACAACCCTAACCCTAGGCCCTGACCCTAAAACAACCCTAACCCTGGGCCCTGACCCTAAAACAACCCTAACCCTGGGCCCTGACCCTAAAACAACCCTAACTTAGGGCCCCGGGCCCTGACCCTAAAACAACCCAAACCCTGGGCCCCGGGCCCTGGTCCTAAAGCCCTAATCCTGGGCCCCGGGCCCTCACCCTAAAGCCCTAACGCTGGGCCCCGGGCCCTGCCACTAAAGCCCTAACCCTAGGCCCCGGGCCCTGCCCCTAAAGCCCTAACCCTGGGCCCCGGGCCCTGGCCCTAAAGCCCTAACCCTGGTCCCCGGGCCCTGGCCCTAAAGCCCTAACCCTGGTCCCCGGGCCCTGGCCCTAAAGCCCTAACCCTGGTCCCCGGGCCCTGTCCCTAAAGCCCTAACCCTGGACCACGGGCCCTGTCCCTAAAGCCCTAACCCTGGTCCACGGGCCCTGGCCCTAAAACCCTAACCCTGGGCCCTGGCCCTGAGCCTAAAACCCTAACCCTGGGCCCTGACACTAAAATAACCCTAACCCTGGACCCTGACCCTAAAACAACCCTAACCCTGGGCCCTGACCCTAAAGCAACCCTAACCCTGGGCCCTGACCCTAAAACAACCCTAACCCTGGGCCCTGACCCTAAAACAACCCTAACCCTCGGCCCTGACCCCAAAAAAACCCTAACCCTGGGCCCTGACCCCAAAACAACCCTAACCCTGGGCCCTGTCCCTAAATCAACCCTAACCCTGGGCCCTCACCCTAAATCAACCCGAACCCTTGGCCCTGACCCTAAATCAACCCCAACCCTGGGCCCTGACCCTAAAACAAACCTAACCCTGGTCCCTAACTCTAAAACAACCATAACCATGGGCCCTGGCCCTGACCCTAAAACAACCCTAACCCTGGGCCCTGGCCATGACCCTAAAACAACCCTAACCCTGGGCCCTCGCCCTGACCCTAAAACAACCCTAAACCTGGGCCCTGGCCCTGAGCCTAAAACCCTAACCCTGGGCCCTGGACCTGAGCCTAAAACCCTAACCCTGGGCCCTGACCCTAAAACAACCGTAACTTTGGGCCCTGCCCCTGACCCTAAAACAACGCTAACCATGGCCACTGGCCCTGACCCTAAAATAACCCTAACCCTGGGCCCCGGGCACTGAGCCTAAAACCCTAACCCTGGGCCCCGGGCCCTACCCCTAAAGCCCTAACCCTGGGCCCCGGGCCCTGCCCCTAAAGCCCTAACACTGGGCCCCGGGCCCTGCCCCTAAAGCCCTAACCCTGGGCGCCGGGCCCTGGCCCTAAAGCCCTAACCCCCTGGGCCTCGGGCCCTGGCCCTAAAGCCGTAACCCCCTGGGCCCCGGGCCCTGGACCTAAAGCCCTAACCCTGGGCCCCGGGCCCTGGCCCTAAAGCCCTAACCCTGGGCCCCGGGCCCTGGCCCTAAAGCCCTAACCCTGGGCCCCGGGCCCTGGCACTAAAGCCCTAACCCTGAGCCACAGGCCCTGGCCCTAAAGCCCTAACCCTGGGCCCGGGGCCCTGAGCCTAAAACCCTAACCCTGGACCCTGGCCCTGAGCCTAAAACCCTAACCCTGGGCCCTGGCCCTCAGCCTAAAACCCTAACCCTGGGCCCTGGCCCTCAGCCTAAAACCCTAACCCTGGGCCCTGGCCCTCAGCCTAAAACCCTAACCCTGGGCCCTGACCCTGAGCCTAAAACCCTAATCCTGGGCCCTGACCCTGAACCTAAAACCCTAACCCTGGGCCCTGGCCCTGAGCCTAAAACCTTAACCCTGGGCCCTGACCCTGAACCTAAAACCCTAAACTTGGGCTCTGGCCCTGAGCCTGAAACCCCAACCCTGGGCCCTGGACCTGAGCCTGAAACCCTAACCCTGGGCCCTGACCCTAAAACAACCCTAACCCTGGGCCCTGCCCCTAAAACAACCCTAACCATGGGCCCTGACCCTAAAACAACCCTAACCCTGGGCCCTGACCCTAAAACAATCCTAACCCTGGGCCCTGACGCTAAAACAACCCTAACCCTGGGCCCTGACCCTAAAACAACCCAAACCCTTGGCCCTGACCCTAAAACAACCCTAACCCTGGGCCCTGACCATAAAACAACCCTAACCCGGGGCCCTGACCCTAAAATAACCCTAACCCTGGGCCCTTACCCTAAAAAAACCCTAACTCTGGGCCCTGACCCTAAAACAACACTAACACTGGGCCCTGACCCTAAAACAACCCTAACCCTGGGCCCTGGCCCTGACCCTAAAACAACCCTAACCCTGGGCCCTGGCCCTGACCCTAAAACAACCCTAACCCTGGGCCCTGACCCTAAAACAACACTAACCCTGGGCCCTGACCCTAAAACAACACTAACCCTGGGCCCTGACCCTAAAACAACACTAACCCTGGGCCCTGACCCTAAAACAACACTAACCCTGGGCCCCGACCCTAAAACAACCCTAACTTAGGGCCCCGGGCCCTGACCCTAAAACAACCCTAACCCTGGGCCCCGGGCGCTGACCCTAAAGCCCTAACCCTGGGCCCCGGGCCCTGCCACTAAAGCCCTAACCCTGGGCCCCGGGCCCTGGCCCTAAAGCCCTAACCCTGGGCCCCGGGCCCTGGCCCTAAAGCCCTAACCCTGGGCACCGGGCCCTGGCCCTACAGCCCTAACCCTGGGCCCCGGGCCCTGGCCCTAAAGCCCTAACCCTGGGACCCGGGCCCTGGCCCTAAAGCCCTAAACCTGGGCCCCGGGCCCTGGCCCTAACGCCCTAACCCTTGGCCACGGGCCCTGGCCCTAAAGCCCTAATCCTGGGCCCGGGGCCCTAAGCCTAAAACCCTAACCCTGGGCCCTGGACCTGAGCGTAAAACCTTAACCCTGGGCCCTGACCCTGAACCTAAAGCCCTAAACTTGGGCTCTGGCCCTGAGCCTGAAACCCAACCCTGGGCCCTAGACCTGAGCCTGAAAGCCTAACCCTGGGCCCTGACCCTAAAACAACCCTAACCCCGGGCCCTGACGCTAAAACAACCCTAACCCTAGGCCCTGACCCTAAAACAACCCTAACCCTGGGCCCTGACCCTAAAACAACCCTAACCCTGGGCCCTGACCCTAAAACAACCCTAACTTAGGTCCCCGGGCCCTGACCCTAAAACAACCCAAACCCTGGGCCCCGGGCCCTGGTCCTAAAGCCCTAATCCTGGGCCCCGGGCCCTCACCCTAAAGCCCTAACGCTGGGCCCCGGGCCCTGCCACTAAAGCCCTAACCCTGGGCCCCGGGCTCTGCCCCTAAAGCCCTAACCCTGGGCCCCGGGCCCTGGCCCTAAAGCCCTAACCCTGGTCCCCGGGCCCTGGCCCTAAAGCCCTAACCCTGGTCCCCGGGCCCTGGCCATAAAGCCCTAACCCTGGTCCCCGGGCCCTGGCCCTAAAGCCCTAAACCTGGTCCCCGGGCCCTGGCCCTAAAGCCCTAACCCTGGACCACGGGCCCTGTCCCTAAAGCCCTAACCCTGGGCCATGGGCCCTGGCCCTAAAACCCTAACCCTGGGCCCTGGCCCTGAGCCTAAAACCCTAACCCTGGGCCCTGACCCTAAAGCAACCCTAACCCTGGGCCCTGACCCTAAAACAACCCTAACCCTGGGCCCTGACCCTAAAACAACCCTAACCCTGGGCCCTGACCCCAAAAAAACCCTAACCCTGGGCCCTGACCCCAAAACAACCCTAACCCTGGGCCCTGTCCCTAAATCAACCCTAACCCTGGGCCCTCACCCTAAATCAACCCAAACCCTTGGCCCTGACCCTAAATCAACCCCAACCCTGGGCCCTGACCCTAAAACAACCCTAACCCTGGTCCCTAACTCTAAAACAACCATAACCATGGGCCCTGGCCCTGACCCTAAAACAACCCTAACCCTGGGCCCTGGCCATGACCCTAAAACAACCCTAACCCTGGGCCCTGGCCCTGACCCTAAAACAACCCTAAACCTGGGCCCTGGCCCTGAGCCTAAAACCCTAACCCTGGGCCCTGGACCTGAGCCTAAAACCCTAACCCTGGGCCCTGACCCTAAAACAACCGTAACTTTGGGCCCTGCCCCTGACCCTAAAACAACGCTAACCATGGCCACTGGCCCTGACCCTAAAATAACCCTAACCCTGGGCCCCGGGCCCTGAGCCTAAAACCCTAACCCTGGGCCCCGGGCCCTGCCCCTAAAGCCCTAACCCTGGGCCCCGGGCCCTGGTCCTAAAGCCCTAACCCTGGGCCCCGGGCCCTGCCCCTAAAGCCCAAACCCTGGGCGCCGGGCCCTGGCCCTAAAGCCCTAACCCCCTGGACCCCGGGCCCTGGCCCTAAAGCCCTAACCCTGGGCCCCGGGCCCCAGCCCTAAAGCCCTAACCCTGGGCCCCGGGCCCTGGCACTAAAGCCCTAACCCTGGGCCACGGGCCCTGGCCCTAAAGCCCTAACCCTGGGCCCGGGGCCCTGAGCCTAAAACCCTAACCCTGGACCCTGGCCCTGAGCCTAAAACCCTAACCCTGGGCCCTGGCCCTCAGCCTAAAACCCTAACCCTGGGCCCTGGCCCTGAGCCTAAAACCTTAACCCTGGGCCCTGACCCTGAACCTAAAACCCTAAACTTGGGCTCTGGCCCTGAGCCTGAAACCCCAACCCTGGGCCCTGGACCTGAGCCTAAAACCCTAACCCTGGACCCTGACCCTAAAGCAACCCTAACCCTGTGCCCTGACCCTAAAGCAACCCTAACCCTGGGCCCTGACCCTAAAACAACCCTAACCATGGGCCCTGACCCTAAAACAACCCCAACCCTGGGCCCTGACCCTAAAACAACCCTAACCCTGGGCCCTGACCCCAAAACAACCCTAACCCTGGGCCCTGTCCCTAAATCAACCCTAACCCTGGGCCCTCACCCTAAATCAACCCGAACCCTTGGCCCTGACCCTAAATCAACCCCAACCCTGGGCCCTGACCCTAAAACAACCCTAACCCTGGTCCCTAACTCTAAAACAACCATAACCATGGGCCCTGGCCCTGACCCTAAAACAACCCTAACCCTGGGCCCTGGCCATGACCCTAAAACAACCCTAACCCTGGGCCCTGGCCCTGACCCTAAAACAACCCTAAACCTGGGCCCTGGCCCTGAGCCTAAAACCCTAACCCTGGGCCCTGGACCTGAGCCTAAAACCCTAACCCTGGGCCCTGACCCTAAAACAACCGTAACTTTGGGCCCTGCCCCTGACCCTAAAACAACGCTAACCATGGCCACTGGCCGTGACCCTAAAATAACCCTAACCCTGGGCCCCGGACCCTGAGCCTAAAACCCTAACCCTGGGCCCCGGGCCCTGCCCCTAAAGCCCTAACCCTGGGCCCCGGGCCCTGGTCCTAAAGCCCTAACCCTGGGCCCCGGGCCCTGCCCCTAAAGCCCTAACACTGGGACCCGGGCCCTGCCCCTAAAGCCCTAACCCTGGGCGCCGGGCCCTGGCCCTAAAGCCCTAACCCCCTGGGCCCCGGGCCCTGGCCCTAAAGCCCTAACCCTGGGCCCCGGGCCCAGGCCCTAAAGCCCTAACCCTGGGCCCCGGGCCCAGGCCCTAAAGCCCTAACCCTGGGCCCCGGTCCCTGGCCCTAAAGCCCTAACCCTGGGCCCCGGGCCCTGGCCCTAAAGCCCTAACCCTGGGCCCCGGGCCCTGGCCCTAAAGCCCTAACCCTGGGCCCCGGGCCCTGGCCCTAAAGCCCTAACCCTGGGACCCGGGCCCTGGCACTAAAGCCCTAACCCTGGGCCCCGGGCTCTGCCCCTAAAGCCCTAACCCTGGTCCCCGGGCCCTGGCCCTAAAGCCCTAACCCTGGTCCCCGGGCCCTGGCCCTAAAGCCCTAAACCTGGTCCCCGGGCCCTGGCCCTAAAGCCCTAACCCTGGACCACGGGCCCTGTCCCTAAAGCCCTAACCCTGGGCCATGGGCCCTGGCCCTAAAACCCTAACCCTGGGCCATGGCCCTGAGCCTAAAACCCTAACCCTGGGCCCTGACCCTAAAGCAACCCTAACCCTGGGCCCTGACCCTAAAACAACCCTAACCCTGGGCCCTGACCCTAAAACAACCCTAACCCTGGGCCCTGACCCCAAAAAAACCCTAACCCTGGGCCCTGACCCCAAAACAACCCTAACCCTGGGCCCTGTCCCTAAATCAACCCTAACCCTGGGCCCTAACCCTAAATCAACCCGAACCCTTGGCCCTGACCCTAAATCAACCCCAACCCTGGGCCCTGACCCTAAAACAACCCTAACCCTGGTCCCTAACTCTAAAACAACCATAACCATGGGCCCTGGCCCTGACCCTAAAACAACCCTAACCCTGGGCCCTGGCCATGACCCTAAAACAACCCTAACCCTGGGCCCTGGCCCTGACCCTAAAACAACCCTAAACCTGGGCCCTGGCCCTGAGCCTAAAACCCTAACCCTGGGCCCTGGACCTGAGCCTAAAACCCTAACCCAGGGCCCTGACCCTAAAACAACCGTAACTTTGGGCCCTGCCCCTGACCCTAAAACAACGCTAACCATGGCCACCGGCCCTGACCCTAAAATAACCCTAACCCTGGGCCCCGGGCCCTGAGCCTAAAACCCTAACCCTGGGCCCCAGGCCCTGCCCCTAAAGCCCTAACCCTGGGCCCCGGGCCCTGGTCCTAAAGCCCTAACCCTGGGCCCCGGGCCCTGCCACTAAAGCCCTAACACTGGGCCCCGGGCCCTGCCCCTAAAGCCCTAACCCTGGGCGCCGGGCCCTGGCCCTAAAGCCCTAACCCCCTGGGCCCCGGGCCCTGGCCCTAAAGCCCTAACCCTGGGCCCCGGTCCCCGGCCCTAAAGCCCTAACCCTGGGCCCCGGGCCCCGGCCCTAAAGCCCTAACCCTGGGCCCCGGGCCCCGGCCCTAAAGCCCTAAACCTGGGCCCCGGGCCCCGGCCCTAAAGCCCTAACCCTGGGCCCCGGGCCCTGGCCCTAAAGCCCTAACCCTGGGCCCCGGGCCCTGGCACTAAAGCCCTAACCCTGGGCCACGGGCCCTGGCCCTAAAGCCCTAACCCTGGGCCCGGGGCCCTGAGCCTAAAACCCTAACCCTGGGCCCTGGCCCTCAGCCTAAAACCCTAACCCTGGGCCCTGGCCCTCAGCCTAAAACCCTAACCCTGGGCCCTGGCCCTGAGCCTAAAACCCTAACCCTGGGCCCTGACCCTAAAACAACCGTAACTTTGGGCCCTGCCCCTGACCCTAAAGCCCTAACCCTGGGCCCCGGGCCCTGGTCCTAAAGCCCTAACCCTGGGCCCCGGGCCCTGACGCTAAAGCCCTAACCCTGGGCCCCGGGCCCTGCCACTAAAGCCCTAACCCTGGGCCCCGGGACCTGGCCCTAAAGCCCTAACCCTGGGCCCCGGGCCCTGGCCCTAAAGCCCTCACACTGGGCCCCGGGCCCTGGCCCTAAAGCCCTAACCCTGGGCCCTGGGCCCTGGCCCAAAAGCCCTAAACCTGGTCCCCGGGCCCTGGCCCTAACGCCCTAACCCTGGGCCGCGGGCCCTGGCCCTAAAGCCCTAACCCTGGGCCCCGGGCCCTGGCCCTAAAGCCCTCACCCTGGGCCCCGGGCCCTGGCCCTAAAGCCCTAACCCTGGGCCCAGGGCCCTGAGCCTAAAACCCTAACCCTGGGCCCTGGCCCTGAGCCTAAAACCCTAACCCTGGGTCCTGGCCCTGAGCCTAAAACTAACCCTGGGCCCTGGCCCTGAGCCTAAAACCCTAACCCTGGGCCCTGGCCTTGAACCTAAAACCCTAACCCTGGGCCCTGGCCCTGAGCCTAAAACCTTAACCCTGGGCCCTGACCCTGAACCTAAAACCCTAACCTTGGGCCCTGGCCCTGAGCCTGAAACCCCAACCCTGGGCCCTGGGCCTGAGCCTGAAACCTTAACCCTGGGCCCTGACCCTAAAACAACCCTAACCCTGGGCCCTGACCCTAAAACAACCCTAACCCTGGGCACTGACCCTAAAACAACCCTAACCCTGGGCCCTGACGCTAAAACAATCCTAACCCTGGGCCCTGACCCTAAAACAACCCTAATCATGGGCCCTGGCCCTGAGCCTAAAACCATAACCCTGGGCCCTGGACCTGAGCCTAAAACCCTAACCCTGGGCCCTGGACCTGAGCCTAAAACCCTAACCTTGGGCCGTGACCCTAAAACAACCCTAACTTTGGGCCCTGGCCCTGACCCTAAAACACCCCTAGCCCTGGGCGCTGGCCCTGACCCTAAAACAACCCTAACCCTGGGCCCTGGCCCTGACCCTAAAACAACCCTAACCCTGGGCCCTGGCCCTGAGCTTAAAACCCTAACCCTGGGCCCTGGCCCTGAGCCGAAAACCCTAACCTTGGGCTCTGGCCATAAGCCTGAAACCCCAACCCTAGGCCCTGGCCCTGAGCCTAAAACCCTAACCCTGGGCCCTGGCCCTGAGCCTAAAACCCTAACCCTGGGCCCTAACACTAAAACAAGCATAACCATGGGCCCTGACCCTAAAACAACCCTAACCCTTGGCCCTGACCCTAAAACAACCCCAACCCTGGGCCCTGGCCCTGACCCTAAAACAACCCTAAACCTGGACCCTGACCCTAAAACAACCCTAACCCTGGGCCCTGACCCTAAAGCAACCCTAACCCTGGGCCCTGACCCTAAAACAACCCTAACCCTGGGCCCTGACCCTAAAACAACCCTAACCCTGGGCCCTGACCCCAAAACAACCCTAACCCTGGGCCCTGTCCCTAAAACAACCCTAACCCTGGGCCCTGACCCTAAAACAACCCGAACCCTTGGCCCTGACCCTAAATCAACCCCAACCCTGGGCCCTGACCCTAAAACAACCCTAACCCTAGTCCCTGACCCTAAAACAACTATAACCCTGGGCCCTGGCCCTGACCCTAAAACAACCCTAACCCTGGGCCCTGGCAATGACCCTAAAACAACCCTAACCCTGGGCTCTGGCCCTGACCCTAAAACAACGCTAACCCTGGGCCCTGGCCCTGACCCTAAAACAACCCTAACCCTGGGCCCTGGCCCAGAGCCTAAAACCCTAACGCTGGGCCCTGGACCTGAGCCTAAAACCCTAACCCTGGGCCCTGACCCTAAAACAACCCTAAATTTGGGCCCTGGCCCTGACCTTAAAACAACATTAACCCTGGGCCCAGGCCCTGACCCTTAAACAACCCTAAACCTGGGCCCTGGCACTGACCCTAAAACAACCCTAACCCTGGGCCCTGACCCTAAAACAACCCTAACCCTGGGCCCTGACCCTAAAACAACCCTAAACCTGGGCCCTGACCCTAAAACAACCCTAACCCTGGGCCCTGACCCTAAAACAACCCTAACCCTGGACCCTGGCCCTGAGCCTAAAACCCTAACCCTACGCCCTGGCCGTGAGCCTAAAACCCTAACCCTGGGCCCTAACCCTAAAAGAACCATAACCCTGGGCCCTGACCCTAAAACAACCCTAACCCTGGGCCCTGACCCTAAAACAACCCTAACCCTGGGCCCTGACCCTAAAACAAACCTAACCCTGGGCCCTGACCCTAAAACAACCATAACCCTGGGCCCTGGCCCTGACCCGAAAAGAACCCTAACCCTGGGACCTGGCCATGACCCTAAAACGACCCTAACCCTGGGCCCTGGCCCTGACTCTAAAACAACCCTAAACCTGGGCCCTGGCCCTGAGCCTAAAACCCTAACCCTGGGCCCTGAACCTAAAACAACCCTAACTTTGGGCCCTGGCCCTGACCCTAAAACAACCCTAACCCTGGGCCCTGGCCCTGACCCTAAAACAACGCTAACCCTGGGCCCTGGCACTGACCCTATAACAACCCTAACCCTGGGCCCTGACCCTAAAACAACCCTAACCCTGGGCCCTGACCCTAAAACAACCCTAGGCAGCCTAGGCAGGAGGATCGCTTGAGGCCAGGAGTTGGAGACCAATCAGTGTTAAATAGTGAGACTCTGTGTCTACCAAAAAAAAGAGACATTAGCCAGGTGTGGTAGTGGTGCACACCCGTAGTTCCAGCTACCTGGGAGTCTGGGGTGGGAGAAATCCCTTGAGCCTGGGAAGTCTACACTACAGTGAGCCAAGATTGTGCCACTGCACTCCAGCCTGGGCGACAGAGTGAGACCCTGTCTTAGAAAGAAAAAAGAAAAGAAAGTGTTAATCCCCCTATGGGAATCTCCTCTTCTCCTGCTCTCTCTGGAACCTCACTTGTCGGTTCTTCCTCCCACTCTCCTGTATCTTTAACCTATCCCCCACTTTTAGCTCCTTCCCATCATCATTTAAATTACTCAAACTTCTTCTGTTTTAAAAACCTCTCCCTAAACTCAGGGAGAGGTCTCCTGCACACCCATTGAGCCATCTGCTCTCCCTGGTGCCTTCTCCACAGCAGCCAGAGCCATGTCTCTAATCCATGAATCTCATCAGGTTACTCCCCCAATGCATTAGTATTGGAAGCGATGGTGCGGATTAGAACAGTGTTAAGGCACGGTGTGGATTTTATTACATTAGTATTGGAAGCGATGGTGTGGACTAGATCAGTGATAGGCCACGGTGTGCATATTATTACATTAGTATTGGAAGCAATGGTGCGGATTAGATCAGTGTTAGGGCATGGTGTGGATATTATTACATTAGTACTGGAGGCGATGGTGTGGATTAGATCAGTGTTAGGGCATGCTCTGGATATTATTACATTAGTATTGGAAGCGACGGTGTGGATTAGATCAGTGATAGGCCATGGTGTGGATATTATTACATTACTATTGGAAGCGATGGTGTGGATTAGATCAGTGTTAGGGCATGGTGTGGATATTATTACATTAGTACTGGAAGCGATGGTGTGGATTAGATCAGTGTTAAGGCATCGTGTGGATATTACTACATTAGTATTGGAGGCGATGGTGTGGACTAGATCAGTGATAGGGCATGGTGTGGATATTATTACATTAGTATTGGAAGTGATGGTGTGGATTAGGTCAGTGTTAGGGCATGGTGTGGATATTATTACATTAGTACTGGAGGCGACGGTGTGGATTAGATCACTGATAGGGCATGGTGTGGATATTACTACATTAGTATTGGAAGCGATGGTGTGGATTAGATCAGTGATAGGGCATGGGGCGGATATTATTACATTAGTATTGGAAGCGATGGTGCAGATTAGATCAGTGATAGGGCATGGTGTGGATATTATTACATTAGTAGTGGAAGCGATGGTGTGGACTAGATCAGTGATAGGGCATGGAGTGGATATTATTACATTGGTATTGGAGGCGATGGTGTGGATTAGAGCAGTGATAGGGCATGGTGTGGATATTATTACATTAGTATTGTAAGCGATGGTGAGGACTAGATCAGTGATAGGGCATGGTGTGGATATTACTACATTACTATTGGAAGCGATGCTGTGGATTAGATCAGTGACAGGGCATGGTGTGGATATTATTACACTAGTATTGGAAGCGATGGTGTGGATTAGATCACTGTTAAGGCATGGTGTGGATATTATTATATTAGTACTGGAGGCGATGGTGTGGACTAGATCAGTGATAGGGCATGGTGTGGATATTATTACATCAATATTGCAACCGTTGTTGTGGATTAGAACAGTGTTAGGCCATGATGTGGATAGTATTACATAATTATTGGAAGCGATGGTGTGGATTGGACCAGTGATAGGGCATGGTGTGGATATTACTACATTAGTATTGGAGGTGATGGTGTGGATTAGATCACCGATAGGGCATGGTGTGGATATTATTACATTAGTATTGGAGGCGACGGTGTGGATTAGATCACTGATAGGGCATGGTGTGGATATTACTACATTAGTATTGGAAGTGATGGTGTGGATTAGATCAGTGTTAAGGCATGGTGCGGATATTATTACATTAGTACTGGAAGCGATGGTGTGGATTACATCAGTGGTAGGGCATGGTATGGATATTATTACATTAGTATTGGAAGCGATGTTGTGGATTAGATCAGTGACAGGGCATGGTGTGGATATTATTACATTAGTATTGGAAGTGACGGTGTGGATTAGATCACAGTTAAGGCATGGTGTGGATATTATTACATTAGTACTGGAGGTGATGGTGTGGACTAGATCAGTGATAGGGCATGGTGTGGATATTATTACATTAATATTGAAAGCGTTGTTGTGGACTAGAACAGTGTTGGACCATGGTGTGGACAGTATTACATTACTATTGGAAGCGATGGTGTGGACTAGATCAGTGATAGGGCATGGTGTGGATATTATTACATTAGTATTGGAAGCGATGGTGTGTACTACATCAGTGATAGGGCATGGTGTGGATATTATTACATTAGTATTGGCAGTGATGATGTGGATTAGGTCAGTGATAGGGCATGGTGGGGATATTATTACATTACTATTGGAAGCGATGGTGTGGACTAGATCAGTGATAGGGCATGGTGTGGATATTACTACATTAGTACTGGAAGCGATGGTGTGGATTAGATCAGTGATAGGGCATGGTGTGGATATTATTACATGAGTATTGGAAGCGATGGTGTGGATTAGATCAGTGATAGGGCATGGTGTGGATATTATTACATTAGTATTGGAAGCGATGGTGTGGATTAGATCAGTGATAGGGCATGGTGTGGATATTGCTACATCAGTATTGGAAGCGATGGTGTGGACTAGATCAGTGATAGGGCATGGTGTGGATATTATTACATTAGTATTGGAAGCGATGGTGTGTACTACATCAGTGATAGGGCATGGTGTGGATATTATTACATTAGTATTGGCAGTGATGGTGTGGATTAGGTCAGTGATAGGGCATGGTGGGGATATTATTACATTACTATTGGAAGCGATGGTGTGGACTAGATCAGTGATAGAGCATGGTGTGGATATTACTACATTAGTACTGGAAGCGATGGTGTGGATTAGATCAGTGATAGGGCATGCTCTGGATATTATTACATTAGTATTGGAAGCGATGGTGTGGATTAGATCAGTGATAGGGCATGGTGTGGATATTATTACATTAGTATTGGAAGCGATGGTGTGGATTAGATCAGTGATAGGGCATGGTGTGGATATTGCTACATCAGTATTGGAAGCGATGGTGTGGATTAGATCAGTGATAGGGCATGGTGTGGATATTGTTACATCAGTATTGGAAGCGATGGTGTGGATTAGATCAGTGATAGTGCATGCTGTGGATATCACTACATTAGTATTGGAAGCGATGGTGTGGACTAGATCAGTGACAGGCATGGTTTGGATATTACTACATTAGTATTGGAAGCGATGGTGTGGATTAGATCATCGATAGGGCATGGTGTAGATATTACTACATTGTTATTGGAAGCGATGGTGTGGATTAGATCAGTGATAGGGCATGGTGTGGATTTCACTACATTAGTATTGGAAGCGATGGTGTGGACTAGATCAGTGATAAGGCATGGTGTGGATATTACTACATTAGTATTGGTAGTGATGCTGTGGACTAGATCAGTGATAGGGCATGGTGTGCATATTATTACATTAGTATGGGAAGCGATGGTGTGGACTAGATCACTGATAGGGCATGGTGGGGATATTATTACATTAGTATTGGAAGCGATGGTGTGGACTAGATCAGTGATAAGGCATGGTGTGGATATTACTACCTTAGTATTGGAAGTGATGCTGTGGACTCGATCAGTGATAGGGCATGGTGTGGATATTACTACATTAGTATTGGAAGCGATGGTGTGGATTAGATCAGTGATAGGGCATGGTGTGGATATTACTACATTAGTATTAGAAGCGATGGTGTGGACTAGATCAGTCATAGGTCATGGTGTGGATATTATTTCATTAGTATTGGAAGCGATGGTGTGGACTAGATCAGTGATAGGGCATGGTATGGATATTATTCCATTAGTATTGGAAGCGATAGTGTGGATTAGATCAGTGATAGGGCATGGTGTGGATATTACTACATTAGTATTGGAAGTGATGGTGTGGACTAGATCAGTGTTAGGGCATGGTGGGGATATTACCACGTTAGTACTGGAAGCGATGCTGTGGACTAGATCAGTGTTAGGGCATGGTGTGGATATTATTACATTAGTATTGGAAGCGATGATGTGGACTAGATCACTAATAGGGCATGGTGTGGATATTACTACATTAGTATTGGAAGCAATCATGTGGATTAGATCAGTGATAGGGCATGGTGTGGATATTATTACATTAGTATTGGAAGCGATGGTGTGGACTAGATCAGTGATAGGGCATGCTGTGGATATTATTACATTAGTATTGGAAGCGATGGTGTGGATAAGATCGGTGATAGGGCATGGTGTGGATATTATTGCACTAGTATTGGAAGGGATGGTGTGGATTAGATCAGTGATAGGGCATGGTGTGGATATTACTGCATTAGTACTGGAAGCGATGCTGTGGATTAGATCAGTGATAGGGCATGGTGTGGATATTATTACATTAGTATTGGAAGTGATGGTGTGGATTAGATCAGCGGTAGGGCATGGTGTGGATATTATTACATTAGTATTGGGAGTGATGGTGTGGATTAGATCAATGATAGGCCATGGTGGGGATATTATTTCATTACTATTGGAAGTGATTGTGTGGATTAGATCGGCGTTAAGGCATGGTGTCGATATTACTCCATTAGTATTGGAAGCGATGGTGTGGATTAGATCAGTGATAGGGCATGGTGTGGATATTACTACATTAGTATTGGAAGCGATAGTGTGGATTAGATCAGTGACAGGGCATGGTGTGGATATTATTTCATTAGTATTGGAAGCGATGGTGTGGATTATATCAGTGATAGGGCATGCTGTGGATATTATTACATTAGTATTTGTGGCGATGGTCTGGACTAGATCAGTGATAGGGCATGGTGTAGATATTATGACATTACTATTGGAAGCGATGGTGTGGATTAGATCAGTGATAGGGCATGGTGTGGATATTATTACATTAGTATTGGATGTGATGGTGTGGATTATGTCAGTGGTAGGGCATGGTGTGGATATTATTACATTAGTATTGGAAGCGATGGTGTGGATTAGATCAGTGATAGGGCATGGTGTGTATATTATTACATTAGTATTGGAATCGATGGTGTGGATTAGATCAGTGATAGGGCATGGTGTGGATATTATTGCACTAGTATTGGAAGCGACGGTGTGGATTAGATCATCGACAGGGCATGGTGTGGATATTACTTCATTAGCATTGGAAGCGATTGTGTGGATTAGATCAGTGACAGGGCATGGTGGGGATATTACTACATTAGTATTGGAAGCGATGGTGTGGATTAGATCAGTAATAGGGCATGGTGTGGTATTAATACATTAGTATTGGAAGCGATGGTGTGGACTAGATCAGTGATAGGACATGGTGTGGATATTATTACATTAGTATTGGTAGTGATGGTGTGGATTAAATCAGTGATAGGGCATGGTGAGGATATTATTACATTAGTATTGGAAGCGATGTTGTGGACTAGATCAGTGATAGGGCATGGTGTGGATATTACTACATTAGTATTGGAAGAGATGGTGTGGACTAGATCAGTGTTAAGGCATGGTGTGGATATTATTACATTAGTATTGGGAGCGATGGTGTGGAGTAGATCAGTGATAGGGCATGGTGCGGATATTACTACATTAGTATTGGAAGCGATGGTGTGGATTAGATCAGTGGTAGGGCATGGTGTGGATATTATTGCACTAGTATTGGAAGCGATGGTGTGGATTAGATCAGTCATAGGGCATGGTGGGGATATTATTGCACTAGTATTGGAAGCGATGGTGTGGATTAGATCAGTGATAGGGCATGGTGTGGATATTATTACATTAGTATTGGAAGCGATGGTGTGGATTAGATCAGTGATAGGGCATGGTGTGGATATTATTAAATTAGTATTGGAAGCGATGGTGTGGACTAGATCAGTGATAGAGCATGGTGTGGATATTATTACATTAGTATTGGAAGCGATGTTGTGGACTAGATCAGTGATAGGGCATGGTCTGTATATCACTACATTAGTATTGGAAGCGATGGTGTGGACTAGATCAGTGTTAGGGCATGGTGTGGATATTATTACATTAGTATTGGAAGCGATGGTGTGGATTAGATCAGTGATAGGGCATGGTGTGGATATAACTACATTAGTATTGGAAGCGATGGTGTGGACTAGATCCTTGATAGGGCTAGGTGTCAATATTATTACATTAGTATTGGAAGCGATGGTGTGGATCAGGTCAGTGATAGGGCATGGTGTGGATATTGCTACATCAGTATTGGAAGCGATGGTATGGATTAGATCAGTGATAGGGCACGGTGTGGATAATATTACATTAGTATTGGAAGCGATGGTGTGCATTAGATCAGTGATAGGGCATGGTGTGGATATCACTACATTAGTATTGGAAGCGATGGTGTGGACTAGATCAGTGATAGGGGATGGTGTGGATATCATTACATTAGTATTGGAAGCGATGGTGTGGACTAGATCAGTGATAGGGCATGGTGTGGATATCATTACATTAGTATTGGAAGCGATGGTGTGGACTAGATCAGTGTTAGGGCATAGTGTGGATATTATTACATTAGTATTGGAAGCGATGGTGTGGATTAGGTCAGTGATAGGGCATGGTGTGGATATTACTACGTTAGTATTGGAAGCGATGGTGTGGATTAGATCAGTGATAGGGCATGGTGTGGATATTACTACATTAGTATTGGAAGTGATCGTGTGGATTAGATCAGTGATAGGGCATGGTGTGGATATTGCTACGTCAGTATTGGAAGCGATGGTGTGGATTAGATCAGTGATAGGGCATGGTGTGGATATTGCTACATCAGTATTGGAGGCGATGGTGTGGATTAGATCAGTGATAGGGCATGGTGTGGATATTACTTCATTAGCATTGGAAGCGATGGTGTGGACTAGCTCAGTGATAGGGCATGGTGTGGATATTATTACATTAGTATTGGAAGTGATGGTGTGGATTAGATCAGTGATAGGGCATGGTGTGCATATTATTACATTAGTATTGGAAGCGATGGTGTGGACTAGATCAGTGATAGGGCATGGTGTGGATATTATTACATTATTATCGGAAGTGATGGTGTGGATTAGATCAGCGATAGGGCATGGTGTGGATATTATTACATTAGTATTGGGAGTGATGGTGTGGATTAGATCAATGATAGGCCAAGGTGGGGATATTATTCCATTAGTATTGGAAGTGATGGTGTGGATTAGATTGGCGTTAAGGCATGGTGTCGATATTACTACATTAGTATTGGAAGCGATGGTGTGGATTAGATCAGTGATAGGGCACGGTGTGGATATAATTACATTAATATTGAAAGCGATGGTGTGGATTAGATCAGTGATAGGACTTGGTGTGGATGTTATTACATTAGTATTGGAAGCGATGGTGTGGATTACGTCAGTGATAGGGCATGGTGTGGATATCACTACATTAGTATTGGAGGCGATGGTGTGGATTACATCGGTGTTAGGGCATGGTGCGGATGTTATTGCATTAGCAGTGGAAGCGATGGTGTGGACTAGATCAGTGATAGGGCATGGTGTTCATATAACTGCATTAGTATTGGAAGCCATGGTGTGGATTAGATCAGTGATACGGCCTGGTGTGGATATTATTACATGAGTATTGGAAGCGATGGTGTGGACTAGATCAGACATAGGGCATGGTGTGGATATTATTACATTAGTATTGGATGCGATGGTGTGGACTAGGTCAGTGATAGGGCATGGTGTGGATATTATTACATTAGTATTGGAAGCGATGGTGTGGATTAGATCAGTGATAGGGTATGCTGTATATATTATTACATTAGTATTGGAAATGATGTTGTGGATTAGATCAGTGTTAGGGCATGGTGTGGATATTATTACATTAGTAGTGGAAGCGATGGTGTGGACTAGATCAGTGATAGGGCACGTTGCGGATTTTATTACATGAATATCAGAAGCGATGTTGTGGATTAGATCAGTGACAGGGCATGGTGTGGATATTATTACATTAGTGTTGGAAGCGATGGTGTGAATTAGATCAGTGATAGGGCATGGTGTGGATAATACTACTTTAGTATTGGAAGCGATGGTGTGGATTAGATCAGTCATAGGGCATGGTGTGGAAATCATTTCATTAGTATTGGAATCGATGGCGTGGACTAGATCAGTGATAGGGCGTGGTGTGGATATAATTACATTGGTATTCGAAGTGATGGTGTGGATTAGATCAGTCATAGGGCCTGGTGTGGATATTACTCCATTAGTATTGGAAGCAATGGTGTGGACTAGATCAGTGATAGGGCATGGTGTGGATATTATTGCATTAGTATTGGAAGCGATGGTGTGGATTAGATCCATGATAGGGCATGGTGTGGATATTACTACATTAGTATTGGAAGTGATGGTGTGGATTAGATCAGTGTTAGGGCATGGTTTGGATATTACTACATTAGTATTGGAAGCGATGGTGTGGACTAGATCAGTGGTAGGGCATGGTGTGGATATTATTACATTAGTATTGGAAGCGATGGTGTGGATTAGATCAGTGATAGGGCATGATGTCGATATTATTACATTAGCATTGGAAGCAATGTTGTGGACTAGATCAGTGTTAGGGCATGGTGTGGATATTACGATATAAGTATTGGAAGTGATGGTGTGGATTAGATCAGTGTTAGGGCATGGTGTAGATATTATTACATTAGCATTGGAAGCGATGGTGTGGATTGCATCAGTGATAGGGCATGGTGTGGATATTCTTACTTTAGCATTGTAAGCGATGGTGTGGATTAGATCAGTGATAGGGCATGCTCTGGATATTATTACATTAGTATTGGAAGCGATGGTGTGGACTAGATCAGTGATAGCGCATGGTGTGGATATTATTATATTAGTATTGGAGGCGATGGTGTGGATTAGATCCGTGTTAGGGCATGGTGTGGATATTACTACATTACTATTGGAAGCGATGGTGTGGATTAGATCAGTGATAGAGCATGGTGTGGATATTCTTACATTAGTATTGGAAGCGGTGGTGTGGATTAGATCACTGATAGGACGCGGTGTGGACATTACTACATTAGTATTGGAAGCGATGGTGTCGATTAGATCAGTGATAGGGCATGGTGTGGATATTACTACATTAGTATTGGAAGCGATGGTGTGGATTAGATCAGTGATAGGGCATGGTGTGGATATTATTACATTAGTATTGGAAGCGATGGTGTAGATTAGATCAGTGATAGGGCATGGTGTGGATATTATTACATTAGTATTGGAAGTGAAGGTGTGGATAAGATCGGTGATAGGGCATGGTGTGGATATTATTACATTAGTATTGGAAGCGATGGTGTGGATTAGATCAGTGATAGGGTATGCTGTGTATATTATTACATTAGTATTGGAAATGATGGTGTGGATTAGGTCAGTGTTAGGACATCGTGTGGATTTTATTACATTACTAGTGGAAGCGATGGTGTGGACTAGATCAGTGATAGGGCATGTTGTGGATTTTATTACATTAATATCAGAAGCGATGGTGTGGATTAGATCAGTGACAGGGCATGGTGTGGATATTACTATATTAGTATTGGAAGCGATCGTGTGAATTAGAACAGTGATAGGGCATGTTGTGGATAATACTACTTTAGTATTGGAAGCGATGGTGTGGATTAGATCAGTCATAGGGCATGGTGTGGAAATCATTTCATTAGTATTGGAAGCAATGCCGTGGACTAGATCAGTGATAGGGCGTGGTGTGGATATAATTACATTAGTATTCGAAGTGATGGTGTGGATTAGATCACTGTTAGGTCCTGGTGTGGATATTACTACAATAGTATTGGAAGCGATGGTGTGGATTAGATCACCGACAGGGCATGGTGTGGATATTATGACATTAGCATTGGAAGCCATGGTGTGGACTAGATCAGTGATAGGGTATGGTGTGGATATTAGTACATTAGTATTGGAAGTGATGGTGTGGATTATATCAGTGTTAGGGCATGGTGTGGATATTACTACATTAGTATTGGAAGCGATGATGTGGATTATATCAGTGTTAGGGCATGGTGTGGATATTATTACATTAGTATTGGAAGCGATGGTGTGGATTACATCACTGTTAGGGCATGGTGCAGATATTATTACAGTAGTATTGGAGGCGATGGTGTGGATTAGATTAGTGTTAGGGCATGGTGTGGATATTATTACATTAGTATTGTAAGCGATGGTTTGGACTACATCAGTGATAGGGCATGGTGTGGATATTATTACATTAGTATTGAAAGCGATGGTGTGGATTAGATCAGTGATAGGGCATGGTGTGGATATTATTACATTAGTATTGGAAGCGATGGTGTGGATTACATCACTGTTAGGGCATGGTGCAGATATTATTACATTAGTATTGGAGGCGATGGTGTGGATTAGATCAGTGTTAGGGCATGGTGTGGATATTATTACATTAGTATTGTAAGCGACGGTTTGGACTACATCAGTGATAGGGCATGGTGTGGATATTACTACATTAGTATTGGAAGCGATGGTGTGGACTAGATCAGTGTTAGGGCATGGTGTGGATATTATTACATTAGTATTGGAAGCGATGGTGTGGATTACATCAGTGTTAGGGCATGGTGTGGATACTATATGGCTGTTAGGGCACGGTGTGGATATCATAGTAATGTAGGGCACCGTGTGATTATTATATTAGAGGCCACTGTAAGAATATATACTAGCAGCCACTTTGTCTTGGACGTTGACAATGATATTAAGGTGTACTCCAAACAGTGAGATTTGGGGATTTTATTTTTCTAGATGGATTTCTTCCTCTGCTGAGTACTCTAAAGACTCACTCCTTGGCACTCAGGGCCGTGGACAGGAGCTTTTTACTCACCGATGAAGAACACCAAGTTAACACGACCCTCGTGCTGCCCTGAGGAAGTTGAAGCTCCTGGCTGCTTCTGGCACCTCCGCGGGAAGTTCGTTGGGGCGGGATCGCGCGCCCTCTGGTGGCTCCGTGGTTCAGCACAGACGCTCTTGCTCACAGTTTGTCGGCGGATGTGCGCCCCCTCCTGGCTGTCCTGAAATACCTATAAAATTCAATATTCAGTTTATTCAGTGTCATAATTTTGCAAATTCAAACCGAAATAAAGGCCACTATATCCATACCCTTCCCATAAATGGTGATGGAAGAATTATTTGGAAGCCATATAGAATGAAATGATTCTATACACAAATTAAAACACAAAAACCTACTCAAAATAGTCCAGAGACTACAACTTCAAATGCAAAACTATAAATAATCTAAAAGAAAACCTAAGAGACATTGGATCTGGTGTTGAGTTTTAACACACAGCATCAAGTGCCAATTCGTGAAAATACTGAGAACAGACTTTATAAAGCTAAATTTTCTACTATGAAAATCCCTATTCAGAGAACACAAAGACAAGACACACTGTGAGAAGATATTTACAGAATACAAACGTGATTTTAAAAACTGTATTGAAAATACACAAAGAACTCTTCAAACGAACACTAAGAAAACTAAAAACCCAAATAAAACTGGGTAAATATCTGAACAGACATCCAGCCAAATAAAATGTATAGATAGCAGGCCAGGTGTGGTGGCTCATGCCTATAACCCCAGCACTTTGGGAGGCTGAGGTGGGTGAGTCACCTGAGGTCAGGAATTTGAGATCAGCCTGGCCAACATAGTGATACCCCCTCTCTACTAAAAATACAAAAAAATTAGCCACGCATGGTGGTGGGTGCCTGTAATCCCAGCTACTTGGGAGGCTGATGCAAGAGAATTGCTTGAACATCGGAGGTGGAGGTTGCAGTGACCCAAGATCACGCCACTGCACTCCAGCCTGAGTGACAGAACGAGACTCTATCTCAATAAAAAAAAAAAGAAAAAAGAAAAAAAAGAAAATATACAGATAGCACATAATCACACAAAAGGATGCTCAATATATCTCATTAGGAGACTGCAAATTAAAATAATGCTGAGATATCACTGCACACCTAGTACAACTGTGGGACTCTTAAAAAAGCTCAACAGTAACAATTGGAGGTTGAAGAACAATAGGTACGGCCATTCATTACTGGCAGAATGCATGAATGGGTACAGCCACTTTGGGAAATAGTTTGACAGTTTTTCCCAAAGATAAACAAGTCTTACCTTACAATCCAACAAATGCACCCCTAAATTGTGTATGTTTAGACAGCTGCTTTGAAAAATTATGTTCAAACAGAAACTAGCATGTAATTATATACGAGGCACTCTACTCATAATGGCCAAAACTTGAAGTAATCAGAACGTTCTTCAATAGCTGAACGCACAATCAATTTGAAGTACAACCATGCAATGGAACACCATTCACCAACAGAAAGGAATGAACTGTCAATCCATGAAAACAAATGAATGAATCTTGCATCTATGTTGCTAAGTAAAGGGTGGCAGTATGAAGATGCTATACATTATATGACTCCATTCATATAACATTCTGGAAAAAGCACAACCAAAGAGATGATAGTCAGATCAGTGACTGTCTGGGGTGGGGATTTGAAGTATTCTGTATGCTACTTCAGTAGTGGATATCTGACACTATGCATTTGATAAAACCCACAGAATTTTAATGCACAAAGAACAAATCACAATCTACACAAATTAAATGATTTAGGATGTGGAAGTATCTAAGGACAAAATACAGAGTGCAACCAAGAATCTAACTGTATTACCAATGTATGTTGCAAGTGGTGGGCCAAAGGTGCTGAGCTGGAAATGAGTAGAATCCATAGACTAAAAACAAAACGTACTATATACACGAACAGTGGACTCTATTTTATAAAGTTATTTCCCATAGGGATAATAGTTAATTTTGAAACTACTATATCTGTAAAAAGAAAAATAACCATGATTTTCCTCTATACTATCAACACTCCACTTTTAACAGCAAATTGTGGGGGGTGGGGGGTGTGTCCCATACCAACCGATATTCCAACTCTCTGGAAAACAATTGGGTATCCTGTAATTCAACTGTGACACTGATTACCTGGAGTTAGTATACACCCTACAGGTTAAGGGCTTAGTAACACCAGACTGTCCACAACCTCAGATGCCAGTCACAAGTTGTGAATCCCCAGTTTACCCAAACTTCTATATGACTTGGCTAGAAACTAGGTATTCCTACACCCCCTCTTCAGGTTTGACAATTTGCTATGATGGCTTATGGAACTAGGAAATACTTACTTATGTTTACTAGTTATTATGGTCTCAATGTGTGTACACCCCCACCCCAAATTCCTATTTTGAAATGTAATCCCCAAAGGGATGGTATTCAGAGGTAACCGAGAGGTGATCGGATCATGAGAGTGCTGTCCTCATGAATGAAACCAGTGCCCTTATAAAAGCATCTAGGAGCCCGTTTCCCCATTCTGCCATGTCACGACATGCTAAAAGGTACTATCTATGATAGATGAACCCTCACTAGACATCAAATCTGTCAGCCTTGATCTGGAACTTTCCAAATTCCATATTTTAGGAATTTTTATGGAAGCTTCATCATGTAGACATGACGGATTATTAACTCCATTTCCAGTCCCTTCACACCCTCAAACGATTGCATGTTAAGCTAAAAGTTACAACCTTCTTATCATGGCTTGGTCTTTCTGGTGGCCATCCCCATCCTGAAACCATCCAGGAACCCACAGAGTGTCCTTATTAGAACAGAAGCCATTCCTATTATCCAGGAGATTCCAAGAGATTTAGGAACTCTGCGTCAGGAACCAGGGCCAAAGACCAAATATTAGAACACAAGATGCTCCTAGCACCCCTACTGTTCAGGAAATTATAATAGTTTTAGAAGCTCTGTACCAGGAACTGCAGACACAGACCAAACATATATTTCTTATTAAGCCCAACCTGGAATCTTGATCAAGAATGAATTCCTTGTTCCCAATGGTACAAGGGATGAAATAAATGGCAGATAGTAGGAGCCAGGTTCCTCACTATTACAGTGAGAAGTTACAGATAAAAAATAGGGAAGCCTAGAATGATCTCTGTCATAATGAGTCAGAATATATATATACAACATAAGTATAAACTCACATTTAGCTTAACATATACATAGATGGTTCCACATAGAAATCTTTATAATTAAGTGGGTACATATAAGTTAGAAGACACACATATATTTCTTTGCACTGTCAGCTGTAAGTGTCATGATGCAATGACCACATTTAGTGGCCAGATGTAAGTTGTTCATACCATTCTCTAACAAAAGAAATCAGGGCTATTAGAAGAAATAGCTGAAACTAGGACTGGGACAGAAAATATATGAGCCAGGGTACTTTTGAAGTAACAGAAATAAATTATAAAAAAAAACCATGAAATTATGTAAAAGGAGCCAGTGGAAAGAGCTACCAATGGCCACAGGTATGAACAAAGAGCAACAAAATACTGTACAATTAGATAACAACCAAAAGATTAAAGTAACTATCTGTGGACCCATACTGGTATAAATAAATGATTAAACAGATATGCAAATGGGCTGAATAGAAATCTCTTATACAGAAGAATTCCAAATACCTGATATAGACAGCCATCAAGGAGGTGGGGCTAACTCCCCACTCCTTTAAGTATGAGCTCTGCATGATGACTTCCTCCAAAAGCATACATACAATATAGACATGGGAAAAAAGTAACTTCACAGTGAAAAACCTGAAAACACTGCCTCAACCAAGTGATAAAAGTTAACATTAATGGTGATAACACATCTTGAGAGCATGAAGTGACAGCATGAAGTGACTACACTAGCACTTGCAAACCAAAAATAAAATTCAAAGATCTTTCCCACAACCACCTCTCCACCAGGGGACACCAAAGTTAACCTGGAAGACTGGTTCAGGCTATGATGGGAAAGAGGTGGTCAGACATGCCTCATTATGCCCTCCTCCCTTTTGGAATTCAGGAAAAGCCAATCAGCATTTAACATCAACACAACCTAAAATCTGATAAGAAACATTTACAATCTATTCTCTCTGAAGCCTGCTACCTGGAAGCTTCATCTCCATGATAAAACCTTGGTCTCCATAACCCCTTATCATAGCCCAGACACTCCTTTCTATTGATAGTAAGTCTTTCAACAAACTGCCAATCAGAAAAATTTTAAATGTACCTATAACCTGGAAGCCCCATCCCACCCTAATCCATTGGGTTGTCCCACCTTTCTGGACCGAACCAATATATATCTTAAATACACTTGATTGATGTCTCCTATCTCCCTAAAATGTATAGAACCAACCTGTACCCCAACGACCTTGAGCACATGTTCTCAGGGTCTCCTGAGGGCTGTGTCAAGGGCCATGGTCACTCATATTTGGCTCAGAATACTTCTCTTCAAATATTTTACAGTCTTTGACTCTTTTTGTGGACACACTACACATCTGCTCTGCTTCCCGCAAACCCCTAAACCCAGGCTGATTATGAGAAAAACCCCAAGTAAACCACAATGGAGGACATTCTACACAATACCTGACCAATCCTCCTAACACTGTTCCAGGTCCTCAGAAGTAAAGTCTGAGAGACTGTCACAGCCAAGAAGAGCCTGACATGATGACTAAATGTCCTATGGGATCCTAGATAGGATCCTGGGAGAGAAAAAGGCAGAACTAAGGGAAACCAAATAAGATGTGAGCTTATTTAATAATATAGTAATACCCAGTCATTAAGTATGACAAGAAATGATGTAAGATGTTGGTCAGGAGTGGTGGCTCATGCCTGTAATCCCAGCACTTTGGGAGGCTGAGGCAGGCGGATAACCTGAGATCAGGAGTTCAAGACCAGCCTGGCCAATGTGGTGAAACCTCATCTCTACTAAAAATACAAAAATTAGCCGGGCATGATGGCAGGCGCCTGTAATACCAGCTACTCAGGAGGCTGAGGCAGGAGAATCGCTTGAACCTGGGAGGCGGAGGTTGCAGTGAGCCGAGATCACGCCACTGCACTCCAGCCTGGTTGAGACTCTGTCTGGAAAAAAAAAAAAAAAAAGATGTTAAACCTATCTGATACATGTTGATATGTTAAAAAGAGGGGAAACTAGGTTGCATCTACATGGGAAATCTGCATTTTCTTCCCAATTTCTGTATGAATCTAAAACTAATTTAAAATAAAACCTCTATTTAAAAATTGTAATTTTTTCAGATATCTGCTAAATTATTTGTACTAAAAATTAGTAATTGACAGTAACTACTCCTACTTTTAAAAATAAGAGCATTCATGGTACTGCAAAGTAAATTATACAGACTAATATATACTTTCAAAGAAATGCCCCTTTTACATGTTTTATGTTATGATAACATATATGCGTAAACATGGTCATATCATTTTTCTTATGGTGTAGTTCACTCTCTAAGAAAGCTGGTCATCTTAGAACCAGGGAAAAAAATTCACATTTTGGAGACTATTTCAATTTACGGCTGGACGTTTTCAAAGTATGACTTTGTGGAAAAAAAAAAAAGTTCAAATTGATTCATTGTGACTGGATCACTTATTCTAATGAATGCTTGTCTTTATTTTGTTTCCCAGCATTCCTTTCAGCTATGATACAACAGAAGCAAATATTTGCCACTGGAAAAAATATTCAAAGACACTCTTAGGTTAATCTATAGCTGATGACAGTCAGTCTAGTCTATATAGCAAGCAGCTTCAAGATATGATTACTTAGCTAAGAGGGAAATGGGACGTGACTGCTGCCTCATTCCCACGCCTCTCTGGACCTGATAATTTAGAGGAAGCTCACATTCGCAAGATAAAAATTTTCTTTTCTTTCTCAGTATTAAATATGCTGTCACAATAGAAGAAAGCTTTACTGACTTCTTAAATGATGTGTTGAGACCGGAAACCTAAAATGATAGTTACTGAGAATACTGCTAATGCCCTAAGTTTTTAGTCACACCCTCACCTAGGTAGGAACCTAACCAAAAGGGGAGAACTGTTGAACAAATTACGGGAGGTCATTGTTTTGGTCACAACTCCCGCATTAGGCCACACTGAGCAGGCAAAACCAGAATGGAGACACTCACGCTGAATGACACACAACAAAGCTGAAACTTTAAGGAAGTAGATAGATCCCAAAAGAGCTCCCTTTTCCCTGAAGAGATTCCAGTCTACCTGAGTCAGCACGAAGAAGTCCCCTCTGCTTTAATTCTTACCAAAACAAGTAACTTGAAGTAATCTGATATTAACAAATCTGTTGTTATTTTCTATTGCTCTATTTCCGCCTTACACAACACAGTGTTCTGCTATTGCCCAGAGGGCACTGAGACCAAATAAAACTTGAAAATGCCACACTGAAAGCAAATAAGTCCTAATAACTCAATTTACAACGATAACAAAGAGTGACACCAATGCCCAAAGTTTTGATCAATATCTCAAAATTGAGAGGCTGACCAAAAGGGAGGAATTCTTACATCAAACAACATTTGGGCTTTAGAAGCCTCCCAAGGAGTCCTTGTAAAGAGTCGCGGCCGGGCGCCGTGGCTCACGCCTGTAATCCCGACACTTTGGGAGGCCGAGACGGGTGGATCACGAGGTCAGGAAATCGAGACCATCATGGCTTACAAGGTGAAACCCAGTCTCTACTAAAAAAAAATACAAAAAAATTAGCCGGACTTGGTGGCGGCAGCCTGCAGTCCCAGCTACTCGGGAGGCCGGGACAGGAGAATGGCATGAACCCGGGAGGCGGAGCTTGCTGTGAGCTGAGATCGCGCCACTGCACTCCAGCCTGGGCGACAGAGCGAGACTCCGCCTCAAAAAAGAAAAAAGAAGAAGAAGAAGAAGAATCGCAACCTAATTTAGTATAGAAACAAACTGAAAATCTGACTTGGAATGTATCATGGTAACAAACAGCGGCGGTTCAGCCAATCACATCAGCCGAGTGTCAGTCAATGGCCGGCAGCCAGCTGTTCAAAACAAGTTCCAAGAAGGCAAATCCGGGCTGTAACCAGGTCTGTAACCAATCCAGCCACCTCTATACCTCACTTCTGTTTTCTGTATGTCACTTTTTTTCTCTGGCTATAAACATAACCCGCACAAGTTGTGTGGCAGATCATTCTGAACCATTTTTGGTCTGGACTGCTGCCTGATTCTAGAACCACAAAAAAAAAGCCAATTAAGATCTGCAAACCCATATTTGTTGTAATTTTGTATTTTAACAGTTGTGCCCTACAAAAGAAATTAAGCTGAAATTAATTAAAAATCATTTACGGTCATGATTAGGTCATAAAAAATTGTCAAACATAACAATTCTTCAAAAAAAGCTAAAAAGTATATTTTAAAAATATTGTTGATGGAAAAAAGAGTGCAAAAGTAGATAGGAAAATTATGTACAAAACTAAAAACAGAAGAGAAATTAAAAGTCAAATAATTGCATCAAACTGGAAACCTAGAAAAATGGGTGATTTCCTAGTAAAAATACACATTAACAAAATGGGCACTGAAATAAGGCAACTATGAATATACCAATTAGCATAGAAAAGCTAAGAAAGGTCCTTAAAGATCTCCCAGTGGAAAAAGGCCCCAGGACCATCTGGGTCCATAGCTTAGTGTAAGCTGACTTAACTAAATGTGATTTTACACTCGTGCATTGCACACATATGATGGTGGTCCCATGAGATAAAAATGGAGCTGAAAAATTCCTTCCTAGCCATCTTGTCATAAGCTCATGGCTCAACGCATTACCTTTTCTTTGTTCTGATACCAGGAAAGGAAAATAAATCTCAGGACCCCCAAATCACTAAGCCAAGGGAAAAGTCAAGCTGGGAGCTATGTCAGGCAAACCTGCCCTCATTCTATTCCTAACTAAGATAGCTGCAAAGATAAAAAGCTACATACCTCACTCACAATTTGCCCACAAAGAATTTCCTTTTGGACAAAGGACAGACAGCACTCAAAGTCATCCCTCACCTGAGACAGACGCATATCTGATTGCTTCCTCTGCCCTATTATTTATGTAAAAATGCAGATTCATTGAGCCAGACTAAATTGTGTATTCAGTGGAAGGCTGATGAAGGATTCAAAAGAATGCAACCTTTTGTCTCTAACCTACTTCTGACCTGGAAGCACCCCCACTTCCTGCTTCCAGTTGTCCCACCTTACTGGGCCAAATGACTGTACATCTTACACATCTCATGTATCCCTAAAATGTACAAAAGCAAGCTCTACCCTGGCCACCTTGGACACACGTCATCAGGACCTCCTGAGGCTGTGTCATGGGTGTGTCCTTAATCTTGGCAAAATAAGCTTTCTAAATTGACTGAGACCTGTCTCAGATATTCTGGGATCACAATCTACAATCACCATGGTGTTATGGTTGACTACAGCATTCAGTACAGAGACATGCTGTACAGGTTCGTAGCCTGGGAGCAATAGGCTATACTACGTAACTTAGGTGTGGAGTGGGCTACACCATCTAAGTTTTATAAGGACACTCTACAGTGTTCACACAAAGATGAAATCACCTAGGGACAGATTTCTCAGAAAGTATAACATCGTTATGAGATGCCTGAGTGTATTTTAAATGGTCAAAGCCTAGGAGAAAAAAAGAAACTTAACTCTTGTTATGGGTTAATAACAAAGCTTAAGAGAGTTAACATATTTCATCTAATCTAAGATGCCAATGATTAAAAGACATTATTTTATGCACCATCACAAATAGGTTGCCAATTAAACCGACTTTCTGAATAACGCACAAATGTGAATTTACTTCTATTAATGCCAGGAAAGTAAAATGAAAAATAAATTATGGTTTTGGCATGTTAAAGCAAATACGGCGGGGGTTAGCCTGAGGCCTTCCCTAAGCAAACAGAAACCGAACTTGGAGGCATGTGAACTGACTTAAAAAAATTCACAAACCAACCACAGTCAATGCCAAAAAGCCCAGCAGCCAGTTGGCTGTATGACTAGGGACGCTGAGGGAAGCATCCCCACCACAGGCGGTCGCCTAGCTGGAGCCACTGAGGAGCCTCACTTACGGGCCACCCTAAGAGCTCGAAGCCCCAAGCCGACTTCCGTTCTGGTGCTTCCTGCGTGATTCATGAACCATTCCTTTGCCGAAATAAACTCCGCTTAAATTTATTTTACCTAAAATCCTGTTAACAGACAAAGTCCAGTATTTACACTTAAAATACGGTTGTGAAAACTCACATCTACATCTGGTCTTCAATATTTTTCAAGTACTTTAACACTCTAAGAAAAACGAGCCACTGGAACGCAAATAAAAGCAAGTCGTGGGGTGCGCGTCTCCCTGGGGCTCTCCATGTTGCCCTCAGGGTTTCTCCCTTCTCTGTCCCGGATCCACCCCAAACAAACCCAAATTGGTCAAAAATTTAAAAACGAAACAACTCAGGTATGCTGTAATAATGAATAACAAAGCCACTTAATGATGGGCCACTTTGTAAAATAAAATAAATACAACTTGAGAAAGTGGAGCGCGAGGCAGCGCGGCCGCCTCAGCACTGAGCCGGGACGGAAAGCTTTTCCTCACCTTTCCTCGGGCAGCCTCGGGGACCATGAAGCCACAGCTTCCCCAGTCGTTCCTGAGGAGCTGAGGAGAAGGAGGCTGGGTGGTCCCTGGCCACGGTCCCCAGGTGTTCCTATAGAGCCAGCGGCGTCTCCCGAGTGGGTCCTGAGGAGGAGGAGGCTGGGTCCTCTCAGGTGTCCCTGTAGGGATGACGGCGCCTCCTGCGTAGGTCCTGAGGAGGCGGCTCGGCTCCGCCCCCTGGAGCCGCCGGGCTTCTGTGCCGGAACCCGGGCGCCTCTCGAGGTTCTGTGAGGCGGCATCGCGCCCCCTGACGGCCGTCGCAGGCGGTGCAGGATGCTCAGGTGCTCGCGGTTGAGCTGTGGCCTCGCCCCTCCGGTGGATCTCCGAAGTTCACTGTTCTGACAATTACACGCCATGACTTTTGAAAAACCAGCTGAGGCCGGGCGCGGTGGCTCACGCCTGTAATCCCAGCACTTTGGGAGGCCGAGGCGGGCGGATCGCGAGGTCAGGAGATCGAGACCATCCTGGCTAACACGGTGAAACCCCGTCTCTACAAAAAAAAAAAACCAAAAAAAAATTAGCCGGGAGTGGTGGAGGGCGCCTATAGTTCCAGCTACTCGGGAGGCTGAGGCAGGAGAATCGCTTGAACCCGGAAGGGGGAGGTTTCGGGGAGCCTCCTCTAAACAGAAAAGACTGACCCCCAGTCAGTGTTTTATTTTCCCTGATGACCGCAGGCCATGAACTTATGGAACAATAAGGTAATTAGGCTCTTGGACCCAGGGAAGTAGCTCCATGCCACCTGCCCTCATTCGCTGAGCATTTTGGTTTCTCGGATCTGCTACTCAGTTTCCAGTCTCTTCCTCCCTGCCAATGCTGCCAGCGTGCCTCTTCTGCAAGCAGCAACTGCCTTCCACCTTCCATTCTCTACTCTTTAGCCATCATCTGGCTGGACTTTTCAGAATGGACTGCAAAGGAGAATAAACTGGCTGAGTCTGAGGGTGCACTCACGTGCAAAGTTGCAAGCTTTAATGTACCCATCTTGGCAGATTTTGGCTCCTTAGAGTTCTTTCTCATTTGGGGATCTCATGTGCCCTCTGATGAGGTGGGCTCACTGACTGTCTGCGCTGGTGGCATCTGGCAGCACCTTGTCACGTGCACCTAGGTAAGAACCTGGCTGCACCTGATGCTTAGCCAAACGGGGAACCCACAGTTCTGTGTATCAGGTGATGTTTAATCTCTGGAGGTTAATGAACGTGAGGGAGAGATACTGTCTGGGACTCTCCACATACTGCGTCTGAGTCACTGAAGGAAAAGAATGTGGGGTCTGTTTGCTGGGACTGGACACCTCCATAATCACATGCTCCATGAAATGCAGGCAGGAGATCTCGCTTTCTACCTCTGGGATGGGAGTGTGCAGTTTCAGAATGAGACTAGCCCACACAACTGACTCTTTATTTGGGAAAGAGAAATGAAATCAGATGCAGCAATTTAATATCCACTAAGATGATATCTTAATCACAAACACTCTTCTGGTTTTTAGAAATGTGAATGTTATTTACACTAAGTTAAAAAACCTGAATATCCAACAGCATGACACCGACTAAAGAAATACTGGCGCACTCTGGAACCTTGCACACCACTTATTGGCATGGGAACAATGGGAACACGCCTATGCAAAGATGTGCATGGAAATTAGAAGAATGCAACACTGTAGAACAGATGTGACTAGGTGCATGATCAAGAGCACACAAGACCAAGCCTGCCTCTGCACACACAAGACCGCGCCTGAGTCTGCACCACGTGACGGGACCATTGTGGAGCAAGCCGGGGAGATTTTGATGTAGGCAGCAGAGGCGTCACTTAGGGACCAGACCCTAAAACAACCCTAACCCTGGACCCTGACCCTAAAACAACCCTAACCCTGGACCCTGACCCTAAAACAACCCTAACCCTGGGCCCTGACCCTAAAACAAACCTAACCCTGGGCCCTGACCCTAAAACAACCGTAACCCAGGGCCCTGACCCTAAAACAACCCTAACGCTGGGCCCCGACCCTAAAACATCCCTACCCCTGTGCCCTGAACCTAAAACAACCCTAACCCTGAGCCCTGGCCCTGACCCTAAAACAACCCTAACCCTGGCCTGGCCCTGACCCTAAAACAACCCTAACCCTGGGCCCTGGCCCTGAGCCTAAAACCCTAACCCTGGGCCCTGGCCCTGACCCTAAAACACCCCTAGCCCTGGGCCCTGGCCCTGACCCTAAAACAACCCTAACCCTGGGCCCTGGCCCTGACCCTAAAACAACCCTAACCCTGGGCCCTGGCCCTGAGCCTAAAATCCTAACCCTGGGCCCTGGCCCTGTGCCGAAAACCCTAACCTTGGGCTCTGGCCCTGAGCCTGAAACCCCAACCCTAGGCCCTGGCCCTGAGCCTGAAACCCTAACCCTGGGCCCTGGCCCTGAGCCTAAAACCCTAACCCTGGGCCCTAACACTAAAACAACCATAACCATGGGCCCTGACCCTAAAACAACTCTAACCCTTGGCCCTGACCCTAAAACAACCCCAACCCTGGGCCGTAACCCTAAAACAACCCTAACCCTGGGCTATGACCCTAAAACAACCATAACCCTGGGCCCTGGCCCTGACCCTAAAACAACCCTAACCCTCGGCCCTGGCCATGACCCTAAAACAACCCTAACCCTGAGCCCTGGACCTGACCCTAAAACAACCCTAAACCTGGGCCCTGGCCCTGAGCCTAACAACCTATCCCAGGGCCCTGGACCTGAGCCTAAAACCCTAACCCTGGGCCCTGACCCTACAACAACCCTAAACCTGGGCCCTGGCCCTGACCCTAAAACAACCCTAACCCTGGGCCCTGACCCTAAAACAACCCTAACCCTGGGCCCTAACCCTAAAACAACCCAAACCCTGGGCACTGACCCTAAAACCCTAACCCTGGGCCCTGGCCCTGAGCCTAAAACCTTAACCCTGGGCCCTGGCCCTGAGCCTAAAACCCTAACCCTGGGCCCTAAACCTAAGAGAACCATAACCCTAGCCCCTGACCCTAAAACAACCCTAACCCTGGGCCCTGAGCCTAAAACAACCCTAACCCTGGGCCCTGACCCTAAAACAACCCTAACCCTGGGCCCTGACCCTAAAACAACCCTAACCCTGGGCCCTGACCCTAAAACAACCATAACCCTGGGCCCTGGCCCTGACCCTAAAACAACCCTAACCCTGGGACCTGGCCATGACCCTAAAACAACCATAACCCTGAACCCTGGCCCTGACCCTAAAACAACCCTAACCCTGGGCCCTGGCCCTGAGCCTAAAACCATAACCCTGGGCCCTGGACCTGAGCCAGAACCCTAACACTGGGCCCTGAACCTAAAACAACCCTAACTTTGGGCCCTGGCCCTGACCCTAAAACCCTAACCCTGGGCCCTGGCCCTGAGCCTAAAACCCTAACCCTGGGCCCTAAACCTAAGGGAACCATAACCCTAGGCCCTGAACCTAAAACAACCCTAACCCTGGGCCCTGACCCTAAAACAACCCTAACCCTGGGCCCTGACCCTAAAACAACCCTAACCCTGGGCCCTGACCCTAAAACAACCCTAACCCTGGGCCCTGGCCCTAACCCTAAAACAACCCTAACCCTGGGACCTGGCCATGACCCTAAAACAACCATAACCCTGGGCCCTGGCCCTGACCCTAAAACAACCCTAAACCTAGGCCCTAGCCCTGAGCCTAAAACCATAACCCTGGGCCCTGGACCTGAGCCTAAAACCCTAACCCTGGGCCCTGAACCTAAAACAGCCCTAACTTTGGGCCCTGGCCCTGACCCTAAAACCCTAACCCTGTTCCCTGACCCTAAAACCCTAACCCTGGGCCCTGACCCTAAATCCCTAACCCTGGGCCCTGACCCTAAAACTCTAATCCTCGGCCCTGGCACTGACCATAAAAACCTAACCCTGGGCCCTGGCCCAGAGCCTAAAACCCTAACTCTGGGCCCTGGCCCTGAGTCTAAAACCCTAACCCTGGGCCCTGGCCCTGAGCCTAAAACCCTAACCCTGGGCCCTGGCCCTGAGCCTAAAACCCTAACCCTGGGCCCTAACACTAAAACAACCATAACCATGGGCCCTGACCCTAAAACAACTCTAACCCTTGGCCCTGACCCTAAAACAAACCCAACCCTGGACCCTAACCCTAAAACAACCCTAACCCTGGGCTCTGACCCTAAAACAACCATAACCCTGGGCCCTGGCCCTGATCCTAAAACAACCCTAAACCTGGGCCCTGGCCCTGAGCCTCAAACCATAACCCTGGGCCCTGGACCTGACCCTAAAACCCTAACCCTGGGCCCTGAACCTAAAACAACCCCAACTTTGGGCCCTGGCCCTGACCCTAAAACCCTAACCCTGGGCCCTGGCCCTGAGCCTAAAACCCTAACCCTGGGCCCTAAACCTAAGAGAACCATAACCCTAGGCCCTGACCCTAAAACAACCCTAACCCTGGGCCCTGACCCTAAAACAACCCTAACCCTGGGCCCTGACCCTAAAACAACCCTAAGCCTGGGCCCTGACCCAAAAACAACCATAACCCTGGGCCCTGGACCTAACCCTAAAACAACCCTAACCCTGGGACCTGGCCATGACCCTAAAACAACCATAACCCTGGGCCCTGGCCCTGACCCTAAAACAACCCTAAACCTGGGCCCTGACCCTGAGCCTAAAACCATAACCCTGGGCCCTGGACCTGAGCCTAAAACCCTAACCCTGGGCCCTGAACCTAAAACAACCCTAACTTTGGGCTCTGGCCCTGACCCTAAAACCCTAACCCTGGGCCCTGACCCTAAATCCCTAACCCTGGGCCCGGACCCTAAAACTCTAATCCTGGGCCCTGGCACTGACCATAAAAACCTAACCCTGGGCCCAGGCCCTGATCAAAAAACCCCAACTGTGGGCCCTGACCCTAAAACAACCCTAACCCTGGGCCCTGACCCTAAAACAACCCTAACCCTCGGCCGTGACCCTAAAACAACCCTAACCCTGGGCCCTGACCCTAAAAAAACCCTAACTCTGGGCCCTGACCATAAAATAACCCTAACAATGGGCCCTGACCCTAAAACAACCCTAACCCTGGGCCCTGGCCCTGACCCTAAAACAACCCTAACCCTGGCCTGGCCCTGACCCTAAAACAACCCTAACCCTGGGCCCTGGCCCTGAGCCTAAAACCCTAACCCTGGGCCCTGGACCTGAGCCTAAAACCCTAACCCTGGGCCCTGACCCTAAAACAACCCTAACTTTGGGCCCTGGCCCTGACCCTAAAACACCCCTAGCCCTGGGCCCTGGCCCTGACCCTAAAACAACCCTAACCCTGGGCCCTGGCCCTGACCCTAAAACAACCCTAACCCTGGGCCCTGGCCCTGAGCCTAAAACCCTAACCCTGGGCCCTGGCCCTGTGCCGAAAACCCTAACCTTGGGCTCTGGCCCTGAGCCTGAAACCCCAACCCTAGGCCCTGGCCCTGAGCCTAAAACACTAACCCTGGGCCCTGGCCCTGAGCCTAAAACCCTAACCCTGGGTCCTAACACTAAAACAACCATAACCATGGGCCCTGACCCTAAAACAACTCTAACCCTTGGCCCTGACCCTAAAACAACCCCAACCCTGGGCCCTAACCCTAAAACAACCCTAACCCTAGGCTCTGACCCTAAAACAACCGTAACCCTGGGCCCTGGCCCTGACCCTAAAACAACCCTAACCCTCAGCCCTGGCCATGACCCTAAAACAACCCTAACCCTGAGCCCTGGACCCGACCCTAAAACAACCCTAAACCTGGGCCCTGGCCCTGAGCCTAAAACCCTATCCCTCGGCCCTGGACCTGAGCCTAAAACCCTAACCCTGGGCCCTGACCCTAAAACAACCCTAAACCTGGGCCCTGGCCCTGACCCTAAAACAACCCTAACCCTGGGCCCTGGCCCTGAGCCTAAAACCCTAACCCTGGGCCCTGGCCCTGTGCCAAAAACCCTAACCTTGGGCTCTGGCCCTGAGCCTGAAACCCCAACCCTAGGCCCTGGCCCTGAGCCTAAAACCCTAACCCTGGGCCCTGGCCCTGAGCCTAAAACCCTAACCCTGGGCCCTAACACTAAAACAACCATAACAATGGGCCCTGACCCTAAAACAACCCAAACCCTGGGCCCTGACCCTAAAACCCTAACCCTGGGCCCTGGCCCTCAGCCTAAAACCCTATCTCTGGTCCCTGGCCCTGAGCCTAAAACCCTAACCCTGGGCCCTGGCCCTGAGCCTAAAACCTTAACCCTGGGCCCTGGACCTGAGCCTAACACCCTATCCCAGGGCCCTGGACCTGAGCCTAAAACCCTAACCCTGGGCCCTGACCCTACAACAACCCTAAACCTGGGCCCTGGCCCTGACCCTAAAACAACCCTAACCCTGGGCCCTGACCCTAAAACAACCCTAACCCTGGGCCCTAACCCTAAAACAACCCAAACCCTGGGCACTGACCCTAAAACCCTAACCCTGGGCCCTGGCCCTGAGCCTAAAACCTTAACCCTGGGCCCTGGCCCTGAGCCTAAAACCCTAACCCTGGGCACTAAACCTAAGAGAACCATAACCCTAGGCCCTGACCCTAAAACAACCCTAACCCTGGGCCCTGACCCTAAAACAACCCTAACCCTGGGCCCTGACCCTAAAACAACCCTAACCCTGGGCCCTGACCCTAAAACAACCCTAACCCTGGGCCCTGACCCTAAAACAACCATAACCCTGGGCCCTGGCCCTGACCCTAAAACAACCATAACCCTGAACCCTGGCCCTGACCCTAAAACAACCCTAACCCTGGGCCCTGGCCCTGAGCCTAAAACCATAACCCTGGGCCCTGGACCTGAGCCAGAACCCTAACACTGGGCCCTGAACCTAAAACAACCCTAACTTTGGGCCCTGGCCCTGACCCTAAAACCCTAACCCTGGGCCCTGGCCCTGAGCCTAAAACCCTAACCCTGGGCCCTAAACCTAAGGGAACCATAACCCTAGGCCCTGAACCTAAAACAACCCTAACCCTGGGCCCTGACCCAAAAACAACCCTAACCCTGGGCCCTGACCCTAAAACAACCCTAACCCTGGGCCCTGACCCTAAAACAACCCTAACCCTGGGCCCTGGCCCTAACCCTAAAACAACCCTAACCCTGGGACCTGGCCATGACCCTAAAACAACCATAACCCTGGGCCCTGGCCCTGACCCTAAAACAACCCTAAACCTAGGCCCTGGCCCTGAGCCTAAAACCATAACCCTGGGCCCTGGCCCTGAGCCTAAAACCCTAACCCTGGGCCCTGAACCTAAAACAGCCCTAACTTTGGGCCCTGGCCCTGACCCTAAAACCCTAACCCTGTGCCCTGACCCAAAAACCCTAACCCTGGGCCCTGACCCTAAATCCCTAACCCTGGGCCCTGACCCTAAAACTCTAATCCTCGGCCCTGGCACTGACCATAAAAACCTAACCCTGGGCCCTGGCCCAGAGCCTAAAACCCTAACCCTGGGCCCTGGCCCTGAGTCTAAAACCCTAACCCTGGGCCCTGGCCCTGAGCCTAAAACCCTAACCCTGGGCCCTGGCCCTGAGCCTAAAACCCTAACCCTGGGCCCTAACACTAAAACAACCATAACCATGGGCCCTGACCCTAAAACAACTCTAACCCTTGGCCCTGACCCTAAAACAAACCCAACCCTGGACCCTAACCCTAAAACAACCCTAACCCTGGGCTCTGACCCTAAAACAACCATAACCCTGGGCCCTGGCCCTGATCCTAAAACAACCCTAAACCTGGGCCCTGGCCCTGAGCCTCAAACCATAACCCTGGGCCCTGGACCTGACCCTAAAACCCTAACCCTGGGCCCTGAACCTAAAACAACCCCAACTTTGGGCCCTGGCCCTGACCCTAAAACCCTAACCCTGGGCCCTGGCCCTGAGACTAAAACCCTAACCCTGGGCCCTAAACCTAAGAGAACCATAACCCTAGGCCCTGACCCTAAAACAACCCTAACCCTGGGCCCTGACCCTAAAACAACCCTAACCCTGGGCCCTGACCCTAAAACAACCCTAACCCTGGGCCCTGACCCAAAAACAACCATAACCCTGGGCCCTGGACCTAACCCTAAAACAACCCTAACCCTGGGACCTGGCCATGACCCTAAAACAACCATAACCCTGGGCCCTGGCCCTGAGCCTAAAACAACCCTAAACCTGGGCCCTGGCCCTGAGCCTAAAACCATAACCCTGGGCCCTGGACCTGAGCCTAAAACCCTAACCCTGGGCCCTGAACCTAAAACAACCCTAACTTTGGGCTCTGGCCCTGACCCTAAAACCCTAACCCTGGGCCCTGACCCTAAATCCCTAACCCTGGGCCCGGACCCTAAAACTCTAATCCTGGGCCCTGGCACTGACCATAAAAACCTAACCCTGGGCCCAGGCCCTGATCAAAAAACCCCAACTGTGGGCCCTGACCCTAAAACAACCCTAACCCTGGGCCCTGACCCTAAAACAACCCTAACCCTCGGCCGTGACCCTAAAACAACCCTAACCCTGGGCCCTGACCCTAAAAAAACCCTAACTCTGGGCCCTGACCATAAAATAACCCTAACAATGGGCCCTGACCCTAAAACAACCCTAACCCTGGGCCCTGGCCCTGACCCTAAAACAACCCTAACCCTGGCCTGGCCCTGACCCTAAAACAACCCTAACCCTGGGCCCTGGCCCTGAGCCTAAAACCCTAACCCTGGGCCCTGGACCTGAGCCTAAAACCCTAACCCTGGGCCCTGGCCCTGAGCCTAAAACCTTAACCCTGGGCCCTGGCCCAGAGCCTAAAACCCTAACCCTGGGCCCTGGCCCTGAGCCGAAAACCCTAACCTTGGGCTCGGGCCCTGAGCCTGAAACCCCAACCCTGGGCCCAGGCCCTGAGCCTAAAACCCTGAACCTGGGCCCTGGCCCTGAGCCTAAAACCCTAACCCTGGGCCCTAAACCTAAGAGAACCATAACCCTAGGCCCTGACCCTAAAACAACCCTAACCCTGGGCCCTGACCCTAAAACAACCCTAAATTTGGGCCCTGGCCCTGACCCTAAAACAACATTAACCCTGGGCCCTGGCCCTGACCCTTAAACAACCCTAAACCTGGGCCCTGGCCCTGACCCTAAAACAACCCTAACCCTAGGCCCGGACCCTAAAACAACCCTAACCCTGGACCCAGACCCTAAAACAACCCTAAACCTGGGCCCTGAACCTAAAACAACCCTAACCCTGGGCCCTGACCCTAAAACAACCCTAACCCTGGGACCTGACCCTAAAACAACCCTAACCCTGGACCGGGACCCTAAAACAACCCTAACCCTGGGCCCTGACCCTAAAACAACCCTAACCCTGGGCCCTGACCCTGAGCCTGAAACCCCAACCCTGGGCCCTGGACCTGAGCCTGAAACCCTAACCCTGGGCCCTGACCCTAAAACAACCCTAACCCTGGGCCCTGACCCTAAAACAACCCTAACCCTGGGCCCTGACCCTAAAACAACCCTAACCCGGGGCCCTGACCGTAAAACAACCCTAACCCTGGGCCCTGACCCTAAAACCCTAACCCTGGGCCCTGGCCCTGAGCCTAAAACCCTATCTCTGGTCCCCGGCCCTGAGCCTAAAACCCTAACCCTGCGCCCTGGCCCTGAGCCTAAAACCTTAACCCTGGGCCCTGGCCCTGAGCCTAAAACCCTAACCCTGAGCCGTGGCCCTGAGCCGAAAACCCTAACCTTGGGCTCGGGCCCTGAGCCTGAAACCCCAACCCTGTGCCCTGACCCTGAGCCTAAAACCCTAACCCTGGGCCCTGGCCCTGAGCCTAAAACCCTAACCCTGGGCCCTAAACCTAAGAGAAACATAACCCTAGGCCCTGACCCTAAAACAACTGTAACCCTGCGCCCTGACCCTAAAACAACCCTAACCCTGGGCCCTGACCCTAAAACAACAATAACCCTGGGCCCTGAGCCTAAAACAACCATAACCCTGGGCCCTGGCCCTGACCCTAAAACAACCCTAACCCTGGGACCTGGCCACGACCCTAAAACCACCATAACCCTGGGCCCTGCCCCTGACCCTAAAACAACCCTAACCCTGGGACCTGGCCGTGAGCCTAAAACCCTAACCCTGGGCCCTGGCCCTGAGCCGAAAACACTAACCTTGGGCTCTGGCCCTGAGCCTGAAACCCCAACCCTAGGCTCTGGCCCTGAGCCTAAAACCCTAACCCTGGGCCCTGGCCCTGAGCCTAAAACTCTAACCCTGGGCCCTCGCCCTGAGCCTAAAACCCTAACCCTGGGCCCTGACCCTAAAACAACCCTAACCCTCTGCCCTGACCCTAAAACAACCCTAAGCCTGGGCCCTGACCCTAAAACAACCCTAACCCTGGGCCCTGACGCTAAAACAACCCTACCCCTGGGCCCTGACCCTAAAACAACCCTAACCCTGCGCCCTGACCCTAAAACAACCCTAACCCTGGGCCCTGATGCTAAAACAACCCTAACCCGGGGCCCTGACCCTAAAACAACCCTAACCCTGGGCCCTGACCCTAAAACCCTAACCCTGGGCCCTGGCCCTGAGCCTAAAAACCTATATCTGGTCCCTGACCCTGAGCCTAAAACCCTAACCCTGCGCCCTGGCCCTGAGCCTAAAACCCTAACCCTGGGCCCTGACCCTAAAACAACCCTAACCCTGGGACCTGGCCATGACCCTAAAACAACCATAACCCTGGGCCCTGGCCCTGACCCTAAAACAACCCTAACCCTGGGCCCTGGCCCTGAGCCTAAAACCCTAACCCTGGGCCCTGGCCCTGAGCCGAAAACCCTAACCTTGGGCTCTGGCCCTGAGCCTGAAACCCCAACCCTAGGCCCTGGCCCTGAGCCTAAAACCCTAACCCTGGGCCCTGGCCCTGAGCCTAAAACCCTAACCCTGGGCCCTAACACTAAAACAACCATAACCATGGGCCCTGACCCTAAAACAACCCTAACCCTTGGCCCTGACCCTAAAACAACCCCAACCCTGGGCCCTGACCCTAAAACAACCCTAACCCTGGGCTCTGACCCTAAAACAACCATAACCCTGGGCCCTGGCCCTGACCCTAAAACAACCCTAACCCTGGGCCCTGTCCATGACCCTAAAACAACCCTAACCCTGAGCCCTGGACCTGACCCTAAAACAAGCCTAAACCTGGGCCCTGGCCCTGAGCCTAAAACCCTATCCCTGGGCCCTGGACCTTAGCCTAAAACCCTAACCCTGGGCCCTGACCCTAAAACAACCCTAAAACTGGACCCTGGCCCTGACCCTAAAACAACCCTAACCCTGGGACCTGACCCTAAAACAACCCTAACCCTGGACCCTGAACCTAAAACAACCCTAACCCTGGGCCCTGACCCTAAAACAACCCTAACCCTGTGCCCTGCCACTGAGCCTAAAACCCTAACCTTGGGCTCTGGCCCTGAGCCTGAAACCCCAATCCTGGGCCCTGGCTCTGAGCCTAAAACAACGCTAAACCTGGGCCCTGGCCCTGACCGTATAACAACCCTAACCCTGGGCCCTGACCCTAAAACAACCCTAACCCTGGGCCCTTACCCTAAAACAACACTAACTCTCGGCCCTGACCCTAAAACAACACTAACGCTGGGCCCTGACCCTAAAACAACACTAACCCTGGGCCCTGACCCTAAAACAACCCTAACTTAGGGCCCCGGGCCCTGACCCTAAAACAACCCTAACCCTGGGCCCCGGGCCCTGACCCTAAAGCCCTAACCCTGGGCCCCGGGCCCAGGTCCTAAAGCCCTAACCTTGGGCCCCGGGCCCTGACCCTAAAGCCCTAACCCTGGGCCCCGGGCCCTGCCCCTAAAGCCCTAACCCTGGGCCCCGGGCCCTGCCCCTAAAGCCCTAACCCTGGGCCCCGGGCCCTGGCCCTAAAGCCCTAAGCCTGGGCCCTGGGCCCTGACCCTAAAACAACCCTAAACCTGGGCCCTGGCCCTGAGCCTAAAACCATAACCCTGGGCCCTGGACCTGAGCCTAAAACCCTAACCCTGGGCCCTGAACCTAAAACAACCTTAACTTTGGGCCCTGGCCCTGACCCTAAAACCCTAACCCTGGGCCCTGACCCTAAAACCCTAACCCTGGACCCTGACCCTAAATCCCTAACCCTGGGCCCTGACCCTAAAACTCTAACCCTGGGCCCTGGCCCTGACCCTAAAAACCTAACCCTGGGCCCTGGCCCTGACCCTAAAACCCTAACCCTGGGCCCTGGACCTTACCCTAAAACCCTAACCCTGGGCCCTGACCCTGATCAAAAAACCCTAACTGTGGGCCCTGACCCTAAAACAACCCTAACCCTGGGCCCTGACCCTAAAACAACCCTAACCCTGGGCCCTGGCCCTGAGCCTAAAACAACGCTAACCCTGGGCCCTGGCCCTGACCCTATAACAACCCTAACCCTCGGCCCTGACCCTAAAACAAAACTAACCCTGGGCCCTGACCCTAAAACAACACTAACCCTGGGCCCTGACCCTAAAACAACACTAACCCTGGGCCCTGACCCTAAAACAACCCTAACTTCGGGCCCCGGGCCCTGACCCTAAAACAACCCTAACCCTGGGCCCCGGGCCCTGACCCTAAAGCCCTAACCCTGGGCCCCGGGCCCAGGTCCTAAAGCCCTAACCCTGGGCCCCGGACCCTGACCCTAAAGCCCTAACCCTGGGACCCGGGCCCTGCCCCCAAAGCCCTAACCCTGGGCCCCGGGCCCTGCCCCTAAAACCCTAACGCAGGGCCCTGACCCTAAAACAACCCTAACTTTGGGCCCTGGCCCTGAACCTAAAACACCCTTAGCCCTGGGCCCTGGCCCTGACCCTAAAACAACCCTAACCCTGGGCCCTGGCCATGACCCTAAAACAACCCTAACCCTGGGACCTGGCCCTGAGCCTAAAAACCTAACCCAGGGCCCTGGCCCTGAGCCAAAAACCCTAACCTTGGGCTCTGGCCCTGAGCCTGAAACCCCAACCCTAGGCCCTGGCCCTGAGCCTAAAACCCTTACCCTGGGCCCTGGCCCTGAGCCTAAAACCCTAACCCTGGGCCCTAACACTAAAACAACCATAACCATGGACCCTGACCTTAAAACAACCCTAACCCTTGGCCCTGACCCTAAAACAACCCCAACCCTGGGCCCTGACCCTAAAACAACCCTAACCCTGGGCTGTGACCCTAAAACAACCATAACCCTGGGCCCTGGCCCTGACCCTAAAACAATCCTAACCCTGAGCCCTGGCCATGACCCTAAAACAACCCTAACCCTGGGCCCTGGCCCTGGGCCTAAAACCCTAACCCTGGGCCCTAAACCTAAGAGAACCATAACCCTAGGCCCTGACCCTAAAACAACCCTAACCCTGGGCCCTGACCCTAAAACAACCCTAACCCTGGGCCCTGACCCTAAAACAACCCTAACCCTGGGCCCTGACCCTAAAACAACCATAACCCTGGGCCCTGGCCCTAACCCTAAAACAACCCTAACCCTGGGACCTGGCCATGACCCTAAAACAACCATAACCCTGGGCCCTGGCCCTGACCCTAAAACAACCCTAAACCTGGGCCCTGGCCCTGAGCCTAAAACCATAACCCTGGGCCCTGGACCTGAGCCTAAAACCCAAATCCTGGGCCCTGAACCTAAAACAACCCTAACTTTGGGCCCTGGCCCTGACCCTAAAACCCTAACCCTGTGCCCTGACCCTAAAACCCTAACCCTGGGCCCTGACCCTAAATCCCTAACCCTGGGCCCTGACCCTAAAACTCTAATCCTGGGCCCTGGCGCTGACCATAAAAACCTAACCCTGGGCCCTGGCCCAGAGCCTAAAACCCTAACCCTGGGCCCTGGCCCTGAGTCTAAAACCCTAACCCTGGGCCCTGGCCCTGAGCCTAAAACCCTAACCCTGGGCCCTGGCCCTGACCCTAAAACCCTAACCCTGGGCCCTGGCCCTGACCCTAAAACCCTAACCCTGGGCCCTGGCCCGGATCAAAAAACCCTAACTGTGGGCCCTGACCCTAAAACAACCCTAACCCTGGGCCCTGACCCTAAAACAACCCTAACCCTGGGCCGTGACCCTAAAACAACCCTAACCCTGGGCCCTTACCCTAAAAAAACCCTAACTCTGGGCCCTGACCGTAAAACAACCCTAACCCTGGGCCCTGACCCAAAAACAACCCTAACCCTGGGCCCTGGCCCTGACCCTAAAACAACCCTAACCCTGGCCTGGCCCTGACCCTAAAACAACCCTAACCCTGGGCCCTGGCCCTGAGCCTAAAACCCTAACCCTGGGCCCTGGACCTGAGCCTAAAACCCGAACCCTGGGCCCTGACCCTAAAACAACCCTAATTTTGGGCCCTGGCCCTGACCCTAAAACACCCCTAACCCTGGGCCCTGGCCCTGACCCTAAAACAACCCTAACCCTGGGCCCTGGCCCTGACCCTAAAACAACCCTAACCCTGGGCCCTGGCCCTGAGCTTAAAATCCTAACCCTGGGCCCTGGCTCTGTGCCGAAAACCCTAACCTTGGGCTCTATCTCTGAGCCTGAAACCCCAACCCTAGGCCCTGGCCCTGACCCTAAAACAACCCTAACCCTGGGCCCTAACCCTAAAACAACCCAAACCCTGGGCCCTGACCCTAAAACCCTAACCCTGGGCCCTGGCCCTGAGCCTAAAACCCTATCTCTGGACCCTGGCCCTGAGCCTAAAACCCTAACCCTGGGACCTGGCCCTGAGCCTAAAACCTTAACCCTGGGCCCTGGCCCTGAGCCTAAAACCCTAACCATGGCCCTGGCCCTGAGCCGAAAACCCTAACCTTGGGCTCGGACCCTGAGCCTGAAACCCCAACCCTGGGCCCAGGCCCTGAGCCTCAAACCCTAAACCTGGGCCCTGGCCCTGAGCCTAAAACCCTAACCCTGGGCCCTAAACCTAAGAGAACCATAACCCTAGGCCCTGACCCTAAAACAACCCTAACCCTGGTCCCTGACCCTAAAACAACACTAACCCTGGGCCCTGGCCCTAAAACAACCCTAACTTTGGGGCCTGGCCCTGACCCTAAAACAACCCTAACCCTGGGCCCTGGCCTTGACCCTAAAACAACGCTAACCCTGGGCCCTGACCCTGACCCTAAAACAACCCTAACCCTGGGCCCTGGCCCTGAGCCTAAAACCTTAACGCTGGGCCCTGGACCTCAGCCTAAAACCCTAACCCAGGGCCCTGACCCTAAAACAACCCTAAATTTGGGCCCTGGCCCTGACCCTAAAACAACATTAACCCTGGGCCCTGGCCCTGACCCTTAAACAACCCTAAACCTGGGCCCTGGCCCTGACCCCAAAACAACCCTAACCCTGGGCCCTGACCCTAAAACAACACTAACCCTGGACCCTGACCCTAAAACAACCCTAACCCTGGGCCCTGACCCTAAAACAACCCTAACCCTGGGCCCTGACCCTAAAACAAACCTAACCCTGGACCGGGACCCTAAAACAACCCTAACCCTGGGCCCTGACCCTAAAACAACCCTAACCCTGGGCCCTGACCCTGAGCCTGAAACCCCAACCCTGGGCCCTGGACCTGAGCCTGAAACCCTAACCCTGGGCCCTGAACCTAAAACAACCCTAACCCTGGGCCCTGACCCTAAAACAACCCTAACCCTGGTCCCTGACCCTAAAAGAACCCTAACCCTGGGCCCTGACCCTAAAACAACCCTAACCCTGGGCCCTGACGCTAAAACAACCCTAACCCTGGGCCCTGACCCTAAAACAACCCTACCCCTGGCCCCTGACCCTAAAACAACCCTAACCCTGGGCCCTGACCCTAAAACAACCCTAACCATGGGCCCTGACGCTAAAACAACGCTAACCCGGGGCCCTGACCGTAAAACAACCCTAACCCTGGGCCCTGACCCTAAAACCCTAACCCTGGGCCCTGGCCCTGAGCCTAAAACCCTATCTCTGGTCCCTGGCCCTGAGCCTAAAACCCTAACCCTGCGCCCTGGCCCTGAGCCTAAAACCTTAACCCTGGGCCCTGGCCCTGAGCCTAAAACCCTAACCCTGAGCCGTGGCCCTGAGCCGAAAACCCTAACCTTGGGCTCGGGCCCTGAGCCTGAAACCCCAACCCTGTGCCCTGGCCCTGAGCCTAAAACCCTAACCCTGGGCCCTGGCCCTGAGCCTAAAACCCTAACCCTGGACCCTAAACCTAAGAGAAACATAACCCTAGGCCCTGACCCTAAAACAACTGTAACCCTGCGCCCTGACCCTAAAACAACCCTAACCCTGGGCCCTGACCCTAAAACAACCATAACCCTGGGCCCTGAGCCTAAAACAACCATAACCCTGGGCCCTGGCCCTGACCCTAAAACAACCCTAACCCTGGGACCTGGCCATGACCCTAAAACAACCCTAACCCTGGGCCCTGACCCTGAGCCTGAAACCCCAACCCTGGGCCCTGGACCTGAGCCTGAAACCCTAACCCTGGGCCCTGAACCTAAAACAACCCTAACCCTGGGCCCTGACCCTAAAACAACCCTAACCCTGGTCCCTGACCCTAAAAGAACCCTAACCCTGGGCCCTGACCCTAAAACAACCCTAACCCTGGGCCCTGACGCTAAAACAACCCTAACCCTGGGCCCTGACCCTAAAACAACCCTACCCCTGGCCCCTGACCCTAAAACAACCCTAACCCTGGGCCCTGACCCTAAAACAACCCTAACCATGGGCCCTGACGCTAAAACAACGCTAACCCGGGGCCCTGACCGTAAAACAACCCTAACCCTGGGCCCTGACCCTAAAACCCTAACCCTGGGCCCTGGCCCTGAGCCTAAAACCCTATCTCTGGTCCCTGGCCCTGAGCCTAAAACCCTAACCCTGCGCCCTGGCCCTGAGCCTAAAACCTTAACCCTGGGCCCTGGCCCTGAGCCTAAAACCCTAACCCTGAGCCGTGGCCCTGAGCAGAAAACCCTAACCTTGGGCTCGGGCCCTGAGCCTGAAACCCCAACCCTGTGCCCTGGCCCTGAGCCTAAAACCCTAACCCTGGGCCCTGGCCCTGAGCCTAAAACCCTAACCCTGGACCCTAAACCTAAGAGAAACATAACCCTAGGCCCTGACCCTAAAACAACTGTAACCCTGCGCCCTGACCCTAAAACAACCCTAACCCTGGGCCCTGACCCTAAAACAACCATAACCCTGGGCCCTGAGCCTAAAACAACCATAACCCTGGGCCCTGGCCCTGACCCTAAAACAACCCTAACCCTGGGACCTGGCCATGACCCTAAAACAACCCTAACCCTGGGCCCTGGCCCTGACCCTAAAACAACCCTAACCCTGGGCCCTGGCCCTGAGCCTAAAACCCTAACCCTGGGCCGTGGCCCTGAGCCGAAAACACTAACCTTGGGCTCTGGCCCTGAGCCTGAAACCCCAACCCTAGGCTCTGGCCCTGAGCCTAAAACCCTAACCCTGGGCCCTGGCCCTGAGCCTAAAACCCTAACCCTGGGCCCTCGCCTTGAGCCTAAAACCCTAACCCTGGGCCCTGACCCTAAAACAACCCTAACCCTCTGCCCTTACCCTAAAACAACCCTAAGCCTGGGCCCTGACCCTAAAACAACCCTAACCCTGGGCCCTGACGCTAAAACAACCCTACCCCTAGGCCCTGACCCTAAAACAACCCTAACCCTGCGCCCTGACCCTAAAACAACCCTAACCCTGGGCCCTGACACTAAAACAACCCTAACCCGGGGCCCTGACCCTAAACCAACCCTAACCCTGGGCCCTGACCCTAAAACCCTAACCCTGGGCCCTGGCCCTGAGCCTAAAACCCTATATCTGGTCCCTGACCCTGAGCCTAAAACCCTAACCCTGCGCCCTGACCCTGAGCCTAAAACCCTAACCCTGGGCCCTGACAATAAAACAACCCTAACCCTGGGACCTGGCCATGACCCTAAAACAACCATAACCCTGGGCCCTGGCCCTGACCCTAAAACAACCCTAACCCTGGGCCCTGGCCCTGAGCCTAAAACCCTAACCCTGGGCCCTGGCCCTGAGCCGAAAACCCTAACCTTGGGCTCTGGCCCTGAGCCTGAAACCCCAACCCTAGGCCCTGGCCCTGAGCCTAAAACCCTAACCCTGGGCCCTGGCCCTGAGCCTAAAACCCTAACCCTGGGCCCTAACACTAAAACAACCATAACCATGGGCCCTGACCCTAAAACAACCCTAACCCTTGGCCCTGACCCTAAAACAACCCCAACCCTGGGCCCTGACCCTAAAACAACCCTAACCCTGGGCTCTGACCCTAAAACAACCATAACCCTGGGCCCTGGCCCTGACCCTAAAACAACCCTAACCCTGGGCCCTGTCCATGACCCTAAAACAACCCTAACCCTGAGCCCTGGACCTGACCCTAAAACAAGCCTAAACCTGGGCCCTGGCCCTGAGCCTAAAACCCTATCCCTGGGCCCTGGACCTGAGCCTAAAACCCTAACCCTGGGCCCTGACCCTAAAACAACCCTAAACCTGGACCCTGGCCCTGACCCTAAAACAACCCCAACCCTGGGCCCTGACCCTAAAACAACCCTAACCCTGGGCTGTGACCCTAAAACAACCATAACCCTGGGCCCTGGCCCTGACCCTAAAACAATCCTAACCCTGAGCCCTGGCCATGACCCTAAAACAACCCTAACCCTGGGCCCTGGCCCTGGGCCTAAAACCCTAACCCTGGGCCCTAAACCTAAGAGAACCATAACCCTAGGCCCTGACCCTAAAACAACCCTAACCCTGGGCCCTGACCCTAAAACAACCCTAACCCTGGGCCCTGACCCTAAAACAACCCTAACCCTGGGCCCTGACCCTAAAACAACCATAACCCTGGGCCCTGGCCCTAACCCTAAAACAACCCTAACCCTGGGACCTGGCCATGACCCTAAAACAACCATAACCCTGGGCCCTGGCCCTGACCCTAAAACAACCCTAAACCTGGGCCCTGGCCCTGAGCCTAAAACCATAACCCTGGGCCCTGGACCTGAGCCTAAAACCCAAATCCTGGGCCCTGAACCTAAAACAACCCTAACTTTGGGCCCTGGCCCTGACCCTAAAACCCTAACCCTGTGCCCTGACCCTAAAACCCTAACCCTGGGCCCTGACCCTAAATCCCTAACCCTGGGCCCTGACCCTAAAACTCTAATCCTGGGCCCTGGCGCTGACCATAAAAACCTAACCCTGGGCCCTGGCCCAGAGCCTAAAACCCTAACTCTGGGCCCTGGCCCTGAGTCTAAAACCCTAACCCTGGGCCCTGGCCCTGAGCCTAAAACCCTAACCCTGGGCCCTGGCCCTGACCCTAAAACCCTAACCCTGGGCCCTGGCCCTGACCCTAAAACCCTAACCCTGGGCCCTGGCCCGGATCAAAAAACCCTAACTGTGGGCCCTGACCCTAAAACAACCCTAACCCTGGGCCCTGACCCTAAAACAACCCTAACCCTGGGCCGTGACCCTAAAACAACCCTAACCCTGGGCCCTTACCCTAAAAAAACCCTAACTCTGGGCCCTGACCGTAAAACAACCCTAACACTGGGCCCTGACCCAAAAACAACCCTAACCCTGGGCCCTGGCCCTGACCCTAAAACAACCCTAACCCTGGCCTGGCCCTGACCCTAAAACAACCCTAACCCTGGGCCCTGGCCCTGAGCCTAAAACCCTAACCCTGGGCCCTGGACCTGAGCCTAAAACCCGAACCCTGGGCCCTGACCCTAAAACAACCCTAATTTTGGGCCCTGGCCCTGACCCTAAAACACCCCTAACCCTGGGCCCTGGCCCTGACCCTAAAACAACCCTAACCCTGGGCCCTGGCCCTGACCCTAAAACAACCCTAACCCTGGGCCCTGGCCCTGAGCTTAAAATCCTAACCCTGGGCCCTGGCTCTGTGCCGAAAACCCTAACCTTGGGCTCTATCTCTGAGCCTGAAACCCCAACCCTAGGCCCTGGCCCTGACCCTAAAACAACCCTAACCCTGGGCCCTAACCCTAAAACAACCCAAACCCTGGGCCCTGACCCTAAAACCCTAACCCTGGGCCCTGGCCCTGAGCCTAAAACCCTATCTCTGGACCCTGGCCCTGAGCCTAAAACCCTAACCCTGGGACCTGGCCCTGAGCCTAAAACCTTAACCCTGGGCCCTGGCCCTGAGCCTAAAACCCTAACCATGGCCCTGGCCCTGAGCCGAAAACCCTAACCTTGGGCTCGGACCCTGAGCCTGAAACCCCAACCCTGGGCCCAGGCCCTGAGCCTCAAACCCTAAACCTGGGCCCTGGCCCTGAGCCTAAAACCCTAACCCTGGGCCCTAAACCTAAGAGAACCATAACCCTAGGCCCTGACCCTAAAACAACCCTAACCCTGGTCCCTGACCCTAAAACAACACTAACCCTGGGCCCTGGCCCTAAAACAACCCTAACTTTGGGGCCTGGCCCTGACCCTAAAACAACCCTAACCCTGGGCCCTGGCCTTGACCCTAAAACAACGCTAACCCTGGGCCCTGACCCTGACCCTAAAACAACCCTAACCCTGGGCCCTGGCCCTGAGCCTAAAACCTTAACGCTGGGCCCTGGACCTCAGCCTAAAACCCTAACCCAGGGCCCTGACCCTAAAACAACCCTAAATTTGGGCCCTGGCCCTGACCCTAAAACAACATTAACCCTGGGCCCTGGCCCTGACCCTTAAACAACCCTAAACCTGGGCCCTGGCCCTGACCCCAAAACAACCCTAACCCTGGGCCCTGACCCTAAAACAACACTAACCCTGGACCCTGACCCTAAAACAACCCTAACCCTGGGCCCTGACCCTAAAACAACCCTAACCCTGGGCCCTGACCCTAAAACAAACCTAACCCTGGACCGGGACCCTAAAACAACCCTAACCCTGGGCCCTGACCCTAAAACAACCCTAACCCTGGGCCCTGACCCTGAGCCTGAAACCCCAACCCTGGGCCCTGGACCTGAGCCTGAAACCCTAACCCTGGGCCCTGAACCTAAAACAACCCTAACCCTGGGCCCTGACCCTAAAACAACCCTAACCCTGGTCCCTGACCCTAAAAGAACCCTAACCCTGGGCCCTGACCCTAAAACAACCCTAACCCTGGGCCCTGACGCTAAAACAACCCTAACCCTGGGCCCTGACCCTAAAACAACCCTACCCCTGGCCCCTGACCCTAAAACAACCCTAACCCTGGGCCCTGACCCTAAAACAACCCTAACCATGGGCCCTGACGCTAAAACAACGCTAACCCGGGGCCCTGACCGTAAAACAACCCTAACCCTGGGCCCTGACCCTAAAACCCTAACCCTGGGCCCTGGCCCTGAGCCTAAAACCCTATCTCTGGTCCCTGGCCCTGAGCCTAAAACCCTAACCCTGCGCCCTGGCCCTGAGCCTAAAACCTTAACCCTGGGCCCTGGCCCTGAGCCTAAAACCCTAACCCTGAGCCGTGGCCCTGAGCCGAAAACCCTAACCTTGGGCTCGGGCCCTGAGCCTGAAACCCCAACCCTGTGCCCTGGCCCTGAGCCTAAAACCCTAACCCTGGGCCCTGGCCCTGAGCCTAAAACCCTAACCCTGGACCCTAAACCTAAGAGAAACATAACCCTAGGCCCTGACCCTAAAACAACTGTAACCCTGCGCCCTGACCCTAAAACAACCCTAACCCTGGGCCCTGACCCTAAAACAACCATAACCCTGGGCCCTGAGCCTAAAACAACCATAACCCTGGGCCCTGGCCCTGACCCTAAAACAACCCTAACCCTGGGACCTGGCCATGACCCTAAAACAACCCTAACCCTGGGCCCTGACCCTGAGCCTGAAACCCCAACCCTGGGCCCTGGACCTGAGCCTGAAACCCTAACCCTGGGCCCTGAACCTAAAACAACCCTAACCCTGGGCCCTGACCCTAAAACAACCCTAACCCTGGTCCCTGACCCTAAAAGAACCCTAACCCTGGGCCCTGACCCTAAAACAACCCTAACCCTGGGCCCTGACGCTAAAACAACCCTAACCCTGGGCCCTGACCCTAAAACAACCCTACCCCTGGCCCCTGACCCTAAAACAACCCTAACCCTGGGCCCTGACCCTAAAACAACCCTAACCATGGGCCCTGACGCTAAAACAACGCTAACCCGGGGCCCTGACCGTAAAACAACCCTAACCCTGGGCCCTGACCCTAAAACCCTAACCCTGGGCCCTGGCCCTGAGCCTAAAACCCTATCTCTGGTCCCTGGCCCTGAGCCTAAAACCCTAACCCTGCGCCCTGGCCCTGAGCCTAAAACCTTAACCCTGGGCCCTGGCCCTGAGCCTAAAACCCTAACCCTGAGCCGTGGCCCTGAGCAGAAAACCCTAACCTTGGGCTCGGGCCCTGAGCCTGAAACCCCAACCCTGTGCCCTGGCCCTGAGCCTAAAACCCTAACCCTGGGCCCTGGCCCTGAGCCTAAAACCCTAACCCTGGACCCTAAACCTAAGAGAAACATAACCCTAGGCCCTGACCCTAAAACAACTGTAACCCTGCGCCCTGACCCTAAAACAACCCTAACCCTGGGCCCTGACCCTAAAACAACCATAACCCTGGGCCCTGAGCCTAAAACAACCATAACCCTGGGCCCTGGCCCTGACCCTAAAACAACCCTAACCCTGGGACCTGGCCATGACCCTAAAACAACCCTAACCCTGGGCCCTGGCCCTGACCCTAAAACAACCCTAACCCTGGGCCCTGGCCCTGAGCCTAAAACCCTAACCCTGGGCCGTGGCCCTGAGCCGAAAACACTAACCTTGGGCTCTGGCCCTGAGCCTGAAACCCCAACCCTAGGCTCTGGCCCTGAGCCTAAAACCCTAACCCTGGGCCCTGGCCCTGAGCCTAAAACCCTAACCCTGGGCCCTCGCCTTGAGCCTAAAACCCTAACCCTGGGCCCTGACCCTAAAACAACCCTAACCCTCTGCCCTTACCCTAAAACAACCCTAAGCCTGGGCCCTGACCCTAAAACAACCCTAACCCTGGGCCCTGACGCTAAAACAACCCTACCCCTAGGCCCTGACCCTAAAACAACCCTAACCCTGCGCCCTGACCCTAAAACAACCCTAACCCTGGGCCCTGACACTAAAACAACCCTAACCCGGGGCCCTGACCCTAAACCAACCCTAACCCTGGGCCCTGACCCTAAAACCCTAACCCTGGGCCCTGGCCCTGAGCCTAAAACCCTATATCTGGTCCCTGACCCTGAGCCTAAAACCCTAACCCTGCGCCCTGACCCTGAGCCTAAAACCCTAACCCTGGGCCCTGACAATAAAACAACCCTAACCCTGGGACCTGGCCATGACCCTAAAACAACCATAACCCTGGGCCCTGGCCCTGACCCTAAAACAACCCTAACCCTGGGCCCTGGCCCTGAGCCTAAAACCCTAACCCTGGGCCCTGGCCCTGAGCCGAAAACCCTAACCTTGGGCTCTGGCCCTGAGCCTGAAACCCCAACCCTAGGCCCTGGCCCTGAGCCTAAAACCCTAACCCTGGGCCCTGGCCCTGAGCCTAAAACCCTATCTCTGGTCCCTGGCCCTGAGCCTAAAACCCTAACCCTGCGCCCTGGCCCTGAGCCTAAAACCTTAACCCTGGGCCCTGGCCCTGAGCCTAAAACCCTAACCCTGAGCCGTGGCCCTGAGCAGAAAACCCTAACCTTGGGCTCGGGCCCTGAGCCTGAAACCCCAACCCTGTGCCCTGGCCCTGAGCCTAAAACCCTAACCCTGGGCCCTGGCCCTGAGCCTAAAACCCTAACCCTGGACCCTAAACCTAAGAGAAACATAACCCTAGGCCCTGACCCTAAAACAACTGTAACCCTGCGCCCTGACCCTAAAACAACCCTAACCCTGGGCCCTGACCCTAAAACAACCATAACCCTGGGCCCTGAGCCTAAAACAACCATAACCCTGGGCCCTGGCCCTGACCCTAAAACAACCCTAACCCTGGGACCTGGCCATGACCCTAAAACAACCCTAACCCTGGGCCCTGGCCCTGACCCTAAAACAACCCTAACCCTGGGCCCTGGCCCTGAGCCTAAAACCCTAACCCTGGGCCGTGGCCCTGAGCCGAAAACACTAACCTTGGGCTCTGGCCCTGAGCCTGAAACCCCAACCCTAGGCTCTGGCCCTGAGCCTAAAACCCTAACCCTGGGCCCTGGCCCTGAGCCTAAAACCCTAACCCTGGGCCCTCGCCTTGAGCCTAAAACCCTAACCCTGGGCCCTGACCCTAAAACAACCCTAACCCTCTGCCCTTACCCTAAAACAACCCTAAGCCTGGGCCCTGACCCTAAAACAACCCTAACCCTGGGCCCTGACGCTAAAACAACCCTACCCCTAGGCCCTGACCCTAAAACAACCCTAACCCTGCGCCCTGACCCTAAAACAACCCTAACCCTGGGCCCTGACACTAAAACAACCCTAACCCGGGGCCCTGACCCTAAACCAACCCTAACCCTGGGCCCTGACCCTAAAACCCTAACCCTGGGCCCTGGCCCTGAGCCTAAAACCCTATATCTGGTCCCTGACCCTGAGCCTAAAACCCTAACCCTGCGCCCTGGCCCTGAGCCTAAAACCCTAACCCTGGGCCCTGACAATAAAACAACCCTAACCCTGGGACCTGGCCATGACCCTAAAACAACCATAACCCTGGGCCCTGGCCCTGACCCTAAAACAACCCTAACCCTGGGCCCTGGCCCTGAGCCTAAAACCCTAACCCTGGGCCCTGGCCCTGAGCCGAAAACCCTAACCTTGGGCTCTGGCCCTGAGCCTGAAACCCCAACCCTAGGCCCTGGCCCTGAGCCTAAAACCCTAACCCTGGGCCCTGGCCCTGAGCCTAAAACCCTAACCCTGGGCCCTAACACTAAAACAACCATAACCATGGGCCCTGACCCTAAAACAACCCTAACCCTTGGCCCTGACCCTAAAACAACCCCAACCCTGGGCCCTGACCCTAAAACAACCCTAACCCTGGGCTCTGACCCTAAAACAACCATAACCCTGGGCCCTGGCCCTGACCCTAAAACAACCCTAACCCTGGGCCCTGTCCATGACCCTAAAACAACCCTAACCCTGAGCCCTGGACCTGACCCTAAAACAAGCCTAAACCTGGGCCCTGGCCCTGAGCCTAAAACCCTATCCCTGGGCCCTGGACCTGAGCCTAAAACCCTAACCCTGGGCCCTGACCCTAAAACAACCCTAAACCTGGACCCTGGCCCTGACCCTAAAACAACCCTAACCCTGGGACCTGACCCTAAAACAACCCTAAACCTGGGCCCTGGCCCTGACCCTAAAACAACCCTAACCATGGGACCTGACCCTAAAACAACCCTAACCCTGGACCCTGAACCTAAAACAACCCTAACCCTGGGCCCTGACCCTAAAACAACCCTAACCCTGTGCCCTGCCACTGAGCCTAAAACCCTAACCTTGGGCTCTGGCCCTGAGCCTGAAACCCCAATCCTGGGCCCTGGCACTGAGCCTAAAACAACGCTAAACCTGGGCCCTGGCCCTGACCGTATAACAACCCTAACCCTGGGCCCTGACCCTAAAACAACCCTAACCCTGGGGCCTTACCCTAAAACAACACTAACTCTGGGCCCTGACCCTAAAACAACACTAACGCTGAGCCCTGACCCTAAAACAACACTAACCCTGGGCCCTGACCCTAAAACAACCCTAACTTACGGCCCCGGGCCCTGACCCTAAAACAACCCTAACCCTGGGCCCCGGGCCCTGACCCTAAAGCCCTAACCCTGGGCCCCGGGCCCAGGTCCTAAAGCCCTAACCTTGGGCCCCGGGCCCTGACCCTAAAGCCCTAACCCTGGGCCCCGGGCCCTGCCCCTAAAGCCCTAACCCTGGGCCCCGGGCCCTGCCCCTAAAGCCCTAACCCTGGGCCCCGGGCCCTGGCCCTAAAGCCCTAAGCCTGAGCCCTGGGCCCTGACCCTAAAACAACCCTAAACCTGGGCGCTGGCCCTGAGCCTAAAACCATAACCCTGGGCCCTGGACCTGAGCCTAAAACCCTAACCCTGGGCCCTGAACCTAAAACAACCTTAACTTTGGGCCCTGGCCCTGACCCTAAAACCCTAACCCTGGGCCCTGACCCTAAAACCCTAACCCTGGGCCCTGACCCTAAATCCCTAACCCTGGGCCCTGACCCTAAAACTCTAACCCTGGGCCCTGGCCCTGGCCCTGACCCTAAAAACCTAACCCTGGGCCCTGGCCCTGACCGTAAAAACCTAACCCTGGGCCCTGGCCCAGAGCCTAAAACCCTAACTCTGGGCCCAGCCCCTGAGGCTAAAATCCTAACCCTGGGCCCCGGCCCTGAGCCTAAAACCCTAAACCTGGGCCCTGGCCCTGACCCTAAAACCCTAACCCTGGGCCCTTGTCCTGACCCTAAAACCCTAACCCTGGGCCCTGGACCTTACCCTAAAACCCTAACCCTGGGCCCTGACCCTGATCAAAAAACCCTAACTGTGGGCCCTGACCCTAAAACAACCCTAACCCTGGGCCCTGACCCTAAAACAACCCTAACCCTGGGCCCTGACCCTAAAACAAACCTAACCCTGGGCCCTTACCCTAAAAAAACCCTAACTCTGGGCCATGACCCTAAAACAACCCTAACACTGGGCCCTGACCCTAAAACAACCCTAACCCTGGGCCCTGGCCCTGACCCTAAAACAACCCTAGCCCTGGGCCCTGGCCCTGCCCTAAAACAACCCTAACCCTGGGCCCTGGACCTGAGCCTAAAACCCTAACCCAGGGCCCTGACCCTAAAACAACCCTAACTTTGGGCCCTGGCCCTGAACCTAAAACACCCCTAGCCCTGGGCCCTGGCCCTGACCCTAAAACAACCCTAACCCTGGGCCCTGGCCCTGACCCTAAAACAACCCTAACCCTGGGACCTGGCCCTGAGCCTAAAAACCTAACCCAGGGCCCTGGCCCTGAGCCAAAAACCCTAACCTTGGGCTCTGGCCCTGAGCCTGAAACCCCAACCCTAGGCCCTGGCCCTGAGCCTAAAACCCTAACCCTGGGCCCTGGCCCGGAGCCTAAAACCCTAACCCTGGGCACTAACACTAAAACAACCATAACCATGGACCCTGACCGTATAACAACCGTAACCCTTGGCCCTGACCCTAAAACAACCCCAACCCTGGGCCCTGACCCTAAAACAACCCTAACCCTGGGCTCTGACCCTAAAACAACCATAACCCTGGGCCCTGGCCCTGACCCTAAAACAATCCTAACCCTGGGCCCTGGCCATGACCCTAAAACAACCCTAACCCTGAGCCCTGGACCTGACCCTAAAACAAGCCTAAACCTGGGCCCTGGCCCTGAGCCTAAAACCCTATCCCTGGGCACTGGACCTGACCCTAAAACAACCCTAAACCTGGGCCCTGGCCCTGACCCTAAAACAATCCTAACCCTGGGCCCTGGCCATGACCCTAAAACAACCCTAACCCTGAGCCCTGGACCTGACCCTAAAACAAGCCTAAACCTGGGCCCTGGCCCTGAGCCTAAAACCCTATCCCGGGGCACTGGACCTGAGCCTAAAACCCTAACCCTGGTCCCTGACCCTAAAACAACCCTAAACCTGGGCCCTGGCCCTGACCCTAAAACAACCCTAACCCGGGGACCTGACCCTAAAACAACCCTAACCCTGGACCCTGACCCTAAAACAACCCTAACCCTGGGCCCTGACCCTAAAACAACCCTAACCCTGGGCCCTGACACTGAGCCTAAAACCCTAACCTTGGGCTCTGGCCCTGAGCCTGAAACCCCAATCCTGGGCCCTGGCCCTGAGCCTAAAACAACGCTAACCCTGGGCCCTGGCCCTGACCCTATAACAACCCTAATCCTCGGCCCTGACCCTAAAACAAAACTAACCCTGGGCCCTGACCCTAAAACAACACTAACCCTGGGCCCTGACCCTAAAACAACACTAACCCTGGGCCCTGACCCTAAAACAACCCTAACTTCGGGCCCCAGGCCCTGATCCTAAAACAACCCTAACCCTGGGCCCCGGGCCCTGACCCTAAAGCCCTAACCCTGGGCCCCGGGCCCAGGTCCTAAAGCCCTAACCCTGGGTCCCGGGCCCTGACCCTAAAGCCCTAACCCTGGGCCCCGGGCCCTGCCCCTAAAGCCCTAACCCTGGGACCCGGGCCCTGCCCCTAAAGCCCTAACCCTGGGCCCCGGGCCCTGGCCCTAAAGCCCTAACCCTGGGCGCCGGGCCCTTGCCCTAAAGCCCTAATCCTGGGCCCAGGGCCCTGGCCCTAAAGCCCTAATCCTGGGCCCCGGGCCCTGGCCCTAAAGCCCTAACCCTGGGCCACGGGCCCTGGCCCTAAAGCCCTAACCCTGGGCCACGGGCCCTGGACCTAAAGCCCTAACCCTGGGACACGGGCCCTGGACCTAAAGCCCTAACCCTGGGACACGGGCCCTGGACCTAAAGCCCTAACCCTGGGACAGGGGACCTGAGCCTAAAACCCTAACCCTGGGCCCTGGCCCTGAGCCAAAAACCCTAACCCTGGGACCTGGCCCTGAGCCTAAAACCCTAACCCTGGGCCCTGGCCCTCAGCCTAAAACCCTAACCGTGGGCTCTGGCCCTGAGCCTGAAACCCCAACCCTGGGCCCTGGACCTGAGCCTGAAACCCTAACCCTGGGCCCTGACCCTAAAACAACCCTAACCCTGGGCCCTGACCCTAAAACAACCCTAACCCTGGGCCCTGACCCTAAAACAACCCTAACCCTGGGCCCTGACCCTAAAACAACCCTAACCCTGGGCCCTGACGCTAAAACAACCCTAACCCTGGGCCCTGACCCTAAAACAACCCTAACCCTGGGCCCTGACCCTAAAACAACCCTAACCCGGGACCCTGACCCTAAAACAACCCTAACCCTGGGCACTGACCCTAAAACCCTAACCCTGGGCCCTGACCCTGAGCCTAAAACCCTATCTCTGGTCCCTGGCCCTGAGCCTAAAATCCTAACCCTGCGCCCTGGCCCTGAGCCTAAAACCTTAACCCTGGGCCCTGGCCCTGAGCCTAAAACCCTAACCCTGGGCCCTGGCCCTGAGCCGAAAACCCTAACCTTGGGCTCTGGCCCTGAGTCTGAAACCCCAACCCTGGGCCCTGGCCCTGAGCCTAAAACCCTAACCCTGGGCCCTGGCCCTGAGCCTAAAACCCTAACCCTGGGCCCTAAACCTAAGAGAACCATAATCCTAGGCCCTGACCCTAAAACAACCCTAACCCTGGGCCCTGACCCTAAAACAACCCTAACCCTGGGCCCTGACCCTAAAACCCTAACCCTGGGCCCTGGCCCTGAGCCTAAAACCCTATATCTGGTCCCTGACCCTGAGCCTAAAACCCTAACCCTGCGCCCTGGCCCTGAGCCTAAAACCCTAACCCCGGGCCCTGACCCTAAAACAACCCTAACCCTGGGACCTGGCCATGACCCTAAAACAACCCTAACCCTGGGCCCTGGCCCTGAGCCTAAAACCCTAACCCTGGGCCCTGGCCCTGAGCCGAAAACCCTAACCTTGGGCTCTGGCCCTGAGCCTGAAACCCCAACCCTAGGCCCTGGCCCTGAGCCTAAAACCCTAACCCTGGGCCCTAACACTAAAACAACCATAACCATGGGCCCTGACCCTAAAACAACCCTAACCCTTCGCCCTGACCCTAAAACAACCCCAACCCTGGGCCCTGACCCTAAAACAACCCTAACCCTGGGCTCTGAACCTAAAACAACCATAACCCTGGGCCCTGGCCCTGACCCTAAAACAACCCTAACCCTGGGCCCTCTCCATCACCCTAAAACAACCCTAACCCAGAGCCCTGGACCTGACCCTAAAACAAGCCTAAACCTGGGCCCTGGCCCTGAGCCTAAAACCCTATCCCTGGGCCCTGGACCTGAGCCTAAAACCCTAACCCTGGGCCCTGACCCTAAAACAACCCTAAACCTGGGCCCTGGCCCTGACCCTAAAACAACCCTAACCATGGGACCTGACCCTAAAACAACCCTAACCCTGGACCCTGAACCTAAAACAACCCTAACCCTGGGCCCTGACCCTAAACCAACCCTAACCCTGTGCCCTGACACTGAGCCTAAAACCCTAACCTTGGGCTCTGGCCCTGAGCCTGAAACCCCAATCCTGGGCCCTGGCTCTGAGCCTAAAACAACGCTAAACCTGGGCCCTGCCCCTGACCGTATAACAACCCTAACCCTGGGCCCTGACCCTAAAACAACCCTAACCCTGGGCCCTTACCCTAAAACAACACTAACTCTGGGTCCTGACCCTAAAACAACACTAACGCTGGGCCCTGACCATAAAACAACCCTAACCCTGGGCCCTGACCCTAAAACAACCCTAACTTAGGGCCCCGGGCCCTGACCCTAAAACAACCCTAACCCTGGGCCCCGGGCCCTGACCCTAAAGCCCTAACCCTGGGCCCCGGGCCCTGACCCTAAAACAACCCTAACCCTGGGCCCCGGGCCCTGACCCTAAAGCCCTAACCCTGGGCCCCGGGCCCAGGTCCTAAAGCCCTAACCTTGGGCCCCGGGCCCTGACCCTAAAGCCCTAACCCTGGGCCCCGGGCCCTGCCCCTAAAGCCCTAACCCTGGGCCCCGGGCCCTGCCCCTAAAGCCCTAACCCTGGGCCCCGGGCCCTGGCCCTAAAGCCCTAAGCCTGGGCCCTGGGCCCTGACCCTAAAACAACCCTAAACCTGGACCCTGGCCCTGAGCCTAAAACCATAACCCTGGGCCTTGGACCTGAGCCTAAAACCCTAACCCTGGGCCCTGAACCTAAAACAACCTTAACTTTGGGCCCTGGCCCTGACCCTAAAACCCTAACCCTGGGCCCTGACCCTAAAACCCTAACCCTGGGCCCTGACCCTAAATCCCTAACCCTGGGCCCTGACCCTAAAACTCTAACCCTGGGCCCTGGCCCTGACCCTAAAAACCTAACCCTGGGCCCTGGCCCTGACCCTAAAAACCTAACCCTGGGCCCTGGCCCAGAGCCTAAAACCCTAACTCTGGGCCCTGCCCCTGAGGCTAAAATCCTAACCCTGGGCCCTGGCCCTGAGCCTAAAACCCTAACCCTGGGCCCTGGCCCTGACCCTAAAACCCTAACCCTGGGCCCTGGCCCTGACCCTAAAACCCTAACCCTGGGCCCTGGACCTTACCCTAAAACCCTAACCCTGGGCCCTGACCCTGATCAAAAAACCCTAACTGTGGGCCCTGACCCTAAAACAACCCTAACCCAGGGCCCTGACCCTAAAACAACCCTAACCCTGGGCCCTGACCCTAAAACAAACCTAACCCTGGGCCCTTACCCTAAAAAAACCCTAACTCTGGGGCATGACCCTAAAACAGCCCTAACACTGGGCCCTGACCCTAAAACAACCCTAACCCTGGGCCCTGGCCCTGACCCTAAAACAACCCTAACCCTGGGCCCTGGCCCTGCCCTAAAACAACCCTAACCCTGGGCCCTGGACCTGAGCCTAAAACCCTAACCCAGGGACCTGACCCTAAAACAACCCTAACTTTGGGCCCTGGCCCTGAACCTAAAACACCCCTAGCCCTGGGCCCTGGCCCTGACCCTAAAACAACCCTAACCCTGGGCCCTGGCCCTGACCGTAAAACAACCCTAACCCTGGGACCTGGCCCTGAGCCTAAAAACCTAACCCAGGGCCCTGGCCCTGAGCCAAAAACCCTAACCTTGGGCTCTGGCCCTGAGCCTGAAACCCCAACCCTAGGCCCTGGCCCTGAGCCTAAAACCCTAACCCTGGGCCCTGGCCCTGAGCCTAAAACCCTAACCCTGGGCCCTAACACTAAAACAACCATAATCATGGACCCTGACCTTAAAACAACCCTAACCCTTGGCCCTGACCCTAAAACAACCCCAACCCTGGGCCCTGACCCTAAAACAACCCTAACCCTGGGCTCTGACCCTAAAACAACCATAACCCTGGGCCCTGGCCCTGACCCTAAAACAATCCTAACCCTGGGCCCTGGCCATGACCCTAAAACAACCCTAACCCTGAGCCCTGGACCTGACCCTAAAACAAGCCTAAACCTGGGCCCTGCCCCTGAGCCTAAAACCCTATCCCGGGGCACTGGACCTGAGCCTAAAACCCTAACCCTGGTCCCTGACCCTAAAACAACCCTAAACCTGGGCCCTGGCCCTGACCCTAAAACAACCCTAACCCGGGGACCTGACCCTAAAACAACCCTAACCCTGGACCCTGACCCTAAAACAACCCTAACCCTGGGCCCTGACCCTAAAACAACCCTAACCCTGGGCCCTGACACTGAGCCTAAAACCCTAACCTTGGGCTCTGGCCCTGAGCCTGAAACCCCAATCCTGGGCCCTGGCCCTGAGCCTAAAACAACGCTAACCCTGGGCCCTGGCCCTGACCCTATAACAACCCTAACCCTCGGCCCTGACCCTAAAACAAAACTAACCCTGGGCCCTGACCCTAAAACAACACTAACCCTGGGCCCTGACCCTAAAACAACACTAACCCTGGGCCCTGACCCTAAAACAACCCTAACTTCGGGCCCCGGGCCCTGACCCTAAAACAACCCTAACCCTGGGCCCCGGGCCCTGACCCTAAAGCCCTAACCCTGGGCCCCGGGCCCAGGTCCTAAAGCCCTAACCCTGGGCCCCGGGCCCTGACACTAAAGCCCTAACCCTGGGCCCCGGGCCCTGCCCCTAAAGCCCTAACCCTGGGCCCCGGGACATGCCCCTAAAGCCCTAACCCTGGGCCCCGGGCCCTGCCCCTAAAACCCTAACCCAGGGCCCTGACCCTAAAACAACCCTAACTTTGGGCCCTGGCCCTGAACCTAAAACACCCCTAGCCCTGGGCCCTGGCCCTGACCCTAAAACAACCCTAACCCTGGGCCCTGGCCCTGACCCTAAAACAACCCTAACCCTGGGACCTGGCCCCGAGCCTAAAAACCTAACCCAGGGCCCTGGCCCTGAGCCAAAAACCCTAACCTTGGGCTCTGGCCCTGAGCCTGAAACCCCAACCCTAGGCCCTGGCCCTGAGCCTAAAACCCTAACCCTGGGCCCTGGCCCTGAGCCTAAAACCCTAACCCTGGGCCCTAACACTAAAACAACCATAACCATGGACCCTGACCTTAAAACAACCCTAACCCTTGGCCCTGACCCTAAAACAACCCCAACCCTGGGCCCTAACCCTAAAACAACCCTAACCCTGGGCTCTGACCCTAAAACAACCATAACCCTGGGCCCTGGCCCTGACCCTAAAACAACCCTAACCCTCGGCCCTGGCCATGACCCTAAAACAACCCTAACCCTGAGCCCTGGACCTGACCCTAAAACAACCCTAAACCTGGGCCCTGGCCCTGAGCCTAACACCCTATCCCTGGGCCCCGGACCTGAGCCTAAAACCCTAACCCTGGGCCCTGACCCTACAACAACCCTAAACCTGTGCCCTGGCCCTGACCCTAAAAAACCCTAACCCTGGGCCCTGACCCTAAAACAACCCTAACCCTGGGCCCTAACCCTAAAACAACCCAAACCCTGGGCCCTGACCCTAAAACCCTAACCCTGAGCCCTGGCCCTGAGCCTAAAACCCTATCTCTGGTCCCTGGCCCTGAGCCAAAAACCCTAACCCTGGGCCCTGGCCCTGAGCCTAAAACCTTAACCCTGGGCCCTGGCCCTGAGCCTAAAACCCTAACCCTGGGCCCTGGCCCTGAGCCGAAAACCCTAACCTTGGGCTCGGGCCCTGAGCCTGAAACCCCAAACCTGGGCCCAGGCCCTGAGCCTAAAACCCTAAACCTGGGCCCTGGCCCTGAGCCTAAAACCCTAACCCTGGGCCCTAAACCTAAGAGAACCATAACCCTAGGCCCTGACCCTAAAACAACCCTACCCTGGGCCCTGACCCTAAAACAACCCTAACCCTGGGCCCTGACCCTAAAACAACCATAACCCTGGGCCCTGGCCCTGACCCTAAAACAACCCTAACCCTGGGACCTGGCCATGACCCTAAAACAACCATAACCCTGAGCCCTGGCCCTGACCCTAAAACAACCCTAACCCTGGGCCCTGGCCCTGAGCCTAAAACCATAACCCTGGGCCCTGGACCTCAGCCAGAACCCTAACCCTGGGCCCTGAACCTAAAACAACCCTAACTTTGGGCCCTGGCCCTGACCCTTAAACCCTAACCCTGGGCCCTGGCCCTGAGCCTAAAACCCTAACCCTGGGCCCTAAACCTAAGAGAACCATAACCCTAGGCCCTGACCCTAAAACAACCCTAACCCTGGGCCCTGACCCTAAAACAACCCTAACCCTGGGCCCTGACCCTAAAACAACCCTAACCCTGGGCCCTGGCCCTAACCCTAAAACAACCCTAACCCTAGGACCTGGCCATGACCCTAAAACACCCCTAGCCCTGGGGGCTGGCCCTGACCCTAAAACAACCCTAACCCTGGGCCCTGGCCCTGATCCTAAAACAACCCTAACCCTGGGCCCTGGCCCTGAGCTTAAAACCCTAACCCTGGGCCCTGGCCCTGAGCCAAAAACCCTAACCTTGGGCTCTGGCCATAAGCCTGAAACCCCAACCCTAGGCCCTGCCCTGAGCCTAAAACCCTAACCCTGGGCCCTGACCCTGAGCCTAAAACCCTAACCCTGGGCCCTGGACCTGACCCTAAAACCCTAACCCTGGGCCCTGGCCCTTAACCTAAAACCCTAACCCTGGGCCCTGGCCCTAATCAAAAAACCCCAACTGTGGGCCCTGACCCTAAAACAACCCTAACCCTGGGCCTTGACCCTAAAACAACCTTAACCCTCGGCCGTGACCCTAAAACAACCCTAACCCTGGGCCCTTACCCTAAAAAAACCCTAACTCTGGGCCCTGACCCTAAAACAACCCTAACACTGGGCCCTGACCCTAAAACAACCCTAACCCTGGGCCCTGGCCCTGACCCTAAAACAACCCTAACCCTGGCCTGGCCCTGACCCTAAAACAACCCTAATCCTGGGCCCTGGCCCTGAGCCTAAAACCCTAACCCTGGGCCCTGGACCTGAGCCTAAAACCCTAACCCTGGGCCCTGACCCTAAAACAACCCTAACTTTGGGCCCTGGCCCTGACCCTAAAACACCCCTAGCCATGGGCCCTGGCCCTGACCCTAAAACAACCCTAACCCTGGGCCCTGGTCCTGACCCTAAAACAACCCTAACCCTGGGCCCTGGCCCTGAGCCTAAAACCCTAACCCTGGGCCCTGGCCCTGTGCCGAAAACCCTAACCTTGGGCTCTGGCCCTGAGCCTGAAACCCCAACCCTAGGCCCTGGCCCTGAGCCTAAAACCCTAACCCTGGGCCCTGGCCCTGAGCCTAAAACCCTACCCCTGGGCCCTAACACTAAAACAACCATAACCATGGGCCCTGACCCTAAAACAACCCTAACCCTTGGCCCTGACCCTAAAACAACCCCAACCCTGGGCCCTGACCCTAAAACAACCCTAACCCTGGGCTCTGACCCTAAAACAACCATAACCCTGGGCCCTGGCCCTGACCCTAAAACAACCCTAACCCTGGGACCTGGCCATGACCCTAAAACAACCATAACCCTGAGCCCTGGCCCTGAACCTAAAACAACCCTAACCCTGGGCCCTGGCCCTGAGCCTAAAACCATAACCCTGGGCCCTGGACCTGAGCCAGAACCCTAACACTGGGCCCTGAACCTAAAACAACCCTAACTTTGGGCCCTGGCCCTGACCCTAAAACCCTAACCCTGGGCCCTGGCCTTGAGCCTAAAACCCTAACCCTGGGCCCTAAACCTAAGAGAACCATAACCCTAGGCCCTGACCCTAAAACAACCCTAACCCTGGGCCCTGACCCTAAAACAACCCTAACCCTGGGCCCTGACCCTAAAACAACCCTAACCCTGGGCCCTGACCCTAAAACAACCATAACCCTGGGCCCTGGCCCTAACCCTAAAACAACCGTAACCCTGGGACCTGGCCATGACCCTAAAACAACCATAACCCTGGGCCCTGGCCCTGACCCTAAAACAACCCTAAACCTGGGCCCTGGCCCTGAGCCTAAAACCATAACCCTGGGCCCTGGACCTGAGCCTAAAACCCTAACCCTGGGCCCTGAATCTAAAACAACCCTAACTTTGGGCCCTGGCCCTGACACTAAAACCCTAACCCTGTGCCCTGACCCTAAAACGCTAACCCTGGGCCCTGACCCTAAATCCCTAACCCTGGGCCCTGACCCTAAAACTCTAATCCTGGGCCCTGGCACTGACCATAAAAACATAACCCTGGGCCCTGGCCCAGAGCCTAAAACCCTAACTCTGGGCCCTGGCCCTGAGTCTAAAACCGTAAACCTGGGCCCTGACCCTGAGCCTAAAACCCTAACCCTGGGCCCTGGCCCTGACCCTAAAACCCTAACCCTGGGCCCTGGCCCTTAACCTAAAACCCTAACCCTGGGCCCTGGCCCTAATCAAAAAACCCCAACTGTGGGCCCTGACCCTAAAACAACCCTAACCCTGGGCCTTGACCCTAAAACAACCTTAACCCTCGGCCGTGACCCTAAAACAACCCTAACCCTGGGCCCTTACCCTAAAAAAACCCTAACTCTGGGCCCTGACCCTAAAACAACCCTAACACTGGGCCCTGACCCTAAAACAACCCTAACCCTGGGCCCTGGCCCTGACCCTAAAACAACCCTAACCCTGGCCTGGCCCTGACCCTAAAACAACCCTAATCCTGGGCCCTGGCCCTGAGCCTAAAACCCTAACCCTGGGCCCTGGACCTGAGCCTAAAACCCTAACCCTGGGCCCTGACCCTAAAACAACCCTAACTTTGGGCCCTGGCCCTGACCCTAAAACACCCCTAGCCATGGGCCCTGGCCCTGACCCTAAAACAACCCTAACCCTGGGTCCTGGTCCTGACCCTAAAACAACCCTAACCCTGGGCCCTGGCCCTGAGCCTAAAACCCTAACCCTGGGCCCTGGCCCTGTGCCGAAAACCCTAACCTTGGGCTCTGGCCCTGAGCCTGAAACCCCAACCCTAGGCCCTGGCCCTGAGCCTAAAACCCTACCCCTGGGCCCTAACACTAAAACAACCATAACCATGGGCCCTGACCCTAAAACAACCCTAACCCTGGGCCCTAAACCTAAGAGAACCATAACCCTAGGCCCTGACCCTAAAACAACCCTAACCCTGGGCCCTGACCCTAAAACAACCCTAACCCTGGGCCCTGACCCTAAAACAACCCTAACCCTGGGCCCTGACCCTAAAACAACCCTAACTCTGGGCCCTGGCCCTAACCCTAAAACAACCGTAACCCTGGGACCTGGCCATGACCCTAAAACAACCATAACCCTGGGCCCTGGCCCTGACCCTAAAACAACCCTAAACCTGGGCCCTGGCCCTGAGCCTAAAACCATAACCCTGGGCCCTGGACCTGAGCCTAAAACCCTAACCCTGGGCCCTGAATCTAAAACAACCCTAACTTTGGGCCCTGGCCCTGACACTAAAACCCTAACCCTGTGCCCTGACCCTAAAACGCTAACCCTGGGCCCTGACCCTAAATCCCTAACCCTGGGCCCTGACCCTAAAACTCTAATCCTGGGCCCTGGCACTGACCATAAAAACATAACCCTGGGCCCTGGCCCAGAGCCTAAAACCCTAACTCTGGGCCCTGGCCCTGAGTCTAAAACCGTAACCCTGGGCCCTGGCCCTGAGCCTAAAACCCTAACCCTGGGCCCTGGCCCTGACCCTAAAACCCTAACCCTGGGCCCTGGCCCTGACCCTAAAACCCTAACCCTGGGCCCTGGCCCTTACCCTAAAACCCTAACCCTGGGCCCTGGCCCTGATCAAAAAACCCCAACTGTGGGCCCTGACCCTAAAACAACCCTAACCCTGGGCCCTGGCCATGACCCTAAAACAACCCTAACCCTGGGCCCTGGCCCTGACCCTAAAACAACCCTAAACCTGGGCCCTGGCCCTGAGCCTAAAACCCTAACCCTGGGCCCTGGACCTGAGTCTAAAACCCTAACCCTAGGCCCTGACCCTAAAACAACCCCAACTTTGGGCCCTGCCCCTGACCCTAAAACAACGCTAACCCTGGCCCCTGGCCCTGACCCTAAAATAACCCTAACCCTGGGCCCTGGCCCTGAGGCTAAAACCCTAACCCTGGGCCCCGGGCCCTGCCCCTAAAGCCCTAACGCTGGGCCCCGGGCCCTGGTCCTAAAGCCCTAACCCTGGGCCCCGGGCCCTGGCCCTAAAGCCCTAACCCTGGGCCCCGGGCCCTGGCCCTAAAGCCCTAACCCCCTGGGACCCGGGCCCTGGCCCTGAAGCCCTAACCCTGGGCCCAGGGCCCTGGCCCTAAAGCCCTAATCCTGGGCCCCGGGCCCTGGCCCTAAAGCCCTAACCCCGGGCCCGGGGCCCTGAGCCTAAAACCCTAACCCTGGGCCCTGGCCCTGAGCCTAAAACCCTAACCCTGGGCCCTGGCCCTCAGCCTAAAACCCTAACCCTGGGCCCTGGCCCTCAGCCTAAAACCCTAACCCTGGGCACTGACCCTGAGCCTAAAACCCTAACCCTAGGCCCTGGCCCTGAGCCTAAAACCTTAACCCTGGGCCCTGACCCTGAACCTAAAACCCTAAACTTGGGCTCTGGCCCTGAGCCTGAAACCCCAACCCTGGGCCCTGGACCTGAGCCTGAAACCCTAACCCTGGGCCCTGACCCTAAAACAACCCTAACCCTGGGCCCTGCCCCTAAAACAACCCTAACCATGGGCCCTGACCCTAAAACAACCCTAACCCTGGGCCCTGACACTAAAACAATCCTAACCCTGGGCCCTGACGCTAAAACAACCCTAACCCTGGGCCCTGACCCTAAAACAACCCTAACCCTGGGCCCTGACCATAAAACAACCCTAACCCTGGGCTCTGGCCCTGAGCCTAAAACCATAACCCTGGGCCCTGGACCTGAGCCTAAAACCCTAACCCTGGGCCCTGAACCTAAAACAACCCTAACTTTGGGCCCTGGCCCTGACCCTAAAACCCTAACCCTGTGCCCTGACCCTAAAAGGCTAACCCTGGGCCCTGACCCTAAATCCCTACCCCTGGGCCCTGACCCTAAAACTCTAATCCTGGGCCCTGGAACTGACCATAAAAACATAACCCTGGGCCCTGGCCCAGAGCCTAAAACCCTAACTCTGGGCCCTGGACCTGAGTCTAAAACCGTAACCCTGGGCCATGGCCCTGAGCCTAAAACCCTAACCCTGGGCCCTGGCCCTTACCCTAAAACCCTAACCCTGGGCCCTGGCCCTGACCCTAAAACCCTAACCCTGGGCCCTGGCCCTTACCCTAAAATCCTAACCCTGGGCCCTGGCCCTGATCAAAAAACCCCAACTGTGGGCCCTGACCCTAAAACAACCCTAACCCTGGGCCCTGGCCATGACCCTAAAACAACCCTAACCCTGGGCCCTGGCCCTGACCCTAAAACAACCCTAAACCTGGGCCCTGGCCCTGAGCCTAAAACCCTAACCCTGGGCCCTGGACCTGAGCCTAAAACCCTAACCCTGGGCCCTGACCCTAAAACAACCCCAACTTTGGGCCCTGCCCCTGACCCTAAAACAACGCTAACCCTGGCCCCTGGCCCTGACCCTAAAATAACCCTAACCCTGGGCCCTGGCCCTGAGGCTAAAACCCTAACCCTGGGCCCCGGGCCCTGCCCCTAAAGCCCTAACGCTGGGCCCTGGGCCCTGGCCCTAAAGCCCTAACCCCCTGGGCCCCGGGCCCTGGCCCTGAAGCCCTAACCCTGGGCCCCGGGCCCTGGCCCTAAAGCCCTAACCCTGGGCCCGGGCCCTGGCCCTAAAGCCCTAAACCTGGGCCTCGGGCCCTGGCCCTGAAGCCCTAACCCTGGGCCCAGGGCCCTGGCCCTGAAGCCCTAACCCTGGGCCCAGGGCCCTGGCCCTGAAGCCCTAACCCTGGGCCACGGGCCCTGGCCCTGAAGCCCTAACCCTGGGCCCGGGGCCCTGAGCCTAAAACCCTAACCCTGGGCCCTGGCCCTCAGCCTAAAACCCTAACCCTGGGCCCTGGCCCTCAGCCTAAAACCCTAACCCTGGGCCCTGACCCTGAGCCTAAAACCCTAACCCTGGGCACTGACCCTGAGCCTAAAACCCTAACCCTAGGCCCTGGCCCTGAGCCTAAAACCTTAACCCTGGGCCCTGACCCTGAACCTAAAACCCTAAACTTGGGCTCCGGCCCTGAGCCTGAAACCCCAACCCTGGGCCCTGGACCTGAGCCTGAAACCCTAACCCTGGGCCCTGACCCTAAAACAACCCTAACCCTGGGCCCTGCCCCTAAAACAACCCTAACCCTGGGCCCTGACCCTAAAACAACCCTAACCCTGGGCCCTGACGCTAAAACAACCCTAACCCTGGGCCGTGACCCTAAAACAACCCTAACCCTGGGCCCTGACCCTAAAACAACCCTAACCCTGGGCCCTGACCATAAAACAACCCTAACCGGGGCCCTGACCCTAAAACAACCCTAACCCTGGGCCCTGACCCTAAAACAACCCTAACCCTGGGCCCTGACCATAAAACAACCCTAACCCTGGGCTCTGACCCTAAAACAACCATAACCCCAGGCCCTGGCCCTGACCCTAAAACAATCCTAACCCTGGGCCCTAGCCATGACCCTAAAACAACCCTAACCCTGAGCCCTGGACCTGACCCTAAAACAAGCGTAAACCTGGGCCCTGGCCCTGAGCCTAAAACCCTATCCTTGGGACCTGGACCTGAGCCTAAAACCCTAAACCTGGGCCCTGACCCTAAAACAACCCTAAACCTGGGCCCTGGCCCTGACCCTAAAACAACCCTAACCCTGGGCCCTGTCCCTGAAACAACCTTAACCCTGGGCCCTGACCCTAAAACAACCCTAACCCTGGGCCCTGACCCTAAAACAACCCTAACCCTGGGCCCTGAACCTAAAACAACCGTAACCCAGGGCCATGACCCTAAAACAACCCTAACTCTGGGCCCTGACTTTAAAACATCCCTACCCCTGGGCCCTGACCCTAAAACAACCCTAACCCTGGGCCCTGACACTGAGCCTAAAACCCTAACCTTGGGCTCTGGCCCTGAGCCTGAAACCCCAATCCTGGGCCCTGGCCCTGAGCCTAAAACCCTAACCCTGGGCCCTGGCCCTGAGCCTAAAACCCTAACCCTGGGACCTAACCCTAAAAGAACCATAACCCTGGGCCCTGACCCTAAAACAACCCTAACCCTGGGCCCTGACCCTAAAAGAAGCCTAACCCTGGGCCCTGACCCTAAAACAAACCTAACTCTCAGCCCTGACCCTAAAACCACCATAACCCTGGGCCCTAGCCCTGACCCTAAAACACCCTAACCCTGGGACCTGGCCATGACCCTAAAACAACCCTAACCCTGGGCCCTGGCCCTGACTCTAAAACAACCCTAAACCTGGGCCCTGGCCCTGAGCCTAAAACCCGAACCCTGGTCCCTGGACCTGAGCCTAAAACCCTAACCCTGGGCCCTGGCCATGAGCCTAAAACCCTAACCCTGGGCCCTGGCCCTGAGCCTAAAACCCTAACCCTGGGCCCTGGCCCTGACCCTAAAACCCTAATCCTGGGCCCTGGCCCTTACCCTAAAACCCTAACCCTGGGCCCTGGCCCTGATCAAAAAACCCTAACCGTGGGCCCTGACCCTAAAACAACCCTAACCCTGGGCCCTGACCCTAAAACAACCCTAACCCTGGGCCCTGACCCTAAAAAAACCCTAACTCTGGGCCCTGACCCTAAAACAACCCTAACCCTGGGCCCTGACCCTAAAACAACCCTAACCCTGGGCCCTGACCCTAAAGCAACACTAACCCTGGGCCCTGACCCTAAAACAACACTAACCCTGGGCCCTGACCCTAAAACAACACTAACCCTGGGCCCTGACCCTAAAACAACACTAACCCTGGGCCCCGACCCTAAAACAACCCTAACTTAGGGCCCCGGGCCCTGACCCTAAAACAACCCTAACCCTGGGCCCCGGGCGCTGACCCTAAAGCCCTAACCCTGGGCCCCGGGCCCTGCCACTAAAGCCCTAACCCTGGGCCCCGGGCCCTGGCCCTAAAGCCCTAACCCTGGGCCCCGGGCCCTGGCCCTAAAGCCCTAACCCTGGGCACCGGGCCCTGGCCCTACAGCCCTAACCCTGGGCCCCGGGCCCTGGCCCTAAAGCCCTAACCCTGGGACCCGGGCCCTGGCCCTAAAGCCCTAACCCTGGGACCCGGGCCCTGGCCCTAACGCCCTAACCCTTGGCCACGGGCCCTGGCCCTAAAGCCCTAATCCTTGGCCCGGGGCCCTAAGCCTAAAACCCTAACCCTGGGCCCTGGACCTGAGCGTAAAACCTTAACCCTGGGCCCTGACCCTGAACCTAAAGCCCTAAACTTGGGCTCTGGCCCTGAGCCTGAAACCCCAACCCTGGGCCCTAGACCTGAGCCTGAAACCCTAACCCTGGGCCCTGACCCTAAAACAACCCTAACCCCGGGCCCTGACGCTAAAACAACCCTAACCCTAGGCCCTGACCCTAAAACAACCCTAACCCTGGGCCCTGACCCTAAAACAACCCTAACCCTGGGCCCTGACCCTAAAACAACCCTAACTTAGGGCCCCGGGCCCTGACCCTAAAACAACCCAAACCCTGGGCCCCGGGCCCTGGTCCTAAAGCCCTAATCCTGGGCCCCGGGCCCTCACCCTAAAGCCCTAACGCTGGGCCCCGGGCCCTGCCACTAAAGCCCTAACACTGGGCCCCGGGCTCTGCCCCTAAAGCCCTAACCCTGGGCCCCGGGCCCTGGCCCTAAAGCCCTAACCCTGGTCCCCGGTCCCTGGCCCTAAAGCCCTAACCCTGGTCCCCGGGCCCTGGCCCTAAAGCCCTAACCCTGGTCCCCGGGCCCTGTCCCTAAAGCCCTAACCCTGGACCACGGGCCCTGTCCCTAAAGCCCTAACCCTGGGCCACGGGCCCTGGCCCTAAAACCCTAACCCTGGGCCCTGGCCCTGAGCCTAAAACCCTAACCCTGGGCCCTGACCCTAAAATAACCCTAACCCTGGACCCTGACCCTAAAACAACCCTAACCCTGGGCCCTGACCCTAAAGCAACCCTAACCCTGGGCCCTGACCCTAAAACAACCCTAACCCTGGGCCCTGACCCTAAAACAAACCTAACCCTGGGCCCTGACCCCAAAAAAACCCTAACCCTGGGCCCTGACCCCAAAACAACCCTAACCCTGGGCCCTGTCCCTAAATCAACCCTAACCCTGGGCCCTCACCCTAAATCAACCCGAACCCTTGGCCCTGACCCTAAATCAACCCCAACCCTGGGCCCTGACCCTAAAACAACCCTAACCCTGGTCCCTAACTCTAAAACAACCATAACCATGGGCCCTGGCCCTGACCCTAAAACAACCCTAACCCTGGGCCCTGGCCATGACCCTAAAACAACCCTAACCCTGGGCCCTCGCCCTGACCCTAAAACAACCCTAAACCTGGGCCCTGGCCCTGAGCCTAAAACCCTAACCCTGGGCCCTGGACCTGAGCCTAAAACCCTAACCCTGGGCCCTGACCCTAAAACAACCGTAACTTTGGGCCCTGCCCCTGACCCTAAAACAACGCTAACCATGGCCACTGGCCCTGACCCTAAAATAACCCTAACCCTGGGCCCCGGGCCCTGAGCCTAAAACCCTAACCCTGGGCCCCGGGCCCTACCCCTAAAGCCCTAACCCTGGGCCCCGGGCCCTGCCCCTAAAGCCCTAACACTGGGCCCCGGGCCCTGCCCCTAAAGCCCTAACCCTGGGCGCCGGGCCCTGGCCCTAAAGCCCTAACCCCCTGGGCCCCGGGCCCTGGCCCTAAAGCCGTAACCCCCTGGGCCCCGGGCCCTGGCCCTAAAGCCCTAACCCTGGGCCCCGGGCCCTGGCCCTAAAGCCCTAACGCTGGGCCCCGGGCCCTGGCCCTAAAGCCCTAACCCTGGGCCCCGGGCCCTGGCCCTAAAGCCCTAACCCTGGGCCCCGGGCCCTGGCACTAAAGCCCTAACCCTGGGCCACGGGCCCTGGCCCTAAAGCCCTAACCCTGGGCCCGGGGCCCTGAGCCTAAAACCCTAACCCTGGACCCTGGCCCTGAGCCTAAAACCCTAACCCTGGGCCCTGGCCCTCAGCCTAAAACCCTAACCCTGGGCCCTGGCCCTCAGCCTAAAACCCTAACCCTGGGCCCTGGCCCTCAGCCTAAAACCCTAACCCTGGGCCCTGACCCTGAGCCTAAAACCCTAATCCTGGGCCCTGACCCTGAACCTAAAACCCTAACCCTGGGCCCTGGCCCTGAGCCTAAAACCTTAACCCTGGGCCCTGACCCTGAACCAAAAACCCTAAACTTGGGCTCTGGCACTGAGCCTGAAACCCCAACCCTGGGCCCTGGACCTGAGCCTGAAACCCTAACCCTGGGCCCTGACCCTAAAACAACCCTAACCCTGGGCCCTGCCCCTAAAACAACCCTAACCATGGGCCCTGACCCTAAAACAACCCTAACCCTGGGCCCTGACCCTAAAACAATCCTAACTCTGGGCCCTGACGCTAAAACAACCCTAACCCTGGGCCCTGACCCTAAAACAACCCAAACCCTTGGCCCTGACCCTAAAACAACCCTAACCCTGGGCCCTAACCATAAAACAACCCTAACCCGGGGCCCTGACCCTAAAATAACCCTAACCCTGGGCCCTTACCCTAAAAAAACCCTAACTCTGGGCCCTGACCCTAAAACAACCCTAACACTGGGCCCTGACCCTAAAACAACCCTAACCCTGGGCCCTGGCCCTGACCCTAAAACAACCCTAACCCTGGGCCCTGGCCCTGACCCTAAAACAACCCTAACCCTGGGCCCTGACCCTAAAACAACACTAACCCTGGGCCCTGACCCTAAAACAACACTAACCCTGGGCCCTGACCCTAAAACAACACTAACCCTGGGCCCTGACCCTAAAACAACACTAACCCTGGGCCCCGACCCTAAAACAACCCTAACTTAGGGCCCCGGGCCCTGACCCTAAAACAACCCTAACCCTGGGCCCCGGGCGCTGACCCTAAAGCCCTAACCCTGGGCCCCGGGCCCTGCCACTAAAGCCCTAACCCTGGGCCCCGGGCCCTGGCCCTAAAGCCCTAACCCTGGGCCCCGGGCCCTGGCCCTAAAGCCCTAACCCTGGGCACCGGGCCCTGGCCCTACAGCCCTAACCCTGGGCCCCGGGCCCTGGCCCTAAAGCCCTAACCCTGGGACCCGGGCCCTGGCCCTAAAGCCCTAACCCTGGGCCCCGGGCCCTGGCCCTAACGCCCTAACCCTTGGCCACGGGCCCTGGCCCTAAAGCCCTAATCCTGGGCCCGGGGCCCTAAGCCTAAAACCCTAACCCTGGGCCCTGGACCTGAGCGTAAAACCTTAACCCTGGGCCCTGACCCTGAACCTAAAGCCCTAAACTTGGGCTCTGGCCCTGAGCCTGAAACCCCAAACCTGGGCCCTAGACCTGAGCCTGAAACCCTAACCCTGGGCCCTGACCCTAAAACAACCCTAACCCCGGGCCCTGACGCTAAAACAACCCTAACCCTAGGCCCTGACCCTAAAACAACCCTAACCCTGGGCCCTGACCCTAAAACAACCCTAACCCTGGGCCCTGACCCTAAAACAACCCTAACTTAGGTCCCCGGGCCCTGACCCTAAAACAACCCAAACCCTGGGCCCCGGGCCCTGGTCCTAAAGCCCTAATCCTGGGCCCCGGGCCCTCACCCTAAAGCCCTAACGCTGGGCCCCGGGCCCTGCCACTAAAGCCCTAACCCTGGGCCCCGGGCTCTGCCCCTAAAGCCCTAACCCTGGGCCCCGGGCCCTGGCCCTAAAGCCCTAACCCTGGTCCCCGGGCCCTGGCCCTAAAGCCCTAACCCTGGTCCCCGGGCCCTGGCCCTAAAGCCCTAACCCTGGTCCCCGGGCCCTGGCCCTAAAGCCCTAAACCTGGTCCCCGGGCCCTGGCCCTAAAGCCCTAACCCTGGACCACGGGCCCTGTCCCTAAAGCCCTAACCCTGGGCCATGGGCCCTGGCCCTAAAACCCTAACCCTGGGCCCTGGCCCTGAGCCTAAAACCCTAACCCTGGGCCCTGACCCTAAAGCAACCCTAACCCTGGGCCCTGACCCTAAAACAACCCTAACCCTGGGCCCTGACCCTAAAACAACCCTAACCCTGGGCCCTGACCCCAAAAAAACCCTAACCCTGGGCCCTGACCCCAAAACAACCCTAACCCTGGGCCCTGTCCCTAAATCAACCCTAACCCTGGGCCCTCACCCTAAATCAACCCGAACCCTTGGCCCTGACCCTAAATCAACCCCAACCCTGGGCCCTGACCCTAAAACAACCCTAACCCTGGGCCCTGGCCATGACCCTAAAACAACCCTAACCCTGGGCCCTGGCCCTGACCCTAAAACAACCCTAAACCTGGGCCCTGGCCCTGAGCCTAAAACCCTAACCCTGGGCCCTGGACCTGAGCCTAAAACCCTAACCCTGGGCCCTGACCCTAAAACAACCGTAACTTTGGGCCCTGCCCCTGACCCTAAAACAACGCTAACCATGGCCACTGGCCCTGACCCTAAAATAACCCTAAACCTGGGCCCCGGGCCCTGAGCCTAAAACCCTAACCCTGGGCCCCGGGCCCTGCCCCTAAAGCCCTAACCCTGGGCCCCGGGCCCTGGTCCTAAAGCCCTAACCCTGGGCCCCGGGCCCTGCCCCTAAAGCCCTAACACTGGGCCCCGGGCCCTGCCCCTAAAGCCCTAACCCTGGGCGCCGGGCCCTGGCCCTAAAGCCCTAACCCCCTGGGCCCCGGGCCCTGGCCCTAAAGCCCTAACCCTGGGCCCCGGTCCCCGGCCCTAAAGCCCTAACCCTGGGCCCCGGGCCCCGGCCTTAAAGCCCTAACCCTGGGCCCCGGGCCCCGGCCCTAAAGCCCTAACCCTGGACCCCGGGCCCTGGCCCTAAAGCCCTAACCCTGGGCCCCGGGCCCTGGCACTAAAGCCCTAACCCTGGGCCACGGGCCCTGGCCCTAAAGCCCTAACCCTGGGCCCGGGGCCCTGAGCCTAAAACCCTAACCCTGGACCCTGGCCCTGAGCCTAAAACCCTAACCCTGGGCCCTGGCCCTCAGCCTAAAACCCTAACCCTGGGCCCTGGCCCTCAGCCTAAAACCCTAACCCTGGGCCCTGACCCTGAGCCTAAAACCCTAATCCTGGGCCCTGACCCTGAGCCTAAAACCCTAACCCTGGGCCCTGGCCCTGAGCCTAAAACCTTAACCCTGGGCCCTGACCCTGAACCTAAAACCCTAAACTTCGGCTCTGGCCCTGAGCCTGAAACCCCAACCCTGGGCCCTGGACCTGAGCCTGAAACCCTAACCCTGGGCCCTGACCCTAAAACAACCCTAACCCTGGGCCCTGCCCCTAAAACAACCCTAACCATGGGCCCTGACCCTAAAACAACCCTAACCCTGGGCCCTGACCCTAAAACAATCCTAAGCCTGGGCCCTGACGCTAAAACAACGCTAACCCTGGGCCCTGACCCTAAAACAACCCAAACCCTTGGCCCTGACCCTAAAACAACCCTAACCCTGGGCCCTGACCATAAAACAACCCTAAACCGGGGCCCTGACCCTAAAATAACCCTAACCCTGGGCCCTTACCCTAAAAAAACCCTAACTCTGGGCCCTGACCCTAAAACAACCCTAACACTGGGCCCTGACCCTAAAACAACCCTAACCCTGGGCCCTGGCCCTGACCCTAAAACAACCCTAACCCTGGGCCCTGGCCCTGACCCTAAAACAACCCTAACCCTGGGCCCTGACCCTAAAACAACACTAACCCTGGGCCCTGACCCTAAAACAACACTAACCCTGGGCCCTGACCCTAAAACAACACTAACCCAGGGCCCTGACCCTAAAACAACACTAACCCTGGGCCCCGACCCTAAAACAACCCTAACCCTGGGCCCCGGGCGCTGACCCTGAAGCCCTAACCCTGGGCCCCGGGCCCTGCCACTAAAGCCCTAACCCTGGGCCCCGGGCCCTGGCCCTAAAGCCCTAACCCTGGGCCCCGGGCCCTGGCCCTAAAGCCCTAACCCTGGGCACCGGGCCCTGGCCCTACAGCCCTAACCCTGGGCCCCGGGCCCTGGCCCTAAAGCCCTAACCCTGGGACCCGGGCCCTGGCCCTAAAGCCCTAACCCTGGGACCCGGGCCCTGGCCCTAACGCCCTAACCCTTGGCCACGGGCCCTGGCCCTAAAGCCCTAATCCTGGGCCCGGGGCCCTAAGCCTAAAACCCTAACCCTGGGCCCTGGACCTGAGCGTAAAACCTTAACCCTGGGCCCTGACCCTGAACCTAAAGCCCTAAACTAGGGCTCTGGCCCTGAGCCTGAAACCCCAACCCTGGGCCCTAGACCTGAGCCTGAAACCCTAACCCTGGGCCCTGACCCTAAAACAACCCTAACCCCGGGCCCTGACGCTAAAACAACCCTAACCCTAGGCCCTGACCCTAAAACAACCCTAACCCTGGGCCCTGACCCTAAAACAACCCTAACCCTGGGCCCTGACCCTAAAACAACCCTAACTTAGGTCCCCGGGCCCTGACCCTAAAACAACCCAAACCCTGGGCCCCGGGCCCTGGTCCTAAAGCCCTAATCCTGGGCCCCGGGCCCTCACCCTAAAGCCCTAACGCTGGGCCCCGGGCCCTGCCACTAAAGCCATAACCCTGGGCCCCGGGCTCTGCCCCTAAAGCCCTAACCCTGGGCCCCGGGCCCTGGCCCTAAAGCCCTAACCCTGGTGCCCGGGCCCTGGCCCTAAAGCCCTAACCCTGGTGCCCGGGCCCTGGCCCTAAAGCCCTAACCCTGGTCCCCGGGCCCTGGCCCTAAAGCCCTAACCCTGGTCCCCGGGCCCTGGCCCTAAAGCCCTAACCCTGGACCACGGGCCCTGTCCCTAAAGCCCTAACCCTGGGCCATGGGCCCTGGCACTAAAACCCTAACCCTGGGCCCTGGCCCTGAGCCTAAAACCCTAACCCTGGGCCCTGACCCTAAAATAACCCTAACCCTGGACCCTGACCCTAAAACAACCCTAACCCTGGGCCCTGACCCTAAAGCAACCCTAACCCTGGGCCCTGACCCTAAAACAACCCTAACCATGGGCCCTGACCCTAAAACAACCCTAACCCTGGGCCCTGACCCTAAAACAACCCTAACCCTGGGCCCTGACCCCAAAACAACCCTAACCCTGGGCCCTGTCCCTAAATCAACCCTAACCCTGGGCCCTCACCCTAAATCAACCCGAACCCTTGGCCCTGACCCTAAATCAACCCCAACCCTGGGCCCTGACCCTAAAACAACCCTAACCCTGGTCCCTAACTCTAAAACAACCATAACCATGGGCCCTGGCCCTGACCCTAAAACAACCCTAACCCTGGGCCCTGGCCATGACCCTAAAACAACCCTAACCCTGGGCCCTGGCCCTGACCCTAAAACAACCCTAAACCTGGGCCCTGGCCCTGAGCCTAAAACCCTAACCCTGGGCCCTGGACCTGAGCCTAAAACCCTAACCCTGGGCCCTGACCCTAAAACAACCGTAACTTTGGGCCCTGCCCCTGACCCTAAAACAACGCTAACCATGGCCACTGGCCGTGACCCTAAAATAACCCTAACCCTGGGCCCCGGACCCTGAGCCTAAAACCCTAACCCTGGGCCCCGGGCCCTGCCCCTAAAGCCCTAACCCTGGGCCCCGGGCCCTGGTCCTAAAGCCCTAACCCTGGGCCCCGGGCCCTGCCCCTAAAGCCCTAACACTGGGCCCCGGGCCCTGCCCCTAAAGCCCTAACCCTGGGCGCCGGGCCCTGGCCCTAAAGCCCTAACCCCCTGGGCCCCGGGCCCTGGCCCTAAAGCCCTAACCCTGGGCCCCGGGCCCAGGCCCTAAAGCCCTAACCCTGGGCCCCGGGCCCAGGCCCTAAAGCCCTAACCCTGGGCCCCGGTCCCTGGCCCTAAAGCCCTAACCCTGGGCCCCGGGCCCTGGCTCTAAAGCCCTAACCCTGGGCCCCGGGCCCTGGCCCTAAAGCCCTAACCCTGGGCCCCGGGCCCTGGCCCTAAAGCCCTAACCCTGGGCCCCGGGCCCTGGCACTAAAGCCCTAACCCTGGGCCCCGGGCCCTGGCCCTAAAGCCCTAACCCTGGGCCCGGGGCCCTGAGCCTAAAACCCTAACCCTGGACCCTGGCCCTGAGCCTAAAACCCTAACCCTGGGCCCTGGCCCTCAGCCTAAAACCCTAACCCTGGGCCCTAGCCCTCAGCCTAAAACCCTAACCCTGGGCCCTGACCCTGAGCCTAAAACCCTAATCCTGGGCCCTGACCCTGAGCCTAAAACCCTAACCCTGGGCCCTGGCCCTGAGCCTAAAACCTTAACCCTGGGCCCTGACCCTGAACCTAAAACCCAAAACTTGGGCTCTGTCCCTGAGCCTGAAACCCCAACCCTGGGCCCTAGACCTGAGCCTGAAACCCTAACCCTGGGCCCTGACCCTAAAACAACCCTAACCCTGGGCCCTGCCCCTAAAACAACCCTAACCATGGGCCCTGACCCTAAAACAACCCTAACCCTGGGCCCTGACCCTAAAACAATCCTAACCCTGGGCCCTGACGCTAAAACAACCCTAACCCTGGGCCCTGACCCTAAAACAACCCAAACCCTTGGCCCTGACCCTAAAACAACCCTAACCCTGGGCCCTGACCATAAAACAACCCTAACCCGGGGCCCTGACCCTAAAATAACCCTATCCCTGGGCCCTGACCCTAAAACAACCCTAAACCTGGACCCTGACCCTAAAACAACACTAACCCTGGGCCCCGGGCCCTGACCCTAAAGCCCTAACCCTGGGCCCCGGGCCCTGGTCCTAAAGCCCTAACCCTGGGCCCCGGGCCCTGACCCTAAAGCCCTAACCCTGGGCCCCGGGCCCTGCCACTAAAGCCCTAACCCTGGGCCCCGGGACCTGGTCCTAAAGCCCTAACCCTGGGCCCCGGGCCCTGGCCCTAAAGCCCTCACCCTGGGCCCCGGGCCCTGGCCCTAAAGCCCTAACCCTGGGCCCCGGGCCCTGGCCCAAAAGCCCTAAACCTGGTCCCCGGGCCTTGGCCCTAACGCCCTAACCCTGGGCCGCGGGCCCTGGCCCTAAAGCCCTAACCCTGGGCCCCGGGCCCTGGCCCTAAAGCCCTCACCCTGGGCCCCGGGCCCTGGCCCTAAAGCCCTAACCCTGGGCCCAGGGCCCTGAGCCTAAAACCCTAACCCTGGGCCCTGGCCCTGAGCCTAAAACCCTAACCCTGGGTCCTGGCCCTGAGCCTAAAACTAACCCTGGGCCCTGGCCCTGAGCCTAAAACCCTAACCCTGGGCCCTGGCCCTGAACCTAAAACCCTAACCCTGGGCCCTGGCCCTGAGCCTAAAACCTTAACCCTGGGCCCTGACCCTGAACCTAAAACCCTAACCTTGGGCCCTGGCCCTGAGCCTGAAACCCCAACCCTGGGCCCTGGGCCTGAGCCTGAAACCTTAACCCTGGGCCCTGACCCTAAAACAACCCTAACCCTGGGCCCTGACCCTAAAACAACCCTAACCCTGGGCCCTGACCCTAAAACAACCCTAACCCTGGGCCCTGACGCTAAAACAATCCTAACCCTGGGCCCTGACCCTAAAACAACCCTAATCATGGGCCCTGGCCCTGAGCCTAAAACCCTAACCCTGGGCCCTAAACCTAAGAGAACCATAACCCTAGGCCCTGACCCTAAAACAACCCTAACCCTGGGCCCTGACCCTAAAACAACCCTAACCCTGGGCCCTGACCCTAAAACAACCCTAACCCTGGGCCCTGACCCTAAAACAACCATAACCCTGAGCCCTCGCCCTGACCCTAAAACAACCCTAAACCTGGGCCCTGGCCCTGAGCCTAAAACCATAACCCTGGGCCCTGGACCTCAGCCTAAAACCCTAACCCTGGGCCCTGAACCTAAAACAACCCTAACTTTGGGCCCTGGCCCTGACTCTAAAACCCTAACCCTGGGCCCTGACCCTAAAACCCTAACCCTGGTCCCTGACCCTAAATCCCTAACCCTGGGCCCTGACCCTAAAACTCTAACCCTGGGCCCTGGCCCTGACCCTAAAAACCTAACACTGGGCCCTGGCCCTGACCCTAAAACCCTAACCCTGGGCCCTGGCTCTGAGCCTAAAACCCTAACCCTGGGCCCTGGCCCTGACCCTAAAACCCTAACCCAGGGCCCTGGCCCTGACCCTAAAACCCTAATCCTGAGCCTTGGCCCTTACCCTAAAACCCTAACCCTGGGCCCTGGCCCTGATCAAAAAACCCTAACTGTGGGCCCTGACCCTAAAACAACGCTAACCCTGGGCCCTGACCCTAAAACAACCCAAACCCTGGGCCCTGACCCTAAAACAACCCTAACCCTGGGCCCTGACCCTAAAACAACCCTAACCCTGGGCCCTGACGCTAAAACAATCCTAACCCTGGGCCCTGACCCTAAAACAACCCTAATCCTGGGCCCTGGCCCTGAGCCTAAAACCCTAACCCTGGGCCCTAAACCTAAGAGAACCATAACCCTAGGCCCTGACCCTAAAACAACCCTAACCCTGGGCCCTGACCCTAAAACAACCCTAACCCTGGGCCCTGACCCTAAAACAACCCTAACCCTGGGCCCTGACCCTAAAACAACCATAACCCTGGGCCCTGGCCCTGGCCCTAAAACAACCCTAACCTTGGGACCTGGCCATGACCCTAAAACAACCATAACCCTGGGCCCTGGCCCTGACCCTAAAACAACCCTAAACCTGGGCCCTGGCCCTGAGCCTAAAACCATAACCCTGGGCCCTGGACCTGAGCCTAAAACCCTAACCCTGGGCCCTGAACCTAAAACAACCCTAACTTTGGGCCCTGGCCCTGACTCTAAAACCCTAACCCTGGGCCCTGACCCTAAAACCCTAACCCTGGGACCTGACCCTAAATCCCTAACCCTGGGCCCTGACCCTAAAACTCTAACCCTGGGCCCTGGCCCTGACCCTAAAAACCTAACACTGGGCCCTGGCCCTGACCCTAAAACCCTAACCCTGGGCCCTGGCTCTGAGCCTAAAACCCTAACCCTGGGCCCTGGCCCTGACCCTAAAACCCTAACCCAGGGCCCTGGCCCTGACCCTAAAACCCTAATCCTGAGCCTTGGCCCTTACCCTAAAACCCTAACCCTGGGCCCTGGCCCTGATCAAAAAACCCTAACTGTGGGCCCTGACCCTAAAACAACCCTAACCCTGGCCCTGACCCTAAAACAACCCTAACCCTGGGCCCTGACCCTAAAACAACCCTAACCCTGGGCCCTGACCCTAAAACAACCCTAACACTGGGCCCTGGCCCTGACCCTAAAACAACCCTAACACTGGGCCCTGGCCCTGACCCTAAAACAACCCTAACCCTGGGCCCTGGCCCTGACCCTAAAACAACCCTAACCCTGGGCTCTGGCCCTGAGCCTAAAACCCTAACCCAGGGCCCTGGACCTGAGCCTAAAACCCTAACCCTGGGCCATGACCCTAAAACAACCCTAACTTTGGGCCCTGGCCCTCACCCTAAAACACCCCTAGCCCTGGGCGCTGGCCCTGACCCTAAAACAACCCTAACCCTGGGCCCTTACCCTAAAAAAACCCTAAATCTGGGCCCTGACCCTAAAACAACCCTAACACTGGGCCCTGACCCTAAAACAACCCTAACACTGGGCCCTGGCCCTGACCCTAAAACAACCCTAACCCTGGGCCCTGGCCCTGACCCTAAAACAACCCTAACCCTGGGCTCTGGCCCTGAGCCTAAAACCCTAACCCTGGGCCCTGGACCTGAGCCTAAAACCCTAACCCTGGGCCGTGACCCTAAAACAACCCTAACTTTGGGCCCTGGCCCTGACCCTAAAACACCCCTAGCCCTGGGCGCTGGCCCTGACCCTAAAACAACCCTAACCCTGGGCCCTGGCCCTGACCCTAAAACAACCCTAACCCTGGGCCCTGGCCCTGAGCTTAAAACCCTAACCCTGGGCCCTGGCCCTGAGCCGAAAACCCTAACCTTGGGCTCTGGCCATAAGCCTGAAACCCCAACCCTAGGCCCTGGCCCTGAGCCTAAAACCCTAACACTGGGCCCTGGCCCTGAGCCTAAAACCCTAACCCTGGGCCCTAACACTAAAACAAGCATAACCATGGGCCCTGACCCTAAAACAACCCTAACCCTTGGCCCTGACCCTAAAACAACCCCAACCCTGGGCCCTGGCCCTGACCCTAAAACAACCCTAAACCTGGACCCTGACCCTAAAACAACCCTAACCCTGGGCCCTGACCCTAAAGCAACCCAAACCCTTGGCCCTGACCCTAAAACAACCCTAACCATGGGCCCTGACCCTAAAACAACCCTAACCCTGGGCCCTGACCCTAAAACAACCCTAACCCTGGGCCCTGACCCCAAAACAACCCTAACCCTGGGCCCTGTCCCTAAAACAACCGTAACCCTGGGCCCTGACCCTAAAACAACCCGAACCCTTGGCCCTGACCCTAAATCAACCCCAACCCTGGGCCCTGACCCTAAAACAACCCTAACCCTAGTCCCTGACCCTAAAACAACTATAACCCTGGGCCCTGGCCCTGACCCTAAAACAACCCTAACCCTGGGCCCTGGCAATGACCCTAAAACAACCCTAACCCTGGGCTCTGGCCCTGACCCTAAAACAACGCTAACCCTGGGCCCTGGCCCTGACCCTAAAACAACCCTAACCCTGGGCCCTGGCCCAGAGCCTAAAACCCTAACGCTGGGCCCTGGACCTGAGCCTAAAACCCTAACCCTGGGCCCTGACCCTAAAACAACCCTAAATTTGGGCCCTGGCCCTGACCTTAAAACAACATTAACCCTGGGCCCAGGCCCTGACCCTTAAACAACCCTAAACCTGGGCCCTGGCACTGACCCTAAAACAACCCTTACCCTGGGCCCTGAACCTAAAACAACCCTAACCCTGGGCCCTGACCCTAAAACAACCCTAAACCTGGGCCCTGACCCTAAAACAACCCTAACCCTGGGCCCTGACCCTAAAACAACCCTAACCCTGGGCCCTGGCCCTGAGCCTAAAACCCTAACCCTACGCCCTGGCCGTGAGCCTAAAACCCTAACCCTGGGCCCTAACCCTAAAAGAACCATAACCCTGGGCCCTGACCCTAAAACAACCCTAACCCTGGGCCCTGACCCTAAAACAACCCTAACCCTGGGCCCTGACCCTAAAACAAACCTAACCCTGGGCCCTGACCCTAAAACAACCATAACCCTGGGCCCTGGCCCTGACCCGAAAAGAACCCTAACCCTGGGACCTGGCCATGACCCTAAAACGACCCTAACCCTGGGCCCTGGCCCTGACTCTAAAACAACCCTAAACCTGGGCCCTGGCCCTGAGCCTAAAACCCTAACCCTGGGCCCTGAACCTAAAACAACCCTAACTTTGGGCCCTGGCCCTGACCCTAAAACAACCCTAACCCTGGGCCCTGGCCCTGACCCTAAAACAACGCTAACCCTGGGCCCTGGCACTGACCCTATAACAACCCTAACCCTGGGCCCTGACCCTAAAACAACCCTAACCCTGGGCCCTGACCCTAAAACAACCCTAGGCAGCCTAGGCAGGAGGATCGCTTGAGGCCAGGAGTTGGAGACCAATCAGTGTTAAATAGTGAGACTCTGTGTCTACCAAAAAAAAGAGACATTAGCCAGGTGTGGTAGTGGTGCACACCCGTAGTTCCAGCTACCTGGGAGTCTGGGGTGGGAGAAATCCCTTGAGCCTGGGAAGTCTACACTACAGTGAGCCAAGATTGTGCCACTGCACTCCAGCCTGGGCGACAGAGTGAGACCCTGTCTTAGAAAGAAAAAAGAAAAGAAAGTGTTAATCCCCCTATGGGAATCTCCTCTTCTCCTGCTCTCTCTGGAACCTCACTTGTCGGTTCTTCCTCCCACTCTCCTGTATCTTTAACCTATCCCCCACTTTTAGCTCCTTCCCATCATCATTTAAATTACTCAAACTTCTTCTGTTTTAAAAACCTCTCCCTAAACTCAGGGAGAGGTCTCCTGCACACCCATTGAGCCATCTGCTCTCCCTGGTGCCTTCTCCACAGCAGCGAGAGCCATGTCTCTAATCCATGAATCTCATCAGGTTACTCCCCCAATGCATTAGTATTGGAAGCGATGGTGCGGATTAGAACAGTGTTAAGGCACGGTGTGGATTTTATTACATTAGTATTGGAAGCGATGGTGTGGACTAGATCAGTGATAGGCCACGGTGTGCATATTATTACATTAGTATTGGAAGCAATGGTGCGGATTAGATCAGTGTTAGGGCATGGTGTGGATATTATTACATTAGTACTGGAGGCGATGGTGTGGATTAGATCAGTGTTAGGGCATGCTCTGGATATTATTACATTAGTATTGGAAGCGACGGTGTGGATTAGATCAGTGATAGGCCATGGTGTGGATATTATTACATTACTATTGGAAGCGATGGTGTGGATTAGATCAGTGTTAGGGCATGGTGTGGATATTATTACATTAGTACTGGAAGCGATGGTGTGGATTAGATCAGTGTTAAGGCATCGTGTGGATATTACTACATTAGTATTGGAGGCGATGGTGTGGACTAGATCAGTGATAGGGCATGGTGTGGATATTATTACATTAGTATTGGAAGTGATGGTGTGGATTAGGTCAGTGTTAGGGCATGGTGTGGATATTATTACATTAGTACTGGAGGCGACGGTGTGGATTAAATCACTGATAGGGCATGGTGTGGATATTACTACATTAGTATTGGAAGCGATGGTGTGGATTAGATCAGTGATAGGGCATGGGGCGGATATTATTACATTAGTATTGGAAGCGATGGTGCAGATTAGATCAGTGATAGGGCATGGTGTGGATATTATTACATTAGTAGTGGAAGCGATGGTGTGGACTAGATCAGTGATAGGGCATGGAGTGGATATTATTACATTGGTATTGGAGGCGATGGTGTGGATTAGAGCAGTGATAGGGCATGGTGTGGATATTATTACATTAGTATTGTAAGCGATGGTGAGGACTAGATCAGTGATAGGGCATGGTGTGGATATTACTACATTACTATTGGAAGCGATGCTGTGGATTAGATCAGTGACAGGGCATGGTGTGGATATTATTACACTAGTATTGGAAGCGATGGTGTGGATTAGATCACTGTTAAGGCATGGTGTGGATATTATTATATTAGTACTGGAGGCGATGGTGTGGACTAGATCAGTGATAGGGCATGGTGTGGATATTATTACAACAATATTGCAACCGTTGTTGTGGATTAGAACAGTGTTAGGCCATGATGTGGATAGTATTACATTATTATTGGAAGCGATGGTGTGGATTGGACCAGTGATAGGGCATGGTGTGGATATTACTACATTAGTATTGGAGGTGATGGTGTGGATTAGATCACCGATAGGGCATGGTGTGGATATTATTACATTAGTATTGGAGGCGACGGTGTGGATTAGATCACTGATAGGGCATGGTGTGGATATTACTACATTAGTATTGTAAGTGATGGTGTGGATTAGATCAGTGTTAAGGCATGGTGCGGATATTATTACATTAGTACTGGAAGCGATGGTGTGGATTACATCAGTGGTAGGGTATGGTATGGATATTATTACATTAGTATTGGAAACGATGTTGTGGATTAGATCAGTGACAGGGCATGGTGTGGATATTATTACATTAGTATTGGAAGTGACGGTGTGGATTAGATCACAGTTAAGGCATGGTGTGGATATTATTACATTAGTACTGGAGGTGATGGTGTGGACTAGATCAGTGATAGGGCATGGTGTGGATATTATTACATTAATATTGAAAGCGTTGTTGTGGACTAGAACAGTGTTGGACCATGGTGTGGACAGTATTACATTACTATTGGAAGCGATGGTGTGGACTAGATCAGTGATAGGGCATGGTGTGGATATTATTACATTAGTATTGGAAGCGATGGTGTGTACTACATCAGTGATAGGGCATGGTGTGGATATTATTACATTAGTATTGGCAGTGATGATGTGGATTAGGTCAGTGATAGGGCATGGTGGGGATATTATTACATTACTATTGGAAGCGATGGTGTGGACTAGATCAGTGATAGGGCATGGTGTGGATATTACTACATTAGTACTGGAAGCGATGGTGTGGATTAGATCAGTGATAGGGCATGGTGTGGATATTATTACATGAGTATTGGAAGCGATGGTGTGGATTAGATCAGTGATAGGGCATGGTGTGGATATTATTACATTAGTATTGGAAGCGATGGTGTGGATTAGATCAGTGATAGGGCATGGTGTGGATATTGCTACATCAGTATTGGAAGCGATGGTGTGGACTAGATCAGTGATAGGGCATGGTGTGGATATTGTTACATCAGTATTGGAAGCGATGGTGTGGATTAGATCAGTGATAGTGCATGCTGTGGATATCACTACATTAGTATTGGAAGCGATGGTGTGGACTAGATCAGTGACAGGCATGGTTTGGATATTACTACATTAGTATTGGAAGCGATGGTGTGGATTAGATCATCGATAGGGCATGGTGTAGATATTACTACATTGTTATTGGAAGCGATGGTGTGGATTAGATCAGTGATAGGGCATGGTGTGGATTTCACTACATTAGTATTGGAAGCGATGGTGTGGACTAGATCAGTGATAAGGCATGGTGTGGATATTACTACATTAGTATTGGTAGTGATGCTGTGGACTAGATCAGTGATAGGGCATGGTGTGCATATTATTACATTAGTATGGGAAGCGATGGTGTGGACTAGATCACTGATAGGGCATGGTGGGGATATTATTACATTAGTATTGGAAGCGATGGTGTGGACTAGATCAGTGATAAGGCATGGTGTGGATATTACTACCTTAGTATTGGAAGTGATGCTGTGGACTCGATCAGTGATAGGGCATGGTGTGGATATTACTACATTAGTATTGGAAGCGATGGTGTGGATTAGATCAGTGATAGGGCATGGTGTGGATATTACTACATTAGTATTAGAAGCGATGGTGTGGACTAGATCAGTCATAGGTCATGGTGTGGATAGTATTTCATTAGTATTGGAAGCGATGGTGTGGACTAGATCAGTGATAGGGCATGGTATGGATATTATTCCATTAGTATTGGAAGCGATAGTGTGGATTAGATCAGTGATAGGGCATGGTGTGGATATTACTACATTAGTATTGGAAGTGATGGTGTGGACTAGATCAGTGTTAGGGCATGGTGGGGATATTACCACGTTAGTACTGGAAGCGATGCTGTGGACTAGATCAGTGTTAGGGCATGGTGTGGATATTATTACATTAGTATTGGAAGCGATGATGTGGACTAGATCACTAATAGGGCATGGTGTGGATATTACTACATTAGTATTGGAAGCAATCGTGTGGATTAGATCAGTGATAGGGCATGGTGTGGATATTATTACATTAGTATTGGAAGCGATGGTGTGGACTAGATCAGTGATAGGGCATGCTGTGGATATTATTACATTAGTATTGGAAGCGATGGTGTGGATTAGATCTGTGACCGGGCATGGTGTGGATATTATTGCACTAGTATTGGAAGGGATGGTGTGGATTAGATCAGTGATAGGGCATGGTGTGGATATTACTGCATTAGTACTGGAAGCGATGGTGTGGATTAGATCAGTGATAGGGCATGGTGTGGATATTATTACATTAGTATTGGAAGTGATGGTGTGGATTAGATCAGCGGTAGGGCATGGTGTGGATATTATTACATTAGTATTGGGAGTGATGGTGTGGATTAGATCAATGATAGGCCATGGTGGGGATATTATTTCATTACTATTGGAAGTGATTGTGTGGATTAGATCGGCGTTAAGGCATGGTGTCGATATTACTCCATTAGTATTGGAAGCGATGGTGTGGATTAGATCAGTGATAGGGCATGGTGTGGATATTACTACATTAGTATTGGAAGCGATAGTGTGGATTAGATCAGTGACAGGGCATGGTGTGGATATTATTTCATTAGTATTGGAAGCGATGGTGTGGATTATATCAGTGATAGGGCATGCTGTGGATATTATTACATTAGTATTTGTGGCGATGGTCTGGACTAGATCAGTGATAGGGCGTGGTGTAGATATTATGACATTACTATTGGAAGCGATGGTGTGGATTAGATCAGTGATAGGGCATGGTGTGGATATTATTACATTAGTATTGGATGTGATGGTGTGGATTATGTCAGTGGTAGGGCATGGTGTGGATATTATTACATTAGTATTGGAAGCGATGGTGTGGATTAGATCAGTGATAGGGCATGGTGTGTATATTATTACATTAGTATTGGAATCGATGGTGTGGATTAGATCAGTGATAGGGCATGGTGTGGATATTATTGCACTAGTATTGGAAGCGACGGTGTGGATTAGATCATCGACAGGGCATGGTGTGGATATTACTTCATTAGCATTGGAAGCGATTCTGTGGATTAGATCAGTGACAGGGCATGGTGGGGATATTACTACATTAGTATTGGAAGCGATGGTGTGGATTAGATCAGTAATAGGGCATGGTGTGGTATTAATACATTAGTATTGGAAGCGATGGTGTGGACTAGATCAGTGATAGGACATGGTGTGGATATTATTACATTAGTATTGGTAGTGATGGTGTGGATTAAATCAGTGATAGGGCATGGTGAGGATATTATTACATTAGTATTGGAAGCGATGTTGTGGACTAGATCAGTGATAGGGCATGGTGTGGATATTACTACATTAGTATTGGGAGCGATGGTGTGGAGTAGATCAGTGATAGGGCATGGTGCGGATATTACTACATTAGTATTGGAAGCGATGGTGTGGATTAGATCAGTGGTAGGGCATGGTGTGGATATTATTGCACTAGTATTGGAAGCGATGGTGTGGATTAGATCAGTCATAGGGCATGGTGGGGATATTATTGCACTAGTATTGGAAGCGATGGTGTGGATTAGATCAGTGATAGGGCATGGTGTGGATATTATTACATTAGTATTGGAAGCGATGGTGTGGATTAGATCAGTGATAGGGCATGGTGTGGATATTATTAAATTAGTATTGGAAGCGATGGTGTGGACTAGATCAGTGATAGAGCATGGTGTGGATATTATTACATTAGTATTGGAAGCGATGTTGTGGACTAGATCAGTGATAGGGCATGGTCTGTATATCACTACATTAGTATTGGAAGCGATGGTGTGGACTAGATCAGTGTTAGGGCATGGTGTGGATATTATTACATTAGTATTGGAAGCGATGGTGTGGATTAGATCAGTGATAGGGCATGGTGTGGATATAACTACATTAGTATTGGAAGCGATGGTGTGGACTAGATCCTTGATAGGGCTAGGTGTCAATATTATTACATTAGTATTGGAAGCGATGGTGTGGATCAGGTCAGTGATAGGGCATGGTGTGGATATTGCTACATCAGTATTGGAAGCGATGGTATGGATTAGATCAGTGATAGGGCACGGTGTGGATAATATTACATTAGTATTGGAAGCGATGGTGTGCATTAGATCAGTGATAGGGCATGGTGTGGATACTATTACATTAGTATTGGAAGTGATGGTGTGGATTAGATCAGTGTTAGGGCATGGTTTGGATATTACTACATTAGTATTGGAAGCGATGGTGTGGACTAGATCAGTGATAGGGCATGGTGTGGATATTATTACATTAGTATTGGAAGCGATGGTGTGGATTAGATCAGTGATAGGGCATGATGTCGATATTATTACATTAGCATTGGAAGCAATGGTGTGGACTAGATCAGTGTTAGGGCATGGTGTGGATATTACGATATAAGTATTGGAAGTGATGGTGTGGATTAGATCAGTGTTAGGGCATGGTGTAGATATTATTACATTAGCATTGGAAGCGATGGTGTGGATTGCATCAGTGATAGGGCATGGTGTGGATATTCTTACTTTAGCATTGTAAGCGATGGTGTGGATTAGATCAGTGATAGGGCATGCTCTGGATATTATTACATTAGTATTGGAAGCGATGGTGTGGACTAGATCAGTGATAGCGCATGGTGTGGATATTATTATATTAGTATTGGAGGCGATGGTGTGGATTAGATCCGTGTTAGGGCATGGTGTGGATATTACTACATTACTATTGGAAGCGATGGTGTGGATTAGATCAGTGATAGAGCATGGTGTGGATATTCTTACATTAGTATTGGAAGCGGTGGTGTGGATTAGATCACTGATAGGACGCGGTGTGGACATTACTACATTAGTATTGGAAGCGATGGTGTCGATTAGATCAGTGATAGGGCATGGTGTGGATATTACTACATTAGTATTGGAAGCGATGGTGTGGATTAGATCAGTGATAGGGCATGGTGTGGATATTACTACATTAGTATTGGAAGCGATGGTGTAGATTAGATCAGTGATAGGGCATGGTGTGGATATTATTACATTAGTATTGGAAGTGAAGGTGTGGATAAGATCGGTGATAGGGCATGGTGTGGATATTATTACATTAGTATTGGAAGCGATGGTGTGGATTAGATCAGTGATAGGGTATGCTGTGTATATTATTACATTAGTATTGGAAATGATGGTGTGGATTAGATCAGTGTTAGGACATGGTGTGGATTTTATTACATTACTAGTGGAAGCGATGGTGTGGACTAGATCAGTGATAGGGCATGTTGTGGATTTTATTACATTAATATCAGAAGCGATGGTGTGGATTAGATCAGTGACAGGGCATGGTGTGGATATTACTATATTAGTATTGGAAGCGATCGTGTGAATTAGAACAGTGATAGGGCATGTTGTGGATAATACTACTTTAGTATTGGAAGCGATGGTGTGGATTAGATCAGTCATAGGGCATGGTGTGGAAATCATTTCATTAGTATTGGAAGCAATGCCGTGGACTAGATCAGTGATAGGGCGTGGTGTGGATATAATTACATTAGTATTCGAAGAGATGGTGTGGATTAGATCACTGTTAGGTCCTGGTGTGGATATTACTACAATAGTATTGGAAGCGATGGTGTGGATTAGATCACCGACAGGGCATGGTGTGGATATTATGACATTAGCATTGGAAGCCATGGTGTGGACTAGATCAGTGATAGGGTATGGTGTGGATATTAGTACATTAGTATTGGAAGTGATGGTGTGGATTATATCAGTGTTAGGGCATGGTGTGGATATTACTACATTAGTATTGGAAGCGATGATGTGGATTATATCAGTGTTAGGGCATGGTGTGGATATTATTACATTAGTATTGGAAGCGATGGTGTGGATTACATCACTGTTAGGGCATGGTGCAGATATTATTACAGTAGTATTGGAGGCGATGGTGTGGATTAGATTAGTGTTAGGGCATGGTGTGGATATTATTACATTAGTATTGTAAGCGATGGTTTGGACTACATCAGTGATAGGGCATGGTGTGGATATTATTACATTAGTATTGAAAGCGATGGTGTGGATTAGATCAGTGATAGGGCATGGTGTGGATATTATTACATTAGTATTGGAAGCGATGGTGTGGATTACATCACTGTTAGGGCATGGTGCAGATATTATTACATTAGTATTGGAGGCGATGGTGTGGATTAGATCAGTGTTAGGGCATGGTGTGGATATTATTACATTAGTATTGTAAGCGACGGTTTGGACTACATCAGTGATAGGGCATGGTGTGGATATTATTAAATTAGTATTGGAAGCGATGGTGTGGACTAGATCAGTGTTAGGGCATGGTGTGGATATTATTACATTAGTATTGGAAGCGATGGTGTGGATTACATCAGTGTTAGGGCATGGTGTGGATACTATATGGCTGTTAGGGCACGGTGTGGATATCATAGTAATGTAGGGCACCGTGTGATTATTATATTAGAGGCCACTGTAAGAATATATACTAGCAGCCACTTTGTCTTGGACGTTGACAATGATATTAAGGTGTACTCCAAACAGTGAGATTTGGGGATTTTATTTTTCTAGATGGATTTCTTCCTCTGCTGAGTACTCTAAAGACTCACTCCTTGGCACTCAGGGCCGTGGACAGGAGCTTTTTACTCACCGATGAAGAACACCAAGTTAACACGACCCTCGTGCTGCCCTGAGGAAGTTGAAGCTCCTCGCTGCTTCTGGCACCTCCGCGGGAAGTTCGTTGGGGCGGGATCGCGCGCCCTCTGGTGGCTCCGTGGTTCAGCACAGACGCTCTTGCTCACAGTTTGTCGGCGGATGTGCGCCCCCTCCTGGCTGTCCTGAAATACCTATAAAATTCAATATTCAGTTTATTCAGTGTCATAATTTTGCAAATTCAAACCGAAATAAAGGCCACTATATCCATACCCTTCCCATAAATGGTGATGGAAGAATTATTTGGAAGCCATATAGAATGAAATGATTCTATACACAAATTAAAACACAAAAACCTACTCAAAATAGTCCAGAGACTACAACTTCAAATGCAAAACTATAAATAATCTAAAAGAAAACCTAAGAGACATTGGATCTGGTGTTGAGTTTTAACACACAGCATCAAGTGCCAATTCGTGAAAATACTGAGAACAGACTTTATAAAGCTAAATTTTCTACTATGAAAATCCCTATTCAGAGAACACAAAGACAAGACACACTGTGAGAAGATATTTACAGAATACAAACGTGATTTTAAAAACTGTATTGAAGATACACAAAGAACTCTTCAAACGAACACTAAGAAAACTAAAAACCCAAATAAAACTGGGTAAATATCTGAACAGACATCCAGCCAAATAAAATATATAGATAGCAGGCCAGGTGTGGTGGCTCATGCCTATAACCCCAGCACTTTGGGAGGCTGAGGTGGGTGAGTCACCCGAGGTCAGGAATTTGAGATCAGCCTGGCCAACATAGTGATACCCCCTCTCTACTAAAAATACAAAAAAATTAGCCACGCATGGTGGTGGGTGCCTGTAATCCCAGCTACTTGGGAGGCTGATGCAAGAGAATTGCTTGAACATCGGAGGTGGAGGTTGCAGTGACCCAAGATCACGCCACTGCACTCCAGCCTGAGTGACAGAACGAGACTCTATCTCAATAAAAATAGAAAGAAAAAAGAAAAAAAAGAAAATATACAGATAGCACATAATCACACAAAAGGATGCTCAATATATCTCATTAGGAGACTGCAAATTAAAATAATGCTGAGATATCACTGCACACCTAGTACAACTGTGGGACTCTTAAAAAAGCTCAACAGTAACAATTGGAGGTTGAAGAACAATAGGTACGGCCATTCATTACTGGCAGAATGCATGAATGGGTACAGCCACTTTGGGAAATAGTTTGACAGTTTTTCCCAAAGATAAACAAGTCTTACCTTACAATCCAACAAATGCACCCCTAAATTGTGTATGTTTAGACAGCTGCTTTGAAAAATTATGTTCAAACAGAAACTAGCATGTAATTATATACGAGGCACTCTACTCATAATGGCCAAAACTTGAAGTAATCAGAACGTTCTTCAATAGCTGAACGCACAATCAATTTGAAGTACAACCATGCAATGGAACACCATTCACCAACAGAAAGGAATGAACTGTCAATCCATGAAAACAAATGAATGAATCTTGCATCTATGTTGCTAAGTAAAGGGTGGCAGTATGAAGATGCTATACATTATATGACTCCATTCATATAACATTCTGGAAAAAGCACAACCAAAGAGATGATAGTCAGATCAGTGACTGTCTGGGGTGGGGATTTGAAGTATTCTGTATGCTACTTCAGTAGTGGATATCTGATACTATGCATTTGATAAAACCCACAGAATTTTAATGCACAAAGAACAAATCACAATCTACACAAATTAAATGATTTAGGATGTGGAAGTATCTAAGGACAAAATACAGAGTGCAACCAAGAATCTAACTGTATTACCAATGTATGTTGCAAGTGGTGGGCCAAAGGTGCTGAGCTGGAAATGAGTAGAATCCATAGACTAAAAACAAAACGTACTATATACACGAACAGTGGACTCTATTTTATAAAGTTATTTCCCATAGGGATAATAGTTAATTTTGAAACTACTATATCTGTAAAAAGAAAAATAACCATGATTTTCCTCTATACTATCAACACTCCACTTTTAACAGCAAATTGTGGGGGGTGGGGGGTGTGTCCCATACCAACCGATATTCCAACTCTCTGGAAAACAATTGGGTATCCTGTAATTCAACTGTGACACTGATTACCTGGAGTTAGTATACACCCTACAGGTTAAGGGCTTAGTAACACCAGACTGTCCACAACCTCAGATGCCAGTCACAAGTTGTGAATCCCCAGTTTACCCAAACTTCTATATGACTTGGCTAGAAACTAGGTATTCCTACACCCCCTCTTCAGGTTTGACAATTTGCTATGATGGCTTATGGAACTAGGAAATACTTACTTATGTTTACTAGTTATTATGGTCTCAATGTGTGTACACCCCCACCCCAAATTCCTATTTTGAAATGTAATCCCCAAAGGGATGGTATTCAGAGGTAACCGAGAGGTGATCGGATCATGAGAGTGCTGTCCTCATGAATGAAACCAGTGCCCTTATAAAAGCATCTAGGAGCCCGTTTCCCCATTCTGCCATGTCACGACATGCTAAAAGGTACTATCTATGATAGATGAGCCCTCACTAGACATCAAATCTGTCAGCCTTGATCTGGAACTTTCCAAATTCCATATTTTAGGAATTTTTATGGAAGCTTCATCATGTAGACATGACGGATTATTAACTCCATTTCCAGTCCCTTCACACCCTCAAAGGATTGCATGTTAAGCTAAAAGTTACAACCTTCTTATCATGGCTTGGTCTTTCTGGTGACCATCCCCATCCTGAAACCATCCAGGAACCCACAGAGTGTCCTTATTAGAACAGAAGCCATTCCTATTATCCAGGAGATTCCAAGAGATTTAGGAACTCTGCGTCAGGAACCAGGGCCAAAGACCAAATATTAGAACACAAGATGCTCCTAGCACCCCTACTGTTCAGGAAATTATAATAGTTTTAGAAGCTCTGTACCAGGAACTGCAGACACAGACCAAACATATATTTCTTATTAAGCCCAACCTGGAATCTTGATCAAGAATGAATTCCTTGTTCCCAATGGTACAAGGGATGAAATAAATGGCAGATAGTAGGAGCCAGGTTCCTCACTATTACAGTGAGAAGTTACAGATAAAAAATAGGGAAGCCTAGAATGATCTCTGTCATAATGAGTCAGAATATATATATACAACATAAGTATAAACTCACATTTAGCTTAACATATACATAGATGGTTCCACATAGAAATCTTTATAATTAAGTGGGTACATATAAGTTAGAAGACACACATATATTTCTTTGCACTGTCAGCTGTAAGTGTCATGATGCAATGACCACATTTAGTGGCCAGATGTAAGTTGTTCATACCATTCTCTAACAAAAGAAATCAGGGCTATTAGAAGAAATAGCTGAAACTAGGACTGGGACAGAAAATATATGAGCCAGGGTACTTTTGAAGTAACAGAAATAAATTATAAAAAAAAACCATGAAATTATGTAAAAGGAGCCAGTGGAAAGAGCTACCAATGGCCACAGGTATGAACAAAGAGCAACAAAATACTGTACAATTAGATAACAACCAAAAGATTAAAGTAACTATCTGTGGACCCATACTGGTATAAATAAATGATTAAACAGATATGCAAATGGGCTGAATAGAAATCTCTTATACAGAAGAATTCCAAATACCTGATATAGACAGCCATCAAGGAGGTGGGGCTAACTCCCCACTCCTTTAAGTATGAGCTCTGCATGATGACTTCCTCCAAAAGCATACATACAATATAGACATGGGAAAAAAGTAACTTCACAGTGAAAAACCTGAAAACACTGCCTCAACCAAGTGATAAAAGTTAACATTAATGGTGATAACACATCTTGAGAGCATGAAGTGACAGCATGAAGTGACTACACTAGCACTTGCAAACCAAAAATAAAATTCAAAGATCTTTCCCACAACCACCTCTCCACCAGGGGACACCAAAGTTAACCTGGAAGACTGGTTCAGGCTATGATGGGAAAGAGGTGGTCAGACATGCCTCATTATGCCCTCCTCCCTTTTGGAATTCAGGAAAAGCCAATCAGCATTTAACATCAACACAACCTAAAATCTGATAAGAAACATTTACAATCTATTCTCTCTGAAGCCTGCTACCTGGAAGCTTCATCTCCATGATAAAACCTTGGTCTCCATAACCCCTTATCATAGCCCAGACACTCCTTTCTATTGATAGTAAGTCTTTCAACAAACTGCCAATCAGAAAAATTTTAAATGTACCTATAACCTGGAAGCCCCATCCCACCCTAATCCATTGGGTTGTCCCACCTTTCTGGACCGAACCAATATATATCTTAAATACACTTGATTGATGTCTCCTATCTCCCTAAAATGTATAGAACCAACCTGTACCCCAACGACCTTGAGCACATGTTCTCAGGGTCTCCTGAGGGCTGTGTCAAGGGCCATGGTCACTCATATTTGGCTCAGAATACTTCTCTTCAAATATTTTACAGTCTTTGACTCTTTTTGTGGACACACTACACATCTGCTCTGCTTCCCGCAAACCCCTAAACCCAGGCTGATTATGAGAAAAACCCCAAGTAAACCACAATGGAGGACATTCTACACAATACCTGACCAATCCTCCTAACACTGTTCCAGGTCCTCAGAAGTAAAGTCTGAGAGACTGTCACAGCCAAGAAGAGCCTGACATGATGACTAAATGTCCTATGGGATCCTAGATAGGATCCTGGGAGAGAAAAAGGCAGAACTAAGGGAAACCAAATAAGATGTGAGCTTATTTAATAATATAGTAATACCCAGTCATTAAGTATGACAAGAAATGATGTAAGATGTTGGTCAGGAGTGGTGGCTCATGCCTGTAATCCCAGCACTTTGGGAGGCTGAGGCAGGCGGATAACCTGAGATCAGGAGTTCAAGACCAGCCTGGCCAATGTGGTGACACCTCATCTCTACTAAAAATACAAAAATTAGCCGGGCATGATGGCAGGCGCCTGTAATACCAGCTACTCAGGAGGCTGAGGCAGGAGAATCGCTTGAACCTGGGAGGCGGAGGTTGCAGTGAGCCGAGATCACGCCACTGCACTCCAGCCTGGTTGAGACTCTGTCTGGAAAAAAAAAAAAAAAAAGATGTTAAACCTATCTGATACATGTTGATATGTTAAAAAGAGGGGAAACTAGGTTGCATCTACATGGGAAATCTGCATTTTCTTCCCAATTTCTGTATGAATCTAAAACTAATTTAAAATAAAACCTCTATTTAAAAATTGTAATTTTTTCAGATATCTGCTAAATTATTTGTACTAAAAATTAGTAATTGACAGTAACTACTCCTACTTTTAAAAATAAGAGCATTCATGGTACTGCAAAGTAAATTATACAGACTAATATATACTTTCAAAGAAATGCCCCTTTTACATGTTTTATGTTATGATAACATATATGCGTAAACATGGTCATATCATTTTTCTTATGGTGTAGTTCACTCTCTAAGAAAGCTGGTCATCTTAGAACCAGGGAAAAAAATTCACATTTTGGAGACTATTTCAATTTACGGCTGGACGTTTTCAAAGTATGACTTTGTGGAAAAAAAAAAAAGTTCAAATTGATTCATTGTGACTGGATCACTTATTCTAATGAATGCTTGTCTTTATTTTGTTTCCCAGCATTCCTTTCAGCTATGATACAACAGAAGCAAATATTTGCCACTGGAAAAAATATTCAAAGACACTCTTAGGTTAATCTATAGCTGATGACAGTCAGTCTAGTCTATATAGCAAGCAGCTTCAAGATATGATTACTTAGCTAAGAGGGAAATGGGACGTGACTGCTGCCTCATTCCCACGCCTCTCTGGACCTGATAATTTAGAGGAAGCTCACATTCGCAAGATAAAAATTTTCTTTTCTTTCTCAGTATTAAATATGCTGTCACAATAGAAGAAAGCTTTACTGACTTCTTAAATGATGTGTTGAGACCGGAAACCTAAAATGATAGTTACTGAGAATACTGCTAATGCCCTAAGTTTTTAGTCACACCCTCACCTAGGTAGGAACCTAACCAAAAGGGGAGAACTGTTGAACAAATTACGGGAGGTCATTGTTTTGGTCACAACTCCCGCATTAGGCCACACTGAGCAGGCAAAACCAGAATGGAGACACTCACGCTGAATGACACACAACAAAGCTGAAACTTTAAGGAAGTAGATAGATCCCAAAAGAGCTCCCTTTTCCCTGAAGAGATTCCAGTCTACCTGAGTCAGCACGAAGAAGTCCCCTCTGCTTTAATTCTTACCAAAACAAGTAACTTGAAGTAATCTGATATTAACAAATCTGTTGTTATTTTCTATTGCTCTATTTCCGCCTTACACAACACAGTGTTCTGCTATTGCCCAGAGGGCACTGAGACCAAATAAAACTTGAAAATGCCACACTGAAAGCAAATAAGTCCTAATAACTCAATTTACAACGATAACAAAGAGTGACACCAATGCCCAAAGTTTTGATCAATATCTCAAAATTGAGAGGCTGACCAAAAGGGAGGAATTCTTACATCAAACAACATTTGGGCTTTAGAAGCCTCCCAAGGAGTCCTTGTAAAGAGTCGCGGCCGGGCGCCGTGGCTCACGCCTGTAATCCCGGCACTTTGGGAGGCCGAGACGGGTGGATCATGAGGTCAGGAAATCGAGACCATCATGGCTTACAAGGTGAAACCCAGTCTCTACTAAAAAAAAATACAAAAAAATTAGCCGGACTTGGTGGCGGCAGCCTGCAGTCCCAGCTACTCGGGAGGCCGGGACAGGAGAATGGCATGAACCCGGGAGGCGGAGCTTGCTGTGAGCTGAGATCGCGCCACTGCACTCCAGCCTGGGCGACAGAGCGAGACTCCGCCTCAAAAAAGAAAAAAGAAGAAGAAGAAGAAGAATCGCAACCTAATTTAGTATAGAAACAAACTGAAAATCTGACTTGGAATGTATCATGGTAACAAACAGCGGCAGTTCAGCCAATCACATCAGCCGAGTGTCAGTCAATGGCCGGCAGCCAGCTGTTCAAAACAAGTTCCAAGAAGGCAAATCCGGGCTGTAACCAGGTCTGTAACCAATCCAGCCACCTCTATACCTCACTTCTGTTTTCTGTATGTCACTTTTTTTCTCTGGCTATAAACATAACCCGCACAAGTTGTGTGGCAGATCATTCTGAACCATTTTTGGTCTGGACTGCTGCCTGATTCTAGAACCACAAAAAAAAGCCAATTAAGATCTGCAAACCCACATTTGTTGTAATTTTGTATTTTAACAGTTGTGCCCTACAAAAGAAATTAAGCTGAAATTAATTAAAAATCATTTACGGTCATGATTAGGTCATAAAAAATTGTCAAACATAACAATTCTTCAAAAAAAGCTAAAAAGTATATTTTAAAAATATTGTTGATGGAAAAAAGAGTGCAAAAGTAGATAGGAAAATTATGTACAAAACTAAAAACAGAGGAGAAATTAAAAGTCAAATAATTGCATCAAACTGGAAACCTAGAAAAAATGGGTGATTTCCTAGTAAAAATACACATTAACAAAATGGGCACTGAAATAAGGCAACTATGAATATACCAATTAGCAGAGAAAAGCTAAGAAAGGTCCTTAAAGATCTCCCAGTGGAAAAAGGCCCCAGGACCATCTGGGTCCATAGCTTAGTGTAAGCTGACTTAACTAAATGTGATTTTACACTCGTGCATTGCATACATATGATGGTGGTCCCATGAGATAAAAATGGAGCTGAAAAATTCCTTCCTAGCCATCTTGTCATAAGCTCATGGCTCAACGCATTACCTTTTCTTTGTTCTGATACCAGGAAAGGAAAATAAATCTCAGGACCCCCAAATCACTAAGCCAAGGGAAAAGTCAAGCTGGGAGCTATGTCAGGCAAACCTGCCCTCATTCTATTCCTAACTAAGATAGCTGCAAAGATAAAAAGCTACATACCTCACTCACAATTTGCCCACAAAGAATTTCCTTTTGGACAAAGGACAGACAGCACTCAAAGTCATCCCTCACCTGAGACAGACGCATATCTGATTGCTTCCTCTGCCCTATTATTTATGTAAAAATGCAGATTCATTGAGCCAGACTAAATTGTGTATTCAGTGGAAGGCTGATGAAGGATTCAAAAGAATGCAACCTTTTGTCTCTAACCTACTTCTGACCTGGAAGCACCCCCACTTCCTGCTTCCAGTTGTCCCACCTTACTGGGCCAAATGACTGTACATCTTACACATCTCATGTATCCCTAAAATGTACAAAAGCAAGCTCTACCCTGGCCACCTTGGACACACGTCATCAGGACCTCCTGAGGCTGTGTCACGGGCGTGTCCTTAATCTTGGCAAAATAAGCTTTCTAAATTGACTGAGACCTGTCTCAGATATTCTGGGATCACAATCTACAATCACCATGGTGTTATGGTTGACTACAGCATTCAGTACAGAGACATGCTGTACAGGTTCGTAGCCTGGGAGCAATAGGCTATACTACGTAACTTAGGTGTGGAGTGGGCTACACCATCTAAGTTTTATAAGGACACTCTACAGTGTTCACACAAAGATGAAATCACCTAGGGACAGATTTCTCAGAAAGTATAACATCGTTATGAGATGCCTGAGTGTATTTTAAATGGTCAAAGCCTAGGAGAAAAAAAGAAACTTAACTCTTGTTATGGGTTAATAACAAAGCTTAAGAGAGTTAACATATTTCATCTAATCTAAGATGCCAATGATTAAAAGACATTATTTTATGCACCATCACAAATAGGTTGCCAATTAAACCGACTTTCTGAATAACACACAAATGTGAATTTACTTCTATTAATGCCAGGAAAGTAAAATGAAAAATAAATTATGGTTTTGACATGTTAAAGCAAATACGGCGGGGGTTAGCCTGAGGCCTTCCCTAAGCAAACAGAAACCGAACTTGGAGGCATGTGAACTGACTTAAAAAAATTCACAAACCAACCACAGTCAATGCCAAAAAGCCCAGCAGCCAGTTGGCTGTATGACTAGGGACGCTGAGGGAAGCATCCCCACCACAGGCGGTCGCCTAGCTGGAGCCACTGAGGAGCCTCACTTACGGGCCACCCTAAGAGCTCGAAGCCCCAAGCCGACTTCCGTTCTGGTGCTTCCTGCGTGATTCATGAACCATTCCTTTGCCGAAATAAACTCCGCTTAAATTTATTTTACCTAAAATCCTGTTAACAGACAAAGTCCAGTATTTACACTTAAAATACGGTTGTGAAAACTCACATCTACATCTGGTCTTCAATATTTTTCAAGTACTTTAACACTCTAAGAAAAACGAGCCACTGGAACGCAAATAAAAGCAAGTCGTGGGGTGCGCGTCTCCCTGGGGCTCTCCATGTTGCCCTCAGGGTTTCTCCCTTCTCTGTCCCGGATCCACCCCAAACAAACCCAAATTGGTCAAAAATTTAAAAACGAAACAACTCAGGTATGCTGTAATAATGAATAACAAAGCCACTTAATGATGGGCCACTTTGTAAAATAAAATAAATACAACTTGAGAAAGTGGAGCGCGAGGCAGCGCGGCCGCCTCAGCACTGAGCCGGGACGGAAAGCTTTTCCTCACCTTTCCTCGGGCAGCCTCGGGGACCACGAAGCCACAGCTTCCCCAGTCGTTCCTGAGGAGCTGAGGAGAAGGAGGCTGGGTGGTCCCTGGCCACGGTCCCCAGGTGTTCCTATAGAGCCAGCGGCGTCTCCCGAGTGGGTCCTGAGGAGGAGGAGGCTGGGTCCTCTCGGGTGTCCCTGTAGGGATGACGGCGCCTCCTGCGTAGGTCCTGAGGAGGCGGCTCGGCTCCGCCCCCTGGAGCCGCCGGGCTTCTGTGCCGGAACCCGGGCGCCTCTTGAGGTTCTGTGAGGCGGCATCGCGCCCCCTGACGGCCGTCGCAGGCGGTGCAGGATGCTCAGGTGCTCGCGGTTGAGCTGTGGCCTCGCCCCTCCGGTGGATCTCCGAAGTTCACTGTTCTGACAATTACACGCCATGACTTTTGAAAAACCAGCTGAGGCCGGGCGCGGTGGCTCACGCCTGTAATCCCAGCACTTTGGGAGGCCGAGGCGGGCGGATCGCGAGGTCAGGAGATCGAGACCATCCTGGCTAACACGGTGAAACCCCGTCTCTACAAAAAAAAAAAAACCAAAAAAAAATTAGCCGGGAGTGGTGGAGGGCGCCTATAGTTCCAGCTACTCGGGAGGCTGAGGCAGGAGAATCGCTTGAACCCGGAAGGGGGAGGTTTCGGGGAGCCTCCTCTAAACAGAAAAGACTGACCCCCAGTCAGTGTTTTATTTTCCCTGATGACCGCAGGCCATGAACTTATGGAACAATAAGGTAATTAGGCTCTTGGACCCAGGGAAGTAGCTCCATGCCACCTGCCCTCATTCGCTGAGCATTTTGGTTTCTCGGATCTGCTACTCAGTTTCCAGTCTCTTCCTCCCTGCCAATGCTGCCAGCGTGCCTCTTCTGCAAGCAGCAACTGCCTTCCACCTTCCATTCTCTACTCTTTAGCCATCATCTGGCTGGACTTTTCAGAATGGACTGCAAAGGAGAATAAACTGGCTGAGTCTGAGGGTGCACTCACGTGCAAAGTTGCAAGCTTTAATGTACCCATCTTGGCAGATTTTGGCTCCTTAGAGTTCTTTCTCATTTGGGGATCTCATGTGCCCTCTGATGAGGTGGGCTCACTGACTGTCTGCGCTGGTGGCATCTGGCAGCACCTTGTCACGTGCACCTAGGTAAGAACCTGGCTGCACCTGATGCTTAGCCAAACGGGGAACCCACAGTTCTGTGTATCAGGTGATGTTTAATCTCTGGAGGTTAATGAACGTGAGGGAGAGATACTGTCTGGGACTCTCCACATACTGCGTCTGAGTCACTGAAGGAAAAGAATGTGGGGTCTGTTTGCTGGGACTGGACACCTCCATAATCACATGCTCCATGAAATGCAGGCAGGAGATCTCGCTTTCTACCTCTGGGATGGGAGTGTGCAGTTTCAGAATGAGACTAGCCCACACAACTGACTCTTTATTTGGGAAAGAGAAATGAAATCAGATGCAGCAATTTAATATCCACTAAGATGATATCTTAATCACAAACACTCTTCTGGTTTTTAGAAATGTGAATGTTATTTACACTAAGTTAAAAAACCTGAATATCCAACAGCATGACACCGACTAAAGAAATACTGGCGCACTCTGGAACCTTGCACACCACTTATTGGCATGGGAACAATGGGAACACGCCTATGCAAAGATGTGCATGGAAATTAGAAGAATGCAACACTGTAGAACAGATGTGACTAGGTGCATGATCAAGAGCACACAAGACCAAGCCTGCCTCTGCACACACAAGACCGCGCCTGAGTCTGCACCACGTGACGGGACCATTGTGGAGCAAGCCGGGGAGATTTTGATGTAGGCAGCAGAGGCGTCACTTAGGGACCAGACCCTAAAACAACCCTAACCCTGGACCCTGACCCTAAAACAACCCTAACCCTGGACCCTGACCCTAAAACAACCCTAACCCTGGGCCCTGACCCTAAAACAAACCTAACCCTGGGCCCTGACCCTAAAACAACCGTAACCCAGGGCCCTGACCCTAAAACAACACTAACGCTGGGCCCCGACCCTAAAACATCCCTACCCCTGTGCCCTGAACCTAAAACAACCCTAACCCTGAGCCCTGGCCCTGACCCTAAAACAACCCTAACCCTGGCCTGGCCCTGACCCTAAAACAACCCTAACCCTGGGCCCTGGCCCTGAGCCTAAAACCCTAACCCTGGGCCCTGGCCCTGACCCTAAAACACCCCTAGCCCTGGGCCCTGGCCCTGACCCTAAAACAACCCTAACCCTGGGCCCTGGCCCTGACCCTAAAACAACCCTAACCCTGGGCCCTGGCCCTGAGCCTAAAATCCTAACCCTGGGCCCTGGCCCTGTGCCGAAAACCCTAACCTTGGGCTCTGGCCCTGAGCCTGAAACCCCAACCCTAGGCCCTGGCCCTGAGCCTGAAACCCTAACCCTGGGCCCTGGCCCTGAGCCTAAAACCCTAACCCTGGGCCCTAACACTAAAACAACCATAACCATGGGCCCTGACCCTAAAACAACTCTAACCCTTGGCCCTGACCCTAAAACAACCCCAACCCTGGGCCGTAACCCTAAAACAACCCTAACCCTGGGCTCTGACCCTAAAACAACCATAACCTTGGGCCCTGGCCCTAACCCTAAAACAACCCTAACCCTCGGCCCTGGCCATGACCCTAAAACAACCCTAACCCTGAGCCCTGGACCTGACCCTAAAACAACCCTAAACCTGGGCCCTGGCCCTGAGCCTAACACCCTATCCCAGGGCCCTGGACCTGAGCCTAAAACCCTAACCCTGGGCCCTGACCCTACAACAACCCTAAACCTGGGCCCTGGCCCTGACCCTAAAACAACCCTAACCCTGGGCCCTGACCCTAAAACAACCCTAACCCTGGGCCCTAACCCTAAAACAACCCAAACCCTGGGCACTGACCCTAAAACCCTAACCCTGGGCCCTGGCCCTGAGCCTAAAACCTTAACCCTGGGCCCTGGCCCTGAGCCTAAAACCCTAACCCTGGGCCCTAAACCTAAGAGAACCATAACCCTAGCCCCTGACCCTAAAACAACCCTAACCCTGGGCCCTGACCCTAAAACAACCCTAACCCTGGGCCCTGACCCTAAAACAACCCTAACCCTGGGCCCTGACCCTAAAACAACCCTAACCCTGGGCCCTGACCCTAAAACAACCATAACCCTGGGCCCTGGCCCTGACCCTAAAACAACCCTAACCCTGGGACCTGGCCATGACCCTAAAACAACCATAACCCTGAACCCTGGCCCTGACCCTAAAACAACCCTAACCCTGGGCCCTGGCCCTGAGCCTAAAACCATAACCCTGGGCCCTGGACCTGAGCCAGAACCCTAACACTGGGCCCTGAACCTAAAACAACCCTAACTTTGGGCCCTGGCCCTGACCCTAAAACCCTAACCCTGGGCCCTGGCCCTGAGCCTAAAACCCTAACCCTGGGCCCTAAACCTAAGGGAACCATAACCCTAGGCCCTGAACCTAAAACAACCCTAACCCTGGGCCCTGACCCTAAAACAACCCTAACCCTGGGCCCTGACCCTAAAACAACCCTAACCCTGGGCCCTGACCCTAAAACAACCCTAACCCTGGGCCCTGGCCCTAACCCTAAAACAACCCTAACCCTGGGACCTGGCCATGACCCTAAAACAACCATAACCCTGGGCCCTGGCCCTGACCCTAAAACAACCCTAAACCTAGGCCCTGGCCCTGAGCCTAAAACCATAACCCTGGGCCCTGGACCTGAGCCTAAAACCCTAACCCTGGGCCCTGAACCTAAAACAGCCCTAACTTTGGGCCCTGGCCCTGACCCTAAAACCCTAACCCTGTGCCCTGACCCAAAAACCCTAACCCTGGGCCCTGACCCTAAATCCCTAACCCTGGGCCCTGACCCTAAAACTCTAATCCTCGGCCCTGGCACTGACCATAAAAACCTAACCCTGGGCCCTGGCCCAGAGCCTAAAACCCTAACCCTGGACCCTGGCCCTGAGTCTAAAACCCTAACCCTGGGCCCTGGCCCTGAGCCTAAAACCCTAACCCTGGGCCCTGGCCCTGAGCCTAAAACCCTAACCCTGGGCCCTAACACTAAAACAACCATAACCATGGGCCCTGACCCTAAAACAACTCTAACCCTTGGCCCTGACCCTAAAACAAACCCAACCCTGGACCCTAACCCTAAAACAACCCTAACCCTGGGCTCTGACCCTAAAACAACCATAACCCTGGGCCCTGGCCCTGATCCTAAAACAACCCTAAACCTGGGCCCTGGCCCTGAGCCTCAAACCATAACCCTGGGCCCTGGACCTGACCCTAAAACCCTAACCCTGGGCCCTGAACCTAAAACAACCCCAACTTTGGGCCCTGGCCCTGACCCTAAAACCCTAACCCTGGGCCCTGGCCCTGAGACTAAAACCCTAACCCTGGGCCCTAAACCTAAGAGAACCATAACCCTAGGCCCTGACCCTAAAACAACCCTAACCCTGGGCCCTGACCCTAAAACAACCCTAACCCTGGGCCCTGACCCTAAAACAACCCTAACCCTGGGCCCTGACCCAAAAACAACCATAACCCTGGGCCCTGGACCTAACCCTAAAACAACCCTAACCCTGGGACCTGGCCATGACCCTAAAACAACCATAACCCTGGGCCCTGGCCCTGACCCTAAAACAACCCTAAACCTGGGCCCTGGCCCTGAGCCTAAAACCATAACCCTGGGCCCTGGACCTGAGCCTAAAACCCTAACCCTGGGCCCTGAACCTAAAACAACCCTAACTTTGGGCTCTGGCCCTGACCCTAAAACCCTAACCCTGGGCCCTGACCCTAAATCCCTAACCCTGGGCCCGGACCCTAAAACTCTAATCCTGGGCCCTGGCACTGACCATAAAAACCTAACCCTGGGCCCAGGCCCTGATCAAAAAACCCCAACTGTGGGCCCTGACCCTAAAACAACCCTAACCCTGGGCCCTGACCCTAAAACAACCCTAACCCTCGGCCGTGACCCTAAAACAACCCTAACCCTGGGCCCTGACCCTAAAAAAACCCTAACTCTGGGCCCTGACCATAAAATAACCCTAACAATGGGCCCTGACCCTAAAACAACCCTAACCCTGGGCCCTGGCCCTGACCCTAAAACAACCCTAACCCTGGCCTGGCCCTGACCCTAAAACAACCCTAACCCTGGGCCCTGGCCCTGAGCCTAAAACCCTAACCCTGGGCCCTGGACCTGAGCCTAAAACCCTAACCCTGGGCCCTGGCCCTGAGCCTAAAACCTTAACCCTGGGCCCTGGCCCAGAGCCTAAAACCCTAACCCTGGGCCCTGGCCCTGAGCCGAAAACCCTAACCTTGGGCTCGGGCCCTGAGCCTGAAACCCCAACCCTGGGCCCAGGCCCTGAGCCTAAAACCCTGAACCTGGGCCCTGGCCCTGAGCCTAAAACCCTAACCCTGGGCCCTAAACCTAAGAGAACCATAACCCTAGGCCCTGACCCTAAAACAACCCTAACCCTGGGCCCTGACCCTAAAACAACCCTAAATTTGGGCCCTGGCCCTGACCCTAAAACAACATTAACCCTGGGCCCTGGCCCTGACCCTTAAACAACCCTAAACCTGGGCCCTGGCCCTGACCCTAAAACAACCCTAACCCTAGGCCCGGACCCTAAAACAACCCTAACCCTGGACCCAGACCCTAAAACAACCCTAAACCTGGGCCCTGAACCTAAAACAACCCTAACCCTGGGCCCTGACCCTAAAACAACCCTAACCCTGGGACCTGACCCTAAAACAACCCTAACCCTGGACCGGGACCCTAAAACAACCCTAACCCTGGGCCCTGACCCTAAAACAACCCTAACCCTGGGCCCTGACCCTGAGCCTGAAACCCCAACCCTGGGCCCTGGACCTGAGCCTGAAACCCTAACCCTGGGACCTGACCCTAAAACAACCCTAACCCTGGGCCCTGACCCTAAAACAACCCTAACCCTGGGCCCTGACCCTAAAACAACCCTAACCCGGGGCCCTGACCGTAAAACAACCCTAACCCTGGGCCCTGACCCTAAAACCCTAACCCTGGGCCCTGGCCCTGAGCCTAAAACCCTATCTCTGGTCCCCGGCCCTGAGCCTAAAACCCTAACCCTGCGCCCTGGCCCTGAGCCTAAAACCTTAACCCTGGGCCCTGGCCCTGAGCCTAAAACCCTAACCCTGAGCCGTGGCCCTGAGCCGAAAACCCTAACCTTGGGCTCGGGCCCTGAGCCTGAAACCCCAACCCTGTGCCCTGACCCTGAGCCTAAAACCCTAACCCTGGGCCCTGGCCCTGAGCCTAAAACCCTAACCCTGGGCCCTAAACCTAAGAGAAACATAACCCTAGGCCCTGACCCTAAAACAACTGTAACCCTGCGCCCTGACCCTAAAACAACCCTAACCCTGGGCCCTGACCCTAAAACAACAATAACCCTGGGCCCTGAGCCTAAAACAACCATAACCCTGGGCCCTGGCCCTGACCCTAAAACAACCCTAACCCTGGGACCTGGCCACGACCCTAAAACCACCATAACCCTGGGCCCTGCCCCTGACCCTAAAACAACCCTAACCCTGGGACCTGGCCGTGAGCCTAAAACCCTAACCCTGGGCCCTGGCCCTGAGCCGAAAACACTAACCTTGGGCTCTGGCCCTGAGCCTGAAACCCCAACCCTAGGCTCTGGCCCTGAGCCTAAAACCCTAACCCTGGGCCCTGGCCCTGAGCCTAAAACCCTAACCCTGGGCCCTCGCCCTGAGCCTAAAACCCTAACCCTGGGCCCTGACCCTAAAACAACCCTAACCCTCTGCCCTGACCCTAAAACAACCCTAAGCCTGGGCCCTGACCCTAAAACAACCCTAACCCTGGGCCCTGACGCTAAAACAACCCTACCCCTGGGCCCTGACCCTAAAACAACCCTAACCCTGCGCCCTGACCCTAAAACAACCCTAACCCTGGGCCCTGATGCTAAAACAACCCTAACCCGGGGCCCTGACCCTAAAACAACCCTAACCCTGGGCCCTGACCCTAAAACCCTAACCCTGGGCCCTGGCCCTGAGCCTAAAACCCTATATCTGGTCCCTGACCCTGAGCCTAAAACCCTAACCCTGCGCCCTGGCCCTGAGCCTAAAACCCTAACCCTGGGCCCTGACCCTAAAACAACCCTAACCCTGGGACCTGGCCATGACCCTAAAACAACCATAACCCTGGGCCCTGGCCCTGACCCTAAAACAACCCTAACCCTGGGCCCTGGCCCTGAGCCTAAAACCCTAACCCTGGGCCCTGGCCCTGAGCCGAAAACCCTAACCTTGGGCTCTGGCCCTGAGCCTGAAACCCCAACCCTAGGCCCTGGCCCTGAGCCTAAAACCCTAACCCTGGGCCCTGGCCCTGAGCCTAAAACCCTAACCCTGGGCCCTAACACTAAAACAACCATAACCATGGGCCCTGACCCTAAAACAACCCTAACCCTTGGCCCTGACCCTAAAACAACCCCAACCCTGGGCCCTGACCCTAAAACAACCCTAACCCTGGGCTCTGACCCTAAAACAACCATAACCCTGGGCCCTGGCCCTGACCCTAAAACAACCCTAACCCTGGGCCCTGTCCATGACCCTAAAACAACCCTAACCCTGAGCCCTGGACCTGACCCTAAAACAAGCCTAAACCTGGGCCCTGGCCCTGAGCCTAAAACCCTATCCCTGGGCCCTGGACCTTAGCCTAAAACCCTAACCCTGGGCCCTGACCCTAAAACAACCCTAAACCTGGACCCTGGCCCTGACCCTAAAACAACCCTAACCCTGGGACCTGACCCTAAAACAACCCTAACCCTGGACCCTGAACCTAAAACAACCCTAACCCTGGGCCCTGACCCTAAAACAACCCTAACCCTGTGCCCTGCCACTGAGCCTAAAACCCTAACCTTGGGCTCTGGCCCTGAGCCTGAAACCCCAATCCTGGGCCCTGGCTCTGAGCCTAAAACAACGCTAAACCTGGGCCCTGGCCCTGACCGTATAACAACCCTAACCCTGGGCCCTGACCCTAAAACAACCCTAACCCTGGGCCCTTACCCTAAAACAACACTAACTCTCGGCCCTGACCCTAAAACAACACTAACGCTGGGCCCTGACCCTAAAACAACACTAACCCTGGGCCCTGACCCTAAAACAACCCTAACTTAGGGCCCCGGGCCCTGACCCTAAAACAACCCTAACCCTGGGCCCCGGGCCCTGACCCTAAAGCCCTAACCCTGGGCCCCGGGCCCAGGTCCTAAAGCCCTAACCTTGGGCCCCGGGCCCTGACCCTAAAGCCCTAACCCTGGGCCCCGGGCCCTGCCCCTAAAGCCCTAACCCTGGGCCCCGGGCCCTGCCCCTAAAGCCCTAACCCTGGGCCCCGGGCCCTGGCCCTAAAGCCCTAAGCCTGGGCCCTGGGCCCTGACCCTAAAACAACCCTAAACCTGGGCCCTGGCCCTGAGCCTAAAACCATAACCCTGGGCCCTGGACCTGAGCCTAAAACCCTAACCCTGGGCCCTGAACCTAAAACAACCTTAACTTTGGGCCCTGGCCCTGACCCTAAAACCCTAACCCTGGGCCCTGACCCTAAAACCCTAACCCTGGACCCTGACCCTAAATCCCTAACCCTGGGCCCTGACCCTAAAACTCTAACCCTGGGCCCTGGCCCTGACCCTAAAAACCTAACCCTGGGCCCTGGCCCTGACCCTAAAACCCTAACCCTGGGCCCTGGACCTTACCCTAAAACCCTAACCCTGGGCCCTGACCCTGATCAAAAAACCCTAACTGTGGGCCCTGACCCTAAAACAACCCTAACCCTGGGCCCTGACCCTAAAACAACCCTAACCCTGGGCCCTGGCCCTGAGCCTAAAACAACGCTAACCCTGGGCCCTGGCCCTGACCCTATAACAACCCTAACCCTCGGCCCTGACCCTAAAACAAAACTAACCCTGGGCCCTGACCCTAAAACAACACTAACCCTGGGCCCTGACCCTAAAACAACACTAACCCTGGGCCCTGACCCTAAAACAACCCTAACTTCGGGCCCCGGGCCCTGACCCTAAAACAACCCTAACCCTGGGCCCCGGGCCCTGACCCTAAAGCCCTAACCCTGGGCCCCGGGCCCAGGTCCTAAAGCCCTAACCCTGGGCCCCGGGCCCTGACCCTAAAGCCCTAACCCTGGGACCCGGGCCCTGCCCCCAAAGCCCTAACCCTGGGCCCCGGGCCCTGCCCCTAAAACCCTAACGCAGGGCCCTGACCCTAAAACAACCCTAACTTTGGGCCCTGGCCCTGAACCTAAAACACCCCTAGCCCTGGGCCCTGGCCCTGACCCTAAAACAACCCTAACCCTGGGCCCTGGCCATGACCCTAAAACAACCCTAACCCTGGGACCTGGCCCTGAGCCTAAAAACCTAACCCAGGGCCCTGGCCCTGAGCCAAAAACCCTAACCTTGGGCTCTGGCCCTGAGCCTGAAACCCCAACCCTAGGCCCTGGCCCTGAGCCTAAAACCCTTACCCTGGGCCCTGGCCCTGAGCCTAAAACCCTAACCCTGGGCCCTAACACTAAAACAACCATAACCATGGACCCTGACCTTAAAACAACCCTAACCCTTGGCCCTGACCCTAAAACAACCCCAACCCTGGGCCCTGACCCTAAAACAACCCTAACCCTGGGCTGTGACCCTAAAACAACCATAACCCTGGGCCCTGGCCCTGACCCTAAAACAATCCTAACCCTGAGCCCTGGCCATGACCCTAAAACAACCCTAACCCTGGGCCCTGGCCCTGGGCCTAAAACCCTAACCCTGGGCCCTAAACCTAAGAGAACCATAACCCTAGGCCCTGACCCTAAAACAACCCTAACCCTGGGCCCTGACCCTAAAACAACCCTAACCCTGGGCCCTGACCCTAAAACAACCCTAACCCTGGGCCCTGACCCTAAAACAACCATAACCCTGGGCCCTGGCCCTAACCCTAAAACAACCCTAACCCTGGGACCTGGCCATGACCCTAAAACAACCATAACCCTGGGCCCTGGCCCTGACCCTAAAACAACCCTAAACCTGGGCCCTGGCCCTGAGCCTAAAACCATAACCCTGGGCCCTGGACCTGAGCCTAAAACCCAAATCCTGGGCCCTGAACCTAAAACAACCCTAACTTTGGGCCCTGGCCCTGACCCTAAAACCCTAACCCTGTGCCCTGACCCTAAAACCCTAACCCTGGGCCCTGACCCTAAATCCCTAACCCTGGGCCCTGACCCTAAAACTCTAATCCTGGGCCCTGGCGCTGACCATAAAAACCTAACCCTGGGCCCTGGCCCAGAGCCTAAAACCCTAACTCTGGGCCCTGGCCCTGAGTCTAAAACCCTAACCCTGGGCCCTGGCCCTGAGCCTAAAACCCTAACCCTGGGCCCTGGCCCTGACCCTAAAACCCTAACCCTGGGCCCTGGCCCTGACCCTAAAACCCTAACCCTGGGCCCTGGCCCGGATCAAAAAACCCTAACTGTGGGCCCTGACCCTAAAACAACCCTAACCCTGGGCCCTGACCCTAAAACAACCCTAACCCTGGGCCGTGACCCTAAAACAACCCTAACCCTGGGCCCTTACCCTAAAAAAACCCTAACTCTGGGCCCTGACCGTAAAACAACCCTAACACTGGGCCCTGACCCAAAAACAACCCTAACCCTGGGCCCTGGCCCTGACCCTAAAACAACCCTAACCCTGGCCTGGCCCTGACCCTAAAACAACCCTAACCCTGGGCCCTGGCCCTGAGCCTAAAACCCTAACCCTGGGCCCTGGACCTGAGCCTAAAACCCGAACCCTGGGCCCTGACCCTAAAACAACCCTAATTTTGGGCCCTGGCCCTGACCCTAAAACACCCCTAACCCTGGGCCCTGGCCCTGACCCTAAAACAACCCTAACCCTGGGCCCTGGCCCTGACCCTAAAACAACCCTAACCCTGGGCCCTGGCCCTGAGCTTAAAATCCTAACCCTGGGCCCTGGCTCTGTGCCGAAAACCCTAACCTTGGGCTCTATCTCTGAGCCTGAAACCCCAACCCTAGGCCCTGGCCCTGACCCTAAAACAACCCTAACCCTGGGCCCTAACCCTAAAACAACCCAAACCCTGGGCCCTGACCCTAAAACCCTAACCCTGGGCCCTGGCCCTGAGCCTAAAACCCTATCTCTGGACCCTGGCCCTGAGCCTAAAACCCTAACCCTGGGACCTGGCCCTGAGCCTAAAACCTTAACCCTGGGCCCTGGCCCTGAGCCTAAAACCCTAACCATGGCCCTGGCCCTGAGCCGAAAACCCTAACCTTGGGCTCGGACCCTGAGCCTGAAACCCCAACCCTGGGCCCAGGCCCTGAGCCTCAAACCCTAAACCTGGGCCCTGGCCCTGAGCCTAAAACCCTAACCCTGGGCCCTAAACCTAAGAGAACCATAACCCTAGGCCCTGACCCTAAAACAACCCTAACCCTGGTCCCTGACCCTAAAACAACACTAACCCTGGGCCCTGGCCCTAAAACAACCCTAACTTTGGGGCCTGGCCCTGACCCTAAAACAACCCTAACCCTGGGCCCTGGCCTTGACCCTAAAACAACGCTAACCCTGGGCCCTGACCCTGACCCTAAAACAACCCTAACCCTGGGCCCTGGCCCTGAGCCTAAAACCTTAACGCTGGGCCCTGGACCTCAGCCTAAAACCCTAACCCAGGGCCCTGACCCTAAAACAACCCTAAATTTGGGCCCTGGCCCTGACCCTAAAACAACATTAACCCTGGGCCCTGGCCCTGACCCTTAAACAACCCTAAACCTGGGCCCTGGCCCTGACCCCAAAACAACCCTAACCCTGGGCCCTGACCCTAAAACAACACTAACCCTGGACCCTGACCCTAAAACAACCCTAACCCTGGGCCCTGACCCTAAAACAACCCTAACCCTGGGCCCTGACCCTAAAACAAACCTAACCCTGGACCGGGACCCTAAAACAACCCTAACCCTGGGCCCTGACCCTAAAACAACCCTAACCCTGGGCCCTGACCCTGAGCCTGAAACCCCAACCCTGGGCCCTGGACCTGAGCCTGAAACCCTAACCCTGGGCCCTGAACCTAAAACAACCCTAACCCTGGGCCCTGACCCTAAAACAACCCTAACCCTGGTCCCTGACCCTAAAAGAACCCTAACCCTGGGCCCTGACCCTAAAACAACCCTAACCCTGGGCCCTGACGCTAAAACAACCCTAACCCTGGGCCCTGACCCTAAAACAACCCTACCCCTGGCCCCTGACCCTAAAACAACCCTAACCCTGGGCCCTGACCCTAAAACAACCCTAACCATGGGCCCTGACGCTAAAACAACGCTAACCCGGGGCCCTGACCGTAAAACAACCCTAACCCTGGGCCCTGACCCTAAAACCCTAACCCTGGGCCCTGGCCCTGAGCCTAAAACCCTATCTCTGGTCCCTGGCCCTGAGCCTAAAACCCTAACCCTGCGCCCTGGCCCTGAGCCTAAAACCTTAACCCTGGGCCCTGGCCCTGAGCCTAAAACCCTAACCCTGAGCCGTGGCCCTGAGCCGAAAACCCTAACCTTGGGCTCGGGCCCTGAGCCTGAAACCCCAACCCTGTGCCCTGGCCCTGAGCCTAAAACCCTAACCCTGGGCCCTGGCCCTGAGCCTAAAACCCTAACCCTGGACCCTAAACCTAAGAGAAACATAACCCTAGGCCCTGACCCTAAAACAACTGTAACCCTGCGCCCTGACCCTAAAACAACCCTAACCCTGGGCCCTGACCCTAAAACAACCATAACCCTGGGCCCTGAGCCTAAAACAACCATAACCCTGGGCCCTGGCCCTGACCCTAAAACAACCCTAACCCTGGGACCTGGCCATGACCCTAAAACAACCCTAACCCTGGGCCCTGACCCTGAGCCTGAAACCCCAACCCTGGGCCCTGGACCTGAGCCTGAAACCCTAACCCTGGGCCCTGAACCTAAAACAACCCTAACCCTGGGCCCTGACCCTAAAACAACCCTAACCCTGGTCCCTGACCCTAAAAGAACCCTAACCCTGGGCCCTGACCCTAAAACAACCCTAACCCTGGGCCCTGACGCTAAAACAACCCTAACCCTGGGCCCTGACCCTAAAACAACCCTACCCCTGGCCCCTGACCCTAAAACAACCCTAACCCTGGGCCCTGACCCTAAAACAACCCTAACCATGGGCCCTGACGCTAAAACAACGCTAACCCGGGGCCCTGACCGTAAAACAACCCTAACCCTGGGCCCTGACCCTAAAACCCTAACCCTGGGCCCTGGCCCTGAGCCTAAAACCCTATCTCTGGTCCCTGGCCCTGAGCCTAAAACCCTAACCCTGCGCCCTGGCCCTGAGCCTAAAACCTTAACCCTGGGCCCTGGCCCTGAGCCTAAAACCCTAACCCTGAGCCGTGGCCCTGAGCAGAAAACCCTAACCTTGGGCTCGGGCCCTGAGCCTGAAACCCCAACCCTGTGCCCTGGCCCTGAGCCTAAAACCCTAACCCTGGGCCCTGGCCCTGAGCCTAAAACCCTAACCCTGGACCCTAAACCTAAGAGAAACATAACCCTAGGCCCTGACCCTAAAACAACTGTAACCCTGCGCCCTGACCCTAAAACAACCCTAACCCTGGGCCCTGACCCTAAAACAACCATAACCCTGGGCCCTGAGCCTAAAACAACCATAACCCTGGGCCCTGGCCCTGACCCTAAAACAACCCTAACCCTGGGACCTGGCCATGACCCTAAAACAACCCTAACCCTGGGCCCTGGCCCTGACCCTAAAACAACCCTAACCCTGGGCCCTGGCCCTGAGCCTAAAACCCTAACCCTGGGCCGTGGCCCTGAGCCGAAAACACTAACCTTGGGCTCTGGCCCTGAGCCTGAAACCCCAACCCTAGGCTCTGGCCCTGAGCCTAAAACCCTAACCCTGGGCCCTGGCCCTGAGCCTAAAACCCTAACCCTGGGCCCTCGCCTTGAGCCTAAAACCCTAACCCTGGGCCCTGACCCTAAAACAACCCTAACCCTCTGCCCTTACCCTAAAACAACCCTAAGCCTGGGCCCTGACCCTAAAACAACCCTAACCCTGGGCCCTGACGCTAAAACAACCCTACCCCTAGGCCCTGACCCTAAAACAACCCTAACCCTGCGCCCTGACCCTAAAACAACCCTAACCCTGGGCCCTGACACTAAAACAACCCTAACCCGGGGCCCTGACCCTAAACCAACCCTAACCCTGGGCCCTGACCCTAAAACCCTAACCCTGGGCCCTGGCCCTGAGCCTAAAACCCTATATCTGGTCCCTGACCCTGAGCCTAAAACCCTAACCCTGCGCCCTGGCCCTGAGCCTAAAACCCTAACCCTGGGCCGTGACAATAAAACAACCCTAACCCTGGGACCTGGCCATGACCCTAAAACAACCATAACCCTGGGCCCTGGCCCTGACCCTAAAACAACCCTAACCCTGGGCCCTGGCCCTGAGCCTAAAACCCTAACCCTGGGCCCTGGCCCTGAGCCGAAAACCCTAACCTTGGGCTCTGGCCCTGAGCCTGAAACCCCAACCCTAGGCCCTGGCCCTGAGCCTAAAACCCTAACCCTGGGCCCTGGCCCTGAGCCTAAAACCCTAACCCTGGGCCCTAACACTAAAACAACCATAACCATGGGCCCTGACCCTAAAACAACCCTAACCCTTGGCCCTGACCCTAAAACAACCCCAACCCTGGGCCCTGACCCTAAAACAACCCTAACCCTGGGCTCTGACCCTAAAACAACCATAACCCTGGGCCCTGGCCCTGACCCTAAAACAACCCTAACCCTGGGCCCTGTCCATGACCCTAAAACAACCCTAACCCTGAGCCCTGGACCTGACCCTAAAACAAGCCTAAACCTGGGCCCTGGCCCTGAGCCTAAAACCCTATCCCTGGGCCCTGGACCTGAGCCTAAAACCCTAACCCTGGGCCCTGACCCTAAAACAACCCTAAACCTGGACCCTGGCCCTGACCCTAAAACAACCCTAACCCTGGGACCTGACCCTAAAACAACCCTAAACCTGGGCCCTGGCCCTGACCCTAAAACAACCCTAACCATGGGACCTGACCCTAAAACAACCCTAACCCTGGACCCTGAACCTAAAACAACCCTAACCCTGGGCCCTGACCCTAAAACAACCCTAACCCTGTGCCCTGCCACTGAGCCTAAAACCCTAACCTTGGGCTCTGGCCCTGAGCCTGAAACCCCAATCCTGGGCCCTGGCACTGAGCCTAAAACAACGCTAAACCTGGGCCCTGGCCCTGACCGTATAACAACCCTAACCCTGGGCCCTGACCCTAAAACAACCCTAACCCTGGGCCCTTACCCTAAAACAACACTAACTCTGGGCCCTGACCCTAAAACAACACTAACGCTGAGCCCTGACCCTAAAACAACACTAACCCTGGGCCCTGACCCTAAAACAACCCTAACTTACGGCCCCGGGCCCTGACCCTAAAACAACCCTAACCCTGGGCCCCGGGCCCTGACCCTAAAGCCCTAACCCTGGGCCCCGGGCCCAGGTCCTAAAGCCCTAACCTTGGGCCCCGGGCCCTGACCCTAAAGCCCTAACCCTGGGCCCCGGGCCCTGCCCCTAAAGCCCTAACCCTGGGCCCCGGGCCCTGCCCCTAAAGCCCTAACCCTGGGCCCCGGGCCCTGGCCCTAAAGCCCTAAGCCTGGGCCCTGGGCCCTGACCCTAAAACAACCCTAAACCTGGGCGCTGGCCCTGAGCCTAAAACCATAACCCTGGGCCCTGGACCTGAGCCTAAAACCCTAACCCTGGGCCCTGAACCTAAAACAACCTTAACTTTGGGCCCTGGCCCTGACCCTAAAACCCTAACCCTGGGCCCTGACCCTAAAACCCTAACCCTGGGCCCTGACCCTAAATCCCTAACCCTGGGCCCTGACCCTAAAACTCTAACCCTGGGCCCTGGCCCTGGCACTGACCCTAAAAACCTAACCCTGGGCCCTGGCCCTGACCGTAAAAACCTAACCCTGGGCCCTGGCCCAGAGCCTAAAACCCTAACTCTGGGCCCAGCCCCTGAGGCTAAAATCCTAACCCTGGGCCCTGGCCCTGAGCCTAAAACCCTAAACCTGGGCCCTGGCCCTGACCCTAAAACCCTAACCCTGGGCCCTTGTCCTGACCCTAAAACCCTAACCCTGGGCCCTGGACCTTACCCTAAAACCCTAACCCTGGGCCCTGACCCTGATCAAAAAACCCTAACTGTGGGCCCTGACCCTAAAACAACCCTAACCCTGGGCCCTGACCCTAAAACAACCCTAACCCTGGGCCCTGACCCTAAAACAAACCTAACCCTGGGCCCTTACCCTAAAAAAACCCTAACTCTGGGCCATGACCCTAAAACAACCCTAACACTGGGCCCTGACCCTAAAACAACCCTAACCCTGGGCCCTGGCCCTGACCCTAAAACAACCCTAGCCCTGGGCCCTGGCCCTGCCCTAAAACAACCCTAACCCTGGGCCCTGGACCTGAGCCTAAAACCCTAACCCAGGGCCCTGACCCTAAAACAACCCTAACTTTGGGCCCTGGCCCTGAACCTAAAACACCCCTAGCCCTGGGCCCTGGCCCTGACCCTAAAACAACCCTAACCCTGGGCCCTGGCCCTGACCCTAAAACAACCCTAACCCTGGGACCTGGCCCTGAGCCTAAAAACCTAACCCAGGGCCCTGGCCCTGAGCCAAAAACCCTAACCTTGGGCTCTGGCCCTGAGCCTGAAACCCCAACCCTAGGCCCTGGCCCTGAGCCTAAAACCCTAACCCTGGGCCCTGGCCCGGAGCCTAAAACCCTAACCCTGGGCACTAACACTAAAACAACCATAACCATGGACCCTGACCGTATAACAACCGTAACCCTTGGCCCTGACCCTAAAACAACCCCAACCCTGGGCCCTGACCCTAAAACAACCCTAACCCTGGGCTCTGACCCTAAAACAACCATAACCCTGGGCCCTGGCCCTGACCCTAAAACAATCCTAACCCTGGGCCCTGGCCATGACCCTAAAACAACCCTAACCCTGAGCCCTGGACCTGACCCTAAAACAAGCCTAAACCTGGGCCCTGGCCCTGAGCCTAAAACCCTATCCCTGGGCACTGGACCTGACCCTAAAACAACCCTAAACCTGGGCCCTGGCCCTGACCCTAAAACAATCCTAACCCTGGGCCCTGGCCATGACCCTAAAACAACCCTAACCCTGAGCCCTGGACCTGACCCTAAAACAAGCCTAAACCTGGGCCCTGGCCCTGAGCCTAAAACCCTATCCCGGGGCACTGGACCTGAGCCTAAAACCCTAACCCTGGTCCCTGACCCTAAAACAACCCTAAACCTGGGCCCTGGCCCTGACCCTAAAACAACCCTAACCCGGGGACCTGACCCTAAAACAACCCTAACCCTGGACCCTGACCCTAAAACAACCCTAACCCTGGGCCCTGACCCTAAAACAACCCTAACCCTGGGCCCTGACACTGAGCCTAAAACCCTAACCTTGGGCTCTGGCCCTGAGCCTGAAACCCCAATCCTGGGCCCTGGCCCTGAGCCTAAAACAACGCTAACCCTGGGCCCTGGCCCTGACCCTATAACAACCCTAATCCTCGGCCCTGACCCTAAAACAAAACTAACCCTGGGCCCTGACCCTAAAACAACACTAACCCTGGGCCCTGACCCTAAAACAACACTAACCCTGGGCCCTGACCCTAAAACAACCCTAACTTCGGGCCCCAGGCCCTGATCCTAAAACAACCCTAACCCTGGGCCCCGGGCCCTGACCCTAAAGCCCTAACCCTGGGCCCCGGGCCCAGGTCCTAAAGCCCTAACCCTGGGTCCCGGGCCCTGACCCTAAAGCCCTAACCCTGGGCCCCGGGCCCTGCCCCTAAAGCCCTAACCCTGGGACCCGGGCCCTGCCCCTAAAGCCCTAACCCTGGGCCCCGGGCCCTGGCCCTAAAGCCCTAACCCTGGGCGCCGGGCCCTTGCCCTAAAGCCCTAATCCTGGGCCCAGGGCCCTGGCCCTAAAGCCCTAATCCTGGGCCCCGGGCCCTGGCCCTAAAGCCCTAACCCTGGGCCACGGGCCCTGGCCCTAAAGCCCTAACCCTGGGCCACGGGCCCTGGACCTAAAGCCCTAACCCTGGGACACGGGCCCTGGACCTAAAGCCCTAACCCTGGGACACGGGCCCTGGACCTAAAGCCCTAACCCTGGGACAGGGGACCTGAGCCTAAAACCCTAACCCTGGGCCCTGGCCCTGAGCCAAAAACCCTAACCCTGGGACCTGGCCCTGAGCCTAAAACCCTAACCCTGGGCCCTGGCCCTCAGCCTAAAACCCTAACCGTGGGCTCTGGCCCTGAGCCTGAAACCCCAACCCTGGGCCCTGGACCTGAGCCTGAAACCCTAACCCTGGGCCCTGACCCTAAAACAACCCTAACCCTGGGCCCTGACCCTAAAACAACCCTAACCCTGGGCCCTGACCCTAAAACAACCCTAACCCTGGGCCCTGACCCTAAAACAACCCTAACCCTGGGCCCTGACGCTAAAACAACCCTAACCCTGGGCCCTGACCCTAAAACAACCCTAACCCTGGGCCCTGACCCTAAAACAACCCTAACCCGGGACCCTGACCCTAAAACAACCCTAACCCTGGGCACTGACCCTAAAACCCTAACCCTGGGCCCTGACCCTGAGCCTAAAACCCTATCTCTGGTCCCTGGCCCTGAGCCTAAAACCCTAACCCTGCGCCCTGGCCCTGAGCCTAAAACCTTAACCCTGGGCCCTGGCCCTGAGCCTAAAACCCTAACCCTGGGCCCTGGCCCTGAGCCGAAAACCCTAACCTTGGGCTCTGGCCCTGAGTCTGAAACCCCAACCCTGGGCCCTGGCCCTGAGCCTAAAACCCTAACCCTGGGCCCTGGCCCTGAGCCTAAAACCCTAACCCTGGGCCCCGGGCCCAGGTCCTAAAGCCCTAACCCTGGGTCCCGGGCCCTGACCCTAAAGCCCTAACCCTGGGCCCCGGGCCCTGCCCCTAAAGCCCTAACCCTGGGCCCCGGGCCCTGCCCCTAAAGCCCTAACCCTGGGCCCCGGGCCCTGGCCCTAAAGCCCTAAGCCTGGGCCCTGGGCCCTGACCCTAAAACAACCCTAAACCTGGACCCTGGCCCTGAGCCTAAAACCATAACCCTGGGCCTTGGACCTGAGCCTAAAACCCTAACCCTGGGCCCTGAACCTAAAACAACCTTAACTTTGGGCCCTGGCCCTGACCCTAAAACCCTAACCCTGGGCCCTGACCCTAAAACCCTAACCCTGGGCCCTGACCCTAAATCCCTAACCCTGGGCCCTGACCCTAAAACTCTAACCCTGGGCCCTGGCCCTGACCCTAAAAACCTAACCCTGGGCCCTGGCCCTGACCCTAAAAACCTAACCCTGGGCCCTGGCCCAGAGCCTAAAACCCTAACTCTGGGCCCTGCCCCTGAGGCTAAAATCCTAACCCTGGGCCCTGGCCCTGAGCCTAAAACCCTAACCCTGGGCCCTGGCCCTGACCCTAAAACCCTAACCCTGGGCCCTGGCCCTGACCCTAAAACCCTAACCCTGGGCCCTGGACCTTACCCTAAAACCCTAACCCTGGGCCCTGACCCTGATCAAAAAACCCTAACTGTGGGCCCTGACCCTAAAACAACCCTAACCCAGGGCCCTGACCCTAAAACAACCCTAACCCTGGGCCCTGACCCTAAAACAAACCTAACCCTCGGCCCTTACCCTAAAAAAACCCTAACTCTGGGGCATGACCCTAAAACAGCCCTAACACTGGGCCCTGACCCTAAAACAACCCTAACCCTGGGCCCTGGCCCTGACCCTAAAACAACCCTAACCCTGGGCCCTGGCCCTGCCCTAAAACAACCCTAACCCTGGGCCCTGGACCTGAGCCTAAAACCCTAACCCAGGGACCTGACCCTAAAACAACCCTAACTTTGGGCCTTGGCCCTGAACCTAAAACACCCCTAGCCCTGGGCCCTGGCCCTGACCCTAAAACAACCCTAACCCTGGGCCCTGGCCCTGACCGTAAAACAACCCTAACCCTGGGACCTGGCCCTGAGCCTAAAAACCTAACCCAGGGCCCTGGCCCTGAGCCAAAAACCCTAACCTTGGGCTCTGGCCCTGAGCCTGAAACCCCAACCCTAGGCCCTGGCCCTGAGCCTAAAACCCTAACCCTGGGCCCTGGCCCTGAGCCTAAAACCCTAACCCTGGGCCCTAACACTAAAACAACCATAATCATGGACCCTGACCTTAAAACAACCCTAACCCTTGGCCCTGACCCTAAAACAACCCCAACCCTGGGCCCTGACCCTAAAACAACCCTAACCCTGGGCTCTGACCCTAAAACAACCATAACCCTGGGCCCTGGCCCTGACCCTAAAACAATCCTAACCCTGGGCCCTAGCCATGACCCTAAAACAACCCTAACCCTGAGCCCTGGACCTGACCCTAAAACAAGCCTAAACCTGGGCCCTGCCCCTGAGCCTAAAACCCTATCCCGGGGCACTGGACCTGAGCCTAAAACCCTAACCCTGGTCCCTGACCCTAAAACAACCCTAAACCT